>NC_056741.1:1777512571-1777827730 GCF_019279795.1 Protopterus annectens | reverse complement strand
GATGCTATACCTACATCCCCACCCCTATCCTGTGGCTTTGCAATGGGCAGGTCAGATTTGCATTGTTCCAATGTGCTTACAGCTACGGTGGCACACCCCACTGCTGATGTCATGTATACCTCCAAACCACTCCTCGGTGTTGTAGCGCTGCACGGTATGGTACATCCGTAGTCTGGTGGGACGTTTGTGATTCATTATTTCTTACCTCATTTGCATTGCATTGACTACTAATTCATAGCTACCATGCCGAACACTGTCACAGACCCTTAGCAACTTTTGTAGCTTGGTTGTGGTGTACCATGCATACCATTGAGTATTATGGTGAAATCCTGATTTGTATTACATTGCGATTTTATGACATTTGTGTATATTTTCCTCATGTTCCTGTTTGCGCACACATGCCCTGCAGTTGTACTTTGCGTTACTGTGGACATGACATTAAATGTTGTTTTTCAGGTGTTGTGCATCGTTTCTTATGCCATTGGCTGTATATTTAGCCATTGGCATATGTTAACTTAGTAATACATGTGTCTGGTTTGCTCCGATGTTCTGTTTGGCAAAATGTAAAATTTTTTTTGTGGTTTACATTTCTGTGGGCTTACGCTACGCCTGCACCACTTCATGAATCGCTATGTACCTTCATTTGCATGGTGCAGTACTGCGCATGGAGTGATTAGCATACCTGTGCCGAGGGCTGTGCAGATATGGCGTACGCTGGTAGTGCACGTGGAATTGGATCGTACCTGAATCGCTCAGTGGCCATATTTGGCATTATACCACCTACGCTATGCCTGCGCCTGGCGCAAGCTTCATGAATCCCAGGGAATACTTCAAACAGTTTCAGAGATATGATCCTATGTTATTAGGTACCAACAGTAAGCTTGTATTACCATTTGGCTGCTTTTTTTTTGGCATTTCCTTTACAACAGACATGTTCATTTGACTTTTTTTTTCAGACAGAGAAACTTTGTACATATTTAAGCAGTGTCATTAGTATAGTTTCATAAAATCAGAGCTTAAAACTAATCCCAGTTTCTCTGAAAATTTAAAATTTTCTATCATGTTAAATTAGATTATAAAATGTGCATATTTTACTTGTGATGACAGAAATGCACATATTTGAAATTTGATGTTAGGCTTATCATAATTACCATTAGCTCATGGAGTTTGCGTTATATGGCTAGCATCCCAAATTTCTAGTTTTGAGAAATTTAAAAGAAGATTGTGAAACAATGCAAAGATATTGTCTTTTGTAGATAGGTTCCAGTTCAGGGCAGATTTCAGTTATAAGCTGAGAGACTTCAATGCTTCTGTGTCAAATAAAAGTGTAGCTGTTGTTCTCTCAAAATCTAAAAAAATAACGATAATAAATTTCTGTTTAAATGTAATACTTTTATTCTTTTCAGGTGTCACAAAAATCACATACTTTTTTTCACTTAAATTCTAGATGCATTTGAAGTCTTAACTACAGCCCAAGCAACTTTGGTTTGATTAGCAGTTGTCTGAGGCACTCTGACGGAAGGGTGGATGTGACTATCCTAGAGGGAAAGGGTGGGTGCATGTCTGTACATTTCCTGCATTAAATCACTTTGAGCAATTAAGAGGTGTGTGTCGAAGAAGAATAGGTAAGGACATTGGTCGTGTCACCTCAGAGGCAGGACAACATGCCACAGATCCCCATTACACTTCCACCCATAAGGAAGTGCAGGCATGCACAGGGACAAATGGGGATGTAGGGCATAAACAGAAAACCTTAGCAGCAATATGATGCTGCACCCCAGTGGTTTGATCTCCTCACTGTCCCAAGCATGGATCAGAGTAAATCTGGGGGCATACAGGAGTGCCCGGTAGACATAGTGAATGAAAACAGGCATTGGTTGTCACTGCTGATCAGCTGCAGGGAGAGAAAAATCTTGAAAAGAATTTAAGTACAGACTTTTCTTTGCCTTTGAGGCTAGGAACACAACCTATTGTTGTTTGATGAGAAATTCATCCTATAAGAATCCATGGAATGCTCTTGAGAATATGTCATGCTAATTTGGAAATAACAGGTGTTTATATTCAGGAAACAATGGTAGCCGTAACACAGTCAGTAGATGGTGGACAGTGCACCTGAAAATGGTCAGCAGTAAAAATGGTAAAAGAGTATTAAGTACCATATAATTATGACAGAAAGTAGACAAATGTGTTGTCACATTCATTTAACAATAAATCCAGCACTGGAAATCTTGTGATGGAGGAACCTTTGCCATGTGCATTTAATATATTTTGCAGTGATTGGCTGTCATAATTCAAAAAAAAGAAAAAAAATCAGTGTAACAGTTAGAGAAAATGGTATTTAATATTATTATAATAACAGGTTTTCAAGTAATTATATGAATCATTCTAGTACAATTTTTAACTACAAGCCTAACACAGTTCCTTTCTTAGTCAAAAACTAGTACTCATTCTCTTTGCTTAACATCAATCTAAAACTCTATGACACAATCCTAGATAGCTGTTTTAAAATTGTTGTCAGTCAAATTATCTAAATGTTTTACTTAGGATTCACAGAAGGGAGACAAACCGAAGATAAAAGTATTGTTAGAACTAATTATATATCATAATAAAACTATAATATACCAGTGGCTGCATTTGCACAACATAATAGACATTTGATTGAGTTCATTTTCTCTTTCTTTTATGAAGTGCAACTTTTATGATAAGTATAGCAGTGTTATTCAAGTTTTGTACAAATATGCTTCCCCTTCTTTGGCAGTCATAGGGAATATTTTCTGTACTATTAAGATCTAAACTGGGACTAGGCAAGGATATAACCTAGTACCTTATTTCTTTATTTTATCTAGTGTACCCCTCTCATATCACATTATTGAATATTTAAGCAACATAGGTATTAACATTTGGTACAACAAAAATGAGCATCATGTCTTTTACAAATAATATATTAATAATCCTAAACACACTATCCCTAAGATCTTGAAAATCATGGAGAAATATACTAGAACTTCTAATAGAAATTAAATAATTAGAAATCAAAACTCTTTCAATCTATATTATCTGATATTGAAGATTACAATTATTTATTTCCTAAAATAAATGTATCATTTGATAAACTTTAGTACCTGTGAGTTAAACTTATATCATATTCTGTTACCATTGTTCATCTTAGCTTATGTCAACTAATAAATAATATAATATAACCTCATCTCATGTTCCAAACTCAAATTCAATTTACTTATGCAATAATATGGTATCACGCATCTTACCAAATGGAGTCAGTCAACATTCTTCTCATTAACCTCTTCAGGAACAATAAACCCCTTTACTAGACTCACTGACTCCAAAATTAAAGACTGGTTTCAATTATATAACTTGCAGTTACTTTAACTTTCATCTAGGTTTATTAAGCTGTTTTCCAGTTTCAGATAAGAATAAACCTAATCCATGTAATGCTGTAGTGTGGATTGATACAATACGGTCTCAAGTCAAATATATTTAATTCTGTTTTAAATCAGTTCTCTTTCTTGACAAAAATTAGAAATAATTTGTCTTGTTAACATCCTGTTTATAACTACTTATTCTAGATTTTCAGTTATTACAAAAGAAGCTAGATATAATTAATGATTTATTTATTTGGCAACCTGTGTTATACAACTCAGGTATTACTAAAATGCTTCTCCTTATGGCAAACAATTCCATATGTTCGTCAATGTGTATCTTTCTTGCTTGATAGAAAATTATAATATAATCTCCCACAGTATAAAGGTTTTGAAGTGGAATTTAAAAATGTCAGCTTACTACCTATTAAATGTAATCAGTATTGCCACAATAAAATTAACTTCACTACTTCAGTATGATAATAAATATCACCTTATCGCAATGTAAATTAACTGTCCCAAGGAAAAACAATATTTGTGTTCTCTCCCTACAATACCATTAACAATATTAAATATTACTCAGTAATTCATCTGACAAATTACTAGGACTCTGTTCTAAAATAAATACATATTTTCCCAAATGGGAAATTAATATGGAAGAATGCTTATAATATTTTACTTAACCAAACAAATTTGATCATCAGCAATTAATTTTCCTGTACAATGTATATGCAAATCTCCACATAAGCTAGCTGTAGTGGGCAAATTACCCTGTCATCACTGTTCACTTTGGAATCATAATTCACAGTCATTGAGTTACTACACATGTTTTAGTCTTGTCCATCAGTTAAATCTGTTGGTCCAATATATTAAAGTGTCTTTATAAGGGCCAGTGTATGCATAATATCAAACACTATAAATTGTGTTGTTGCTTTCTACGTATAGCTTTAAATAAGAACTCTACAGAAGGATGTTTGCAATATGTTTAATTTCTTCTTCTTGGGTGATTTTTTGTGACTAAGAACTGGTAAAAAAGAGAATCTATGCAAGCTCTTGACAAAAATTTGTAAAAGATATAAACCAATAGATTAATGAGTGGTTTATTCTGTAACCATGATCCATTGTAATATGTGAGAGTGACATACTTCCTGTTTAAAATATCAATTCTATATCATTGTAAAGTTGCATTTTCCAAGAAATGTTTTGTTTATATTACAGTGTTTGATGTTTACAGATTATATACATTTTAGAAGTTGACTGTAGTAAATATCACAGATTTTAATGTAGCATAACAACAACAACGATATCCTTTTTAGGTCTTGTCTATCAAATTCTAGGTAAAGAAGATAACAGGAAATTGTCACTTAAACTTTAGAGCCTAAGAAATTTCTTATCCTATGTATAATAATTATTTTAGTCATAAGTTTAGAAGATAGGTATTAGGTATTAATTTTTAAAGTGAAATTACACTAATATAAAATTCAAATTACATACTTACAAAATTTTAAGAATGTGATATTATCTCACAAGACTTCCACTCTGGCAACTAAAATGGGCGTTATAGAAGCTAATTCATTAATCCCAGGTGATTCACATGCATTTAAATGCAACTGCCATCGCAGTTCACATTCCTCAATTTTATTGTGCCATTTACCCCCTCTGGCATTTTTCTCCACTATTTCTAAAATCCCAAATCTATATGCAGTAAATGAGGGGCAAATTAATGTGTGTTTATACAAAGTGTTGTTAACATTGGCAGTTCTTATAGCATACAAGTGTTCATATATCCTTCTTCTAAGAACCCTCTCAGTTTCCCGATGTAAAATCCATTACATCCTTCAAGGATATAGACAATAGGCAAGATGGGGCTGAACTTTATTGGAGAAAACTGGTAAAGGAACCAATGTATTGTGAGCAAATAACTACAGAGGGAAAGATGGTAGAATGGGAAGATGCCAGAATTGATTTGGACTGCAGGTTAGAGAGTGCCTTCCTTATCATGGATTGATATGAGCATATAGGCAAAGAGAAAGAAATAGGGGGGTCCTAAACAAAAGACCAGCACTGGTAGAGTTTTTAGTAGAATCTAGAAAAGAAACTGCTATTAAAAGGGATAATTAGTAGAGCATATAAAATATTGCATGATAACTATAAGAATCAATCAGAAAAGGTTAGCAAGGATTGGATAAAAATTGGATAAGCAATTCACAAAAAAACAATTGGAGTATATATGTGTATCTCCCAAATATGCAACAAAATCTAGAAGATTTAGGATTTTTGCGTTGAAGTGTTTACATAGATATTTTTATACCCCAGGGAGACTCCAGATAATTTTTCCTTAGGTAGATAGCAAATGTTGGAGGTATGATGGGGAAGAAAGAAGTAATTGGGAACATATTTTCTGGGAGTGCAGTGAGTTGGCAGACTTTAAGGATTCACTGCAGGATGCACTGTCGGGGATGCTGGATGGGCAGACTGGTGTGATAAAGAAGATGCGTTTTTTGAGCTATGACACAGAATGAGAATTGGCTAGACATGGTAAGGCCTTGTTGTCTCCAGTTATGGTGGCTGCCAAAAGAGAAATTACTGGAAAATGGAAATCAAAATCTAAACCAACTATATTAGAACTAGTGAATATATAACAGAGATAAAATAACTGGAACTGAGATCTTTAGAAAAAGGTAGGAGCAAACTACGTATGAGAAATGTGGAAACAGTACCTACATGGGAGGTATGTGGTTTAAAAGAAGGCAGGACTTAAATGAGCCATGTAACGTTTGACTGAAAATAATTGAGTAGATTATAAGTGATGTACAATGTTTGCAACTGGGAGTGTGTCAGTATGGTTTGTGATGTAAAATGCTTGAAACTAGGAGTGTGCCAGTGTGGTTTGTTTTCATTTATATAAATGTATGATTCCTTATGTCATAAGTGATGGTTTAATAAAGATGCTTCTCGTTTAAAAAAGGGGGCAGGAATTGAATGATTTATGTAATGTTGCTTAGGTCATGTGACCTACAGCAATACATGTGAAGCATAATGTTTGCTAATTTTAACTTAATGCAATTTTGATTACTTTTTTATAAATGTAAATGTGCCCGTCACAAGTGATAATTCAAAAAAGGTTATAGACATGCTAGTAAGACAACTAAACTTGGAAGAAGGAAGTTACACCTTTTTTGGTAGAATGACAGAGGCAGAGGAAAACAAAATTAAAGAGGGAAGGAATAATGAATACAGACTATAAGAAATCTGCAAGGATTAATCTGTGATAAGCTTTGTTTGAACAGAGAAACCAGGCAGATGTTTCCTCTTTCCCCTTTATTTACAAAATAGTTAGAACAACTGGCAAAGACAATAAGGGACTCAGAAATTCAATTATATAATTGATATGATATTTGAACAGTAGGCTTTATTTGCAGATGATATTATTTTGTACATGATGGAACCAGAAAAGGACATTTCAGTGCTGTGGAACATTTTGAGACAGTTTCAAGTTCTTTTGGAATATAAAATTAATGAGGATAAAATAAAGGCTATAGTTGTACACTATGTACTCACACATGAATTGGGACAGCAGTACTCATATTTATGGGGACACAATACAATTAAGTATTTACGAGTATGGATTAAAAAGGATTCCATTAAGGCAACTAAGGGTTTGTGGGAAGAGACTTAAAAGATAATATAAAACTGATAATCTAGAAGCTTTTGCATATGGAAATGGATTGCAAGATAAAGCAGTACAGTTTTATAGTTTAGTTTTATACACAGGTCAAGCATATTTTTATCAACCAGAGGAGAAGTTGTATATAGTAATTAATAAATTAAACGCCAAATCTCAGGCTGAGGAAACAGTCAGAAATCAGATAAACTTATTTACGCATTTCGTTCAATTTTATTATCACTTGAACTTCATCAGAAATGTTAATGAAACTTCTTGACCTGTTTAAATACAGATTCATTATAGTCATATGACTTACTTCTTCCTGTAATCAATTACAAATTAAAACGGAAATGTATCTAAATTGATATATCATCCTAGACATCAAAATAAACTCAGAAAGTTAACCAAACACATCATATATTTGAAAGGTATAAACAAAACTATCTATACAAAGGGCCACTACACTTGTAAGACACAATGTGTAGTGTACATTGGAGTGTGTGACACATGTGGACACTTTTATATAGGTAAAACTCTTAGAACTCTAAAAAAGCGTATTTATGAACATCAATTAGCTATTAAAAAGAAGGACCGATCAAACGCTTCAGCTAGACATGCTTCATCTTGTGACAATTTTAAGAAGTTTAGATTTTCTGTACTTGAAAAAATTAGTGAATCACAATTTTCAGGAAACTTCAAAGTAAAACTAGAATGTCATGAGGCTATGTGGCAGATCTTGTTAAATGCAGATGAGCCTCCAGGGCTAAATGATGTTATTAACATCAAATGTTTTTTACAAGCACAAAGTCTATAATGGTTTTACCAGTATATTGTTCAAAAAGTTTAGAGATTCAAATGTGAACATTATCACTTATTTGTTTGGTTAACTTTCTGAGTTTATTTTGATGTCTAGGATGATATATCAATTTAGATACATTTCCATTTTAATTTGTAATTGATTACAGGAAGAAGTAAGTCATATGACTATAATGAATCTGTATTTAAACAGGTCAAGAAGTTTCATTAACATTTCTGATGAAGTTCAAGTGATAATAAAATTGAACGAAACGTGTAAATAAGTTTATCTGATTTCTGACTGTTTGTTTCCTCAGCCTGAGATTTTGCGTTTATTTTATCTGTTTTTTTGTGTTTCGTGGTCTTTTTAAAGTAGTACTTTTGGCCTGATCATGGCAGAGGATGACTCTAGTCAAGAAGCGTTGCTCAACTTATCTGTTTATCCTGTACCCGAGTCGGGAAACACGCTCCATGAGCTAATTAGCTCTATTGTAAAAGAAGCAGTTAATGCAGCTTTGGCCCGGCAGAAGGGAGGCGGGAATGTGTCTTCCACAGCATCTTCAAACAGTCCAGTTAGTAATCGAGGTGATTTGCTCACTTCGGGGGCTAGAGGTGACTGTGGCTGTGAGCAAGTTAGTGAGAACGTTACAAGCTTGGTTTCTTCGGCAGAAAATCCGTCTACGACCAAACAAATGGATTATCCAAGAAGTAACGACAAGGTTTTTGAACAAACCTTTCGCAAAACAGCTAATCCTTTTCACATCACTGTGGAAGTTAATGAATTGAAACAAGTAAGTGATAAAAATGTTCCGTCGGTTTCCGACGCTACTTTGACTTGTAAAAAAGACATTTTTCTTTTGGAGAAGTTGTGCACTAAGTGCGTGTCTCTACAAAATGAGATTTTTTATTTAGATGAGTGTGTACGCTTGGAACGTGTGCCGTTTGGATTGAGAAGTTACAAATTCCCAAATTGTGCTACTGAAGGTGACATTTTGTACAAAAAATGCGTTGAGATTTTTAACAACGTCGGTTTGGCATTTATGAAAGTGCTAGCCGAGCACTACAGGGCAGAATTAGTTAAATTAAGACAACAAGTGGAATCATTAGATAACAACATCAGGGCTTCTGAAGTTTTTGATAACTTTTCAACATTGTATTATGGCATTAATGCTAAACTGGATAGATTACGGGCTTCCATCATTGAAAGGAAGCAGAAAAAGCTAAAGAGAGACTTGGCAGCATATCGTGACAACAAAGCATATCCGCTCAAAAAGAAAAGGGGTAAATTATCAGACATTGAGTCCAGTAACACTTGTATTGATTCGGACAACAACAGTGATATTCCAACTAACAAGGATATACAACTTCAAGTTCTTTGTTCACCTGTTATTGTCACAAATAACGAAGTGCAAAATAAGTCTTATGAAACTGCAAAGGCAAATACATCTTTTGCACAAGCAGTTTCTTCTGGGAACAAATCTGGCCATTTTCTAAAAGACAAAGTAGGGAACATCAAGATACTGAGAAGGTCTGGAAGAGTCCAGACAAGGAACAAAGGGAAAGACAAGAACCGGAAGAAGAATTAAATTACAACATTGTTATTGTAAATTTGACTGGTGAAATATTGCCTAATGAGGTACTTACAGTACTTCAAAAGGGTTTCTCATTTGTTCCTTCAAATAATGTGAACATTTGTAAGTTAATTGTAGACTTAAAATTATACCTACGGAAGCTGAATCTCAAGTTCATTTTTGATGGTATGACTAAAATTGATATTGGTGAAGAAAAATTTATGAAAAAAAGTACTTTCAATCCATTGCTAAATTCAACTTTAAATGTGTTTGGAAAATTGTGTGAACAAGATTTTAGAAAGCTGAACAAGTGTAAAAAACATTACAGTTCTAATTTAACTGAAGCTGAGTTTAGAGCTTTAAATTATATGGCCAACAAAAAAGAATGGCGTATAATGAAAGCTGATAAAGGGGGCACTTTAGTAATAATGAAGTCTGAGGACTACATTGCATCAATGAATGAAATGTTAGATGACCCCAATAGTTACAAAATAGTTAACAAAGACTTTATAGTCAAAAGTTTCAGTAAAATTGATGTATTACTATTTGATCTGTTCACACAAGGTAACATTGATAACATCACATATGATTTCTTGTGTATTGAATATCCCAAGATAGCTACCTTTTTTGGAATACCTAAACTACACAAACAGGTCAATAATATACCATTTAGACCTATAGTTTCAGCAAGTCATTCTAAGACCGAGAGTATCTCTATTTGGTTAGATAAACATCTGAACCCTATTGTTCAAAATACAAAGTCTTATCTTAGAGACTCTTGGCATTTGCTGGAACTATTAAGTGAATTTAACATCTGCGGTAACACATTTAGTTTTGCAACCTTAGATGTTAAATCACTTTACACTAGTATTGACCAGACTATTGGTGTTGAATATCTAAGGGAATATTTAAGTGGATACACAGACACAAACAATGATTTAGTTAACACTATATGTGTTTTAATGGATATAGTACTAGAAAATAACTTTTTTGTTTTTGAAGAGAGATTTTTTCAGCAAACATCAGGGGTAGCAATGGGGTCAAGGGTAGCCCCAAGTTTTGCAAACTTAGTGATGACTATGTGGGAGATCAAGTTCTTACATCCACATCCATCAAGTTCTCGTATTCTCTTTTATAAGAGATACATTGATGACTTGATTTTTTTGTGGAATGGTGACTTTGACTCCTTTGTTAAGTTTGTTGATGATTTAAACAAGTCTACTAACTTTCTGAAATTCACTATAGGTCACTTCGGTGCTGACATCAACTTTTTGGACATTCACTTAGGTTTAAATGATGATAAATCTAAATTTGAAAGCGACATTTATAGGAAGCCTACTTTTGTGAACCAGTATTTACATCACGACAGTTTACACCCCGAATTTATGAAGCGAGGTGTTGTCAAAGGACAACTGATTAGACTGAGTAGATTAACTAGTAGAGATGAAATGTTTTTTACTGAGATTGATAAATTGCATAACTTTTTTCTTGATAGAGGTTATGGCAATAGTTGGTTAAGAGACATTCAGAAAGAAGTAGTTATCTTGAGAACAGACAAAGCTTGTCCGATTTTACGTAAATCTTCAAAGATACACAATATTTTAGACATAGCTAGTACTACTACAGTTTGTGAATACAAATTGGCTTTTCCTATTCCTATTTCTAATGAAATGTCGACAATTAAGAACATTTTACTAAACAACTGGAAAGTTGTTTTGGGTAATAAAGACCTAAGTTCCATTATAGGCAAGATTCCATCTTTCATATATAAAAAAAAACTGTCAACATCAAGAGTATCATAGAGAAAGTTAAGGTGTCCAAAGTGGAAGCAGTCAAGCAAGGGACATTCCCATGCAACCAATGTAAACAATGTAGGTTTATTTCAGGTAGTAACATCATATATTTGAAAGGTATAAACAAAACTATCTATACAAAGGGCCACTACACTTGTAAGACACAATGTGTAGTGTACATTGGAGTGTGTGACACATGTGGACACTTTTATATAGGTAAAACTCTTAGAACTCTAAAAAAGCGTATTTATGAACATCAATTAGCTATTAAAAAGAAGGACAGATCAAACGCTTCAGCTAGACATGCTTCATCTTGTGACAATTTTAAGAAGTTTAGATTTTCTGTACTTGAAAAAAATTAGTGAATCACAATTTTCAGGAAACTTCAAAGTAAAACTAGAATGTCATGAGGCTATGTGGCAGATCTTGTTAAATGCAGATGAGCCTCCAGGGCTAAATGATGTTATTAACATCAAATGTTTTTTACAAGCACAAAGTCTATAATGGTTTTACCAGTATATTGTTCAAAAAGTTTAGAGATTCAAATGTGAACATTATCACTTATTTGTTTGGTTAACTTTCTGAGTTTATTTTGATGTCTAGGATGATATATAAATTTAGATACATTTCCGTTTTAATTTGTAATTGATTACAGGAAGAAGTAAGTCATATGACTATAATGAATCTGTATTTAAACAGGTCAAGAAGTTTCATTAACATTTCTGATGAAGTTCAAGTGATAATAAAATTGAACAAAACGCGTAAATAAGTTTATCTGATTTCTGACTGTTTGTTTCCTCAGCCTGAGATTTGGCATTTATTTTATCTGGTTTTTGTGTTTCGTGGTCTTTTTAAAGTAATTAATAAATAGTTGAAGAATTTTATCTGGGGGGAAAAGGGGAAAGAGTCAAGTGAGATAAGTTTATCCTTGCAATAGAACAAGGAGGTTTAAGACTACCTGATTTGAAGGGATATTTAAGAGTTATATAGCTAAGGCTCTTATACATAAGACAAGCAAAAAGCCACAATTCAAAGTGGAAAGGGGTGATGATGATAAAGTGTGGGGGGGCAATTTTGCATGTAGATCTTTAAGGAGAATAACAGCATTCATATGGAGTGTTGTATTCATGGAGAGGCAGAGAGTATGCTGAGAACTTAGCCAACACAGTGATGAAGGAAGGAAGGAAATGCTGCCAGTGGAGATGACTGTAAATGGGGGTGAAAGAATATGCAAGAGGGGGCTGGAATTTACTGGGGGAAGTTGGCAGAGGAAATAAGGTATTGGGAGCAGATAGACAGAGTGGTAGTAGAGTGGGAAGAGGCCAAGACGATGTTTGGACTGCAGGCTGGGGATTGCCATTCCTATCAGGGACTGATGTCAGAGCATGGACAGGGAGAGGGGGGATATGGGAATCCTAAATGAAAAACCTGCACTTGTTGCGTTTTTAGTTGAATCTAGAACAGAGGCTGCTGTTAAGGAGAGGGGCGATTAGTGGGGCATATAAAATATTGCAGAATTTGTGAATCAATCAGAGTGTGTCAGAGAAAACTGGGAAGAGAGACTGAATAAGCAATTTGAAGGGAAACAATAGGATGACATATGTATGGCTCCTGGGTATGTGACAGAGTCTCAGAAGATTTGGCAGTTTTGAGTGGAAGTGTTTGAATAAATCATTTTGCACTCCAGGCAGGCTCCAGGAAGTTTTCCATGGGTGGATGGCAGGTGCTGGAGGTATGAGGGTGAGGAAAGAGGTAATTGAGTGCATGTGTTCTCAAAGTGTAATCGGTTGGCAGACTTTGAGAATTCCCTTTGGAGTGCTCTGTCAGGAATGAGAACAAATGATTGTAACTAGAGAGGTGTGTTTTTGGGGGGCGTGGGTACAGGATATGAATTGCCTGGATATAGTAGGGCATTGTTGAGTCTGGTTCTGGTGGTTGCCAGGGAGGCAACTGCAAGAGAATGGAGGTCAAAACCCAGGCCAACTGTACTTGAAGTGGTGAATATTGTAGAAGAGATAAAAAATAGTAAGTGGGATCACTAGAAAAGAATATGAGTAAATTACATGGAAAATGGAAACTGTGAGAACAATACATTTGGAGAAATGCTTTGGAGGATGAATGAAGTCTAAGAGAAGGTAGGAATAAAACAATTTAAGTAATGTTGGACTGATGATATTGCATAGAATAATATCTGTGATGTATAATGTTTGTAAATGTGAACATGTTAAATCTGGTTTCATTACTTTTACATAATATGTTTGCTTATGTCACAAGTGATAATTTAATAAATGTGTTTCTTTAAAAAAATTAATCTGCAAGGAATAATGAAGGGTGTTACTGATTTTGTAACACTGATGTATGATGAGAAAAGTAAGAAATTAGAGATAAAATAGAGTGATACAAATAAGGAAATAAAAATAGATGTACAAAAAAGAAGTAATGATGAGTGAACTCAGTATGGTAATAAAGGAGGGAAACATAAATATAACAAGGAAAGATGAATAAAGGTATGATTTTTATAAAGATATGCAAGAGGAAGAGAGGAAACACTTTACAGATATTAAAGTAATGACTGAAATAAGACTGGAAATATTAAAAGTGTAGAGTTATAAATGCATTTTCCACAAGAAAGGGTAAATATGATTTGGAAAAAAAAATCACTCTTCAGTAATGCTGTGCAATGTGAAGTGTAAAATGAAAACATTACAGAACATATTTGAAGTAGTTGTTGGCTGTGTACTAGAAGACACACTGTTAGGAATCAAAGGCAAGGATATTAAAGATGTGTATATATGAATATGTGCATATATGTATGGGTGTGTATCTATCTATATATATTTATATCTATATACACACACACATATATGTATATATATATATATATATATACATACACATAAATATATATAGATGTCTCTGAGACTGCTGTACTAACAATTAATACTGAAACAAACTTACTAGGCATGACAATATTTATATATAAACACACGATATGTATACTCACATGCTAGAAGTATTAATAAATAATGCTGAAACAAAGGTATGAAACATGAGAATATTTATGTATACTCACTAGGGTATATTTATGTGTACTCACATGCTAGTGGTATTAATAGATAATGCTGAAATAAAGATAGTGGACCTGACAATATTTATGTATACACACACACATGGGCCTCCTACAAGTGCTCATTTGCTAGTAGTATTAATAAGTAATACTGAAGCAAAGGTACAGGCATGACAACATTTATGTAAACTCACATGAGTCTGCAACAAGTGCTGGAGTGCTAAGGATATTAATAAATAATACTGAAACAAAGTTACCGGACATGACAATATTTATGTATATATATACATGGGTATATTTATGTCTACTCGCATGCTAATAGGATTAATGGATTATGCAGAAACAATCATTGTATTTTTACATGTATTTTTACTTTTATTGTTGGTATGCAATTTGATATTGAAGATTATTATTGCAGAGTTTTTTCAGGTTTTATTTTTGGAACAGTTATATGTGGAATTTTATATTTGTATATTTATATTTATGCGATATTTTACATGTTATTTTAAACTCCTTTGACATGACTCATGATGACTTGTATTTTAATGAGTGTGTTCTGGGGGTTTGTCATCTAATGAAGTCTATCTCAATTCTATTCTAATAGACAGAATTGCTTAATAAGTCATTGCATCTTTTCTGACTACTTTCAAGATGTGTTTTTTTTTTGATTTACTAGCCTGATTTTACTTATCTACTTAGGGATCTCAACACCTGACCCTATTAAACTGTATAGCCATATCAGAGTCCTAATTCTAACCTTAAAATTCCTACCCATTTCCCAACACAAGTTTTCCCTTCTGAACCCTAATATTGGACTCCCTCGTCTTAATCCTAAAATCCCTGACCCCTCCCATAGCCTAATACTCCATTTCCAATCCCTGATCCTAACGTCCTTGATCAATCCTTAAACCAAACTGTTATAAATTATTTTGTATTTTGGCTCTGTCCACTCCAGTAAAATTAATAAGGAATGTATATCATGTGGTCTGATATCTTGAGCTGCACAATCTAAAATACAAGCTGGTGAAGCTGGCATTGTATGACTAGCACTTAGTAGTATAATTTTTTTTTAATTAATGTTATTGCTATTATTGCTGTTATTTATTTATTTATGTATTTATTAACATTTGATACCAGGAAAGTCCAGCTGCTTAGGAGCCCCATTTTCAGTGGAGGCCTGGGGAGAAAAGCTCGAAAGTACTACAAAACATTTTAAGAATAATAATAATTTTGTATTGTTTAAAAATAATACAGTTAACAATTACAGTATAAATAGACCACATTAGACATAATATGAAAACATTGGTTAAGAATAGCTGCAATTTATATGACAATGATTTAATACTTAGATGCAGTTTAGCCAGTTTATAGAAATATTAAAGGTAAGTTAGTATAATACAAACAGGAATTGAAATGTGAAGTGAGAAAAAAGCAGGCATATGGTATATTTAGAAAGAAAGCCAGGAGAGAGAAGTTTATAGAAGTAAGGAAGTGAGTGAAAAATAGAGTAAGGAGATGTAAGGGATGACTAGGTATTTGTCCACATTTTGGAATATAATTTATCCTCATGTTGAGCAAGAACAGATCCAGCTTATGGCTAGGAAGTCTGCGTTTTGTGATTTTGAAGGACGGCTATTAACCTGATGTATAGCAATAAGGAGCTCCAGGCCTTAGCAACATGTACAATTGCAAACATTGACCAGCAGATTTGATAGATTTGTGGACAGGCAGCAGTTTTTTGTCATTGGATCATAATGACCAACTAGGAAAATTGTTGTGAAGAATGTTATTTAGTGCTGGACAAGCAGATGGATTCTGGATAATTTTATAAGTGGTAAGAAGCTGTCTTTGTGTTAGCTGATGGGGTAGTTCCAACCAATTTAGGCTTTTTAGTGCTATACAGCGGTGGGTTCTGAATTGGGTATTTGCTGCAAATTTAGCAACTTTGTTCATGTTTTAATTTTTGTGATGCCTGAAGGTTAGTAAGGATGGCAGCACCATAAAGAAATGTGGGGAGGAGATAAGAAGTGGCAAGTGTAGCTTTAGTTGTGTTGGTGAGAAAGTTTCTGGCTCTATAAAGCATCCACAGTTTTGATGAATTTTTCTTATGCAGTTTTGTATTTGCAGGTTAAATGCAAGATGATCATCCACTATCACCCCCCAATAATTTACTATGAGAAGTGACTTCAATGGTTGTATTATCAAAAGAGAACACTTTAATTTTGTTTTTTCATGGGAGAGGGTTTGGTCAAAAAAATAGCAGTTTGTTTATTTTTAGGGTTGAGCATGAGTTGTGAGTTACAAAGTCATGTTTCAGTTCCTGTTAAAGTTTTCTGAGTACTTTTTTTGAAGGTGTGCCATGTTGTCAGATGTGCAAATGAGTGTGGAGTCATCTGCGTACTGTATTAGGGAGGCCTGTTGTGTGGATGTGTGGAGGGTGTTGGTGAGAATGTTAAAGAAGAGGGAACCAAGGATAGAGCTTTGTGGTACACTGGTGGGGACTAGGAGGAATGGAGAGAAGGTGGAGTGCCATTTTACTGACTGATACCTATTAGATAGGTAGCTTTTGAACCATAGAAGGGTGGGCTGAGAGAGATCTAATGAGAATATTTGAAGTAGAAGTCTGCTGTGGCTGTGTTGAAGGCTTTAGATAAGTCTAGAAATAAGGAGAAGGCTAGTTTGCTGTTACCTCTGGCTTTGCTGACCATACCTATATAGGTTAGAAGTGTAGTGTTAGTATTATGGGAAGGACAGAAGCCATGCTATGTGTGGGGATAGGAGTTCTTCCTGCCCAAGATAGTTTAGCAATTGTTTTTGAATACATTTGTTCAAGTATTTTGGAGGGGAGGATAAAATTGCTATAGGTCTAAAGTGAGTAATGTCTGTTGAGTTTCCTGCTTTTGTGCATAGGGATAATGTGACTTTTTCCAGAGAGATGGAATATGGGACTCCTTGACTAATCTATTTATAAGGATTGAGACAGGTTAGGAAATTATATTGGCTGCTAGTTTAATCTATTCACTTGTAAGGTAATCAGCTGGAGGAGAACCTGGTTTGAGTTTGTTTAACAGTAGTTTGATATACGATGTAGCTCAAGGTTTGAAGATGAAAGTGGATGTGGTTATACATGGTTGCTGGGCAGGGTTAGGATTAGATGTTGGGGAATCATTGGTTAGAGATATTATACTATCTATTAAATAAGAGTTGAAGTGTATTTGTGGTTTTGAATGAGGAGTTATTTGGAAAGGGGTTATAGTTGAATTTATTGCCGGGATGCAAGATCTCTTTAATGGCTGTCCAGGATTTTCAGGGTTGTGTTTGCTATTATTCTGAAAGTTATTATAGTATAGTTTTTTTGTCATCATTAATTTGCTTTTTAGTACAATTGTGAAACATTCTGAAGTTTCAAGATATTATGGCGTTTCAGATTTTTGCCATTCTTTTTCTCTATCCTGCATTAGTGTTTTATTCTAGTTGGATAGCCAAATTGCATTATTTGTTTTCAGTCTGTTCCTGTTTGGTGGTGCAGAGCTAATTAGGATATTCAGGAAATCTGTACTGAATTCATTTACAGCATCATCTAAGGGTAGGATTTTTAGGAAGTTCCAGTTAATAGATGATAGGTTAGTAATGAACATTTCTGGATTCAGCTTGGAAAGATTGCATGTTGTTTTATAGACATGCTGTTTAAGTGGACGTATGAGGTGTCTGGTTTCTCTATTTTTTAAATTTCTCTAAGTCATTTGGGTTTCTAATACGATGGTGGGAATGGACCCCATTCATAACTGAAAGTATTATTAAAGTTCATGAAATTAATATTGTTTCAATCACTATTTGCAAGAAGTGCTTTTCACAGCACTCACAATGTGCACAGTAATGACTCCTTCTCAAATTAGTACGGAGTTGCATGTATCTGTAACTTATCTAAATAAAATTGCAAATTCTTTTTTATAAGGCCCATTGATCCTATTACTATTGGAACTGTCTGGGTATTGTTCATCCACATTGCCATTGTTTTTGCCTGCAAATCCTGATATTTTATGACTTTGTGTCTCTCTGTACATAAGACACCATAGTCACTGGGTGTAGCAATTTCAATGATCAATGCAACTTTTGTCTTCTTTTCATGGACTACTATATCTGGTTTTCTCACATCTATTTGGTAATGGATGATCCCATGTGATATAAACTTCATAACTAATGTCTAATGTCTTTCATCTTTTCCCGGTTAGGGGTCGCCACAGCGGAACTCCGGTCAGCTAATGATTGGCAGTGGATTTTTTTTTTATGGTGCTGAGTTGCCAGCCTGACGCCCAGCCTTCAAAGAAGGCACATCCATTCATGCACGCACCTACCTGCATGTCTTTAAATGTCACTCGACTGTGGGGAAAACATGCAGACTCCACACAGAAGGCGCTCTAGCTGAGAATCGAACAGGAGAACCTCTTGCTGTGAGGTGACAACGCTAACCGCTGCACCACCGCGGCTCCAATAAACTTCATATTTTTCTGTTATACTTTGTGGCTCATGTTTCCAGTGTTTTTTAACTATTTCAGTATTATAATGTTTGCACAATCCTCAATGGAACAGTCTTAACACATTATTATGTCTTTCAGTATACAGTCTTTCTGCCATTAGTATATTACAACCAGCAAAATGATGTGTGACTGTTTCTGGTTCTGTTTTACAAAACTTACAATTGTCTGTTTTTTCCACATGTTTAATGGACTTTGGAAACCATTGAGTAGGTAGCCCACGGTCTTGGGTTGCCAATATTAACCTTTCATCTTTTGGTTTAAATTCACCTTTCCTTAACCATTCCTGCATTTGCTTCTGATCAACATGAGTTTGTTTCAAGAGTTTTCTATACTTACAACTATACTTATGCATTTTCCAAATTTCTTGCCTTCTCATCTGATCCTTCATCTTATATTCTTTATTTTGTTTTTTGGCACATTCAGTTGCTGCCTGATTTTTATCTACTTCTAGTTTGATTTCTATTCCTGCTTGACACTGATATGCTTCTGCTAAACTAAGCAGGGTAGTCATCTTAGACTTATTTTCTTCATGTTTTAAACTTTTCATTACATTTGGGTCTTGGGAGGTCAGCAAATATGTATGCAGCCCTACAATTGTAGATCTATACATGTAATCAATTTTGAGGAAGCCCATATCTCCTCCAGAACAGAGAATATATAAACTTAGTATACACTGATTCTTATAAATCATTTCACAAGCATGAAACATCCTGCTTGTTTTTATGTCCAACTGATCATACACCTTTTGGGGCCAGTCAATCACTCCAAAACTTTAAGTTAGGACAGGAAGTGCAAATTGATTTAAAGCATGGATTTTGTTCCTAGATGTCATCTGTAATTTCAGTATTAATTTTAGTCTTCTAAAATATTCCTTACTAAGTTCTGTTTGCATTTGTTCATGTTTTATTGTTGATCCTTCATCAGTTCCCAAATATTTATATGCTCCCTCTTGCTCAGGTTCTTTTATATCACATTCCTGTCCCAAACTGATGTTTTCTTGGTGCTGCAGCTTTCCTGTTTTAAAGGTTGCTTTTGTACATTATCAAGACCAAATGACATCCTTATATCATCTGAAAAAGTTTTGACCACTTGCAGTTGTATTTTCACTTCCTCATCTGATGAACTATACAGGTTTAAATCATCCCCAGAAAGAAGATGGGAAGCCTCTATACTTTGTTATTTTTTGAAGAACAAATTGTAGCCATGGCCTAATCTCTAAGACAGCTTAATGGGTTAAGGGCAAGACAAAAGAGCTGTGGTGGCAAAGAGTCACCCTGGAGTATTCCCCTTTGAATTTTTATCCCTGGAATAATAATTTGTCTTTGATCATGGCTTAACTGTAAAGTGGTTTGCCACTGTTTCATGGTCGCTGTAATGTAATCAGTCAGTGTAGGGTGTATCTTATACATTTTTTAAGCACTCTTTTATCCATGAATGTGGGACACTGTCAAATGCTTTTTTATATTCTATCCATGCTATACTTTGATTCTTCCCCTTTTTACAGTTTTCCATTATGACTTTAACAACTAATTATCCTTTTTTCCACTTGACTTTCTTTTGTTATCCATTTGTGCTATTGCCATGATTGAGTTTTCTTCTAAATGACTATGAACTCTTTTGGCATCAGTTCCAGTGCATAGCTTATACATCACTGGAAGGCAAGTTAGTTAAGATGGCTTGCAGGTTCACTCTTAAGTATGAGCATTATTTTTCCTGCTGTTAATCAGGTTGGTGTCTGTTCAGGGTGTGCGTATAAGCAGTTCTTACTCATGGATAAATTTTCATGTAAAGAGGTAAGGTACTGCATCTGGTCCTGGAATTTTCCAGTTAGAAGCTTTTCTTAACTTTGTTTCAATCTCTCAGGCTGTTACTTCATCTCATTTCATATCCTGTACATTTGAACTTCTTATTCTTTATTTTACTTTTATTGATTTAACATCTCTGTTATGTTCCACAAAATCTTCATAGATGTTTTTACAAAATGTATCTATTCCTTCTCTTATTTTTTGCTGTGTTTCAATTCCTTTTGCCTTGTTTACCAGTTCTCTATAAAACTTTTTTGGGTCATCAATAAATTGCTTATTTTGTACTTTTCCCTTATATTTATCTGCATCTCTTGTAAGTTTTTCTGCCTGGGCTGATATTTTTAGTTTATTATTTGCAATAGTGCACTATAGATCCGTCATCATACTGCACATTGCTTTTATCACGTCTATCTTTCTGAGTATTTTTGTTGATCTGTTACCTCTTCTATACTCTTATAACAGGGATATTTCTTGTCTTGTTGCTTTATAGTTTTCTCTATGTGATAATTCCATGACAGCATTCAATTTCTCCCATTCCTTTCTCTTACTACCCTGTGTTTTTATGGTAAGACTTTATGTGTTATTAATTTAGCTGCAAAGTAATGTATACTATTTACTTATGTTATATCACATGAATCTCTATGGACAGTCATAATTACTGTGTTTATTTGTTTTATCAAACTTCCAACTTTTGGGTTTTATTGACATTCTGTAGTTTATTTCTTTCACTGAGCTTAATATGTCTGTCCATCTCTATTAAATCAAGCAACTCTTCTGTTAGATCATTTTCTTCTAAACTGAGTCCACATCCTTTGTTTTCCATTTCCTGTGGGCATTCTGCAGAAAGTTATAGAGCAACTTCCACATTCTCTTCAGTTTCATCATGTGTCATCTGTTGCACTTTTATATGGGAACTCACTGGCCTATTACTTCACAAAACTGACTACATCAGAGTTGCCACAGTTTCCTGTTCCTTCCCTTGCTGTGTAGCTCCAACTGAATGTTTGCACTTGTTTCCTGTAGAAGGCATCAAAGTGTCTTTATATGGCAACTGATCAGATATTTCCTGCTCCACTAGTTTCTCCTTAATTTGGGATCCATTGCTCTACCCTGCTGTGATGTTGTCTGAGTTAGATTTTCTACACTAGATCCTTCACTTTGCAAGTAATCCATGACCTCATTCTCTATTTCTTTAACTTCTCCATTGCTAATCTTCTTTTGTACTTTTCCTCTTTGTTGTCTTATTTTTTGCATTGTAAAGTTTTCCATGTCTGAATGCCTTTGTCTATATTTCTCTTTAAATATCTTTGGTGATGCTATTTTTGTATTAATTAGTTTTGCTTTATCCTTTGCATAGATATTGCACCATATTAAATCTCTTTTTCTTTCCCATGTCCATATTTCTTCTTCAGATGTCTCCTGCCCCTCCTGTTTCTCCTTAATTTGGGGACTCATTTTTCCATCTTGCTGTGATATAACCTGTTAGACTTTCTACACTAAATCCTTCACTTCACAAGTAGTCCATAACATCATCTTCTGGTTTTTAACTTCTGCTTTACTAATCTTCTGTTCTACGTTCCCTCTTAGAGATCTTATTGTTTTTATTGTGAAATTTTCCATATCTGGATGACTTGACCTGTATTTCTCTTTGAATATCTTTGGGACTGCCTTTTTGTGTTGATTAATTTGGATTTTTCCTTTGCATAAATATTACACCATATCAGATCTTGCTTTCTTT
Organism: Protopterus annectens; assembly: GCF_019279795.1. NCBI lineage: Eukaryota > Metazoa > Chordata > Ceratodontiformes > Protopteridae > Protopterus > Protopterus annectens. Next base: position 1,777,805,379 of record NC_056741.1, on the reverse strand, counting down.
CACATGTCCATGTTCCTTTTTATACCTTTCAAAAGTCTCTAGATTTTGTTCTTTATCTTTTTATACTTACTCAGTTGCTTCTTTTTCCAAACAGCTCAAGGTTTCTTGATCTATATAATGTTTTTCATAAATTTGTTGTATTAATGAACACAAATTTTATTTGAAGCTTCTGGAAATTTTTCTTTGTGGAAGTATTTTTCTTTACTCTGATTTCTCTCTTAATCTTTTTGTATATCTTCTGTCTGGAAATTCACAGCCTCTTGCATAATAGTAACAATACATAACTTCTTTGTTATCCTCAACTAGTCCCCTCTATCATCTTTATGGGTTTTTTGGCCTGTCAGTTTTTGTGATTTTTGTCAACTGCTACTTCCTTCTACAACAGTGGGGCTATCCTCCCACTGGGCCTGGCCTAGCCCCATTGTAGGAATGTGTCCATAGCTTCAGGATGCTACACTATCATTTTTTCCAGTCCTTGTACCAGTGCACAAACCAGGATTGTGCACTTTTTTATCCTGGGTCTTTGGAACACAGCTATCTTTTGCATTTTTAACCTACTCATTTCCATGATATATACTACATAAAATACAGTCTATATAGCAGTGTGGTCTTGTTGAGATTTTGTGAAAAACAGGGTCCACCTCGTGAAGTTACTCAACAAGACCTGAGGAAGAATTCAGTTCCAACGATAATACTCTCCTTTGCTTGATGACTTATCATCTCTCCATTTGGACCCTAATAAATTCTAACCCTAGTAGGTTGTATAGATTAGGAGGTCATCACTGAGATGGTCAGACATTGTACCTGAGGTCATCTATTTGCTAGGGTCTAATACCAGAATCCAGTCTAATAGGGAATTTGATGTCTTGCTATAATGTTTAGGGCTATTAATTAGTTGAGTGAAACTATATAAGTTCATGCTTGATGAAGGGGAGTTAGAGTTTATGTCCAAACAATTGGCATTCAAATAATAGTTCTTGTGGAAATGTTATGGATATCTAATGTAAGATATGTTCCAGTATAGCTGTACTGTTGCCAAGAGGGATGTAAGGAACAGTAATGCATCCATCCATCCATCCATCCATCCATCCATCCATCCATCCATCCATCCACAATCCCCTTTTTTCCATTTTTGCACATGGGTTTGCAGTGTCAGTTCAGCAGTGACAATCATCTAGAACAAGGTTAAAGAACAGTAACTCATATTTGTTTATAATTGTTTAATCTCAGGAAAGTTATAAGAAAGACTGTTGAATTGAATTTTGATATTAGTTTGCTGTAAAGCGAAATGTGGGAAATGTTGGGAAATATTAAAGCAATACCACCACCTTTCTTCTTAATGCGATAAGTATGGGTAATATTACAGACAGAAGTATAATTTTAGTGTTGTTTTTAGTGGGTTTAAGCCAAGTTTCAGTTAAAGTGAGAATATCAAGCTTATGTTGGGAAGTCCAGGCATCTAGTTCAGCAATTTTATTTCTTATGTTTCTAACATTTATGGGAGCAAAAGTTAGATTACTGGAGTTGGGGGTTGTGCATTATAGGGTTACAGTAGTGTGTGTGTGAAAAAGAATTGTCTTGATGTTCATTATGATAGGTAAGACCAGGATTAGTGTGAATGTCTCTGCCTAGAAGGATTTTAGTCTTTTGGGGAATTACTAATACTTGTTTTTTGGAGAGTATTTTTCCACCTAATTTTGTTGCAGTTTGAGTTGAAATGGAGTTTATATTTGAATTAAAGGTGAGGGACTTCCTTAAATAGGTTTGGTGCATTGTGTGGAGAGTGTAGGGAGGAAGTATGAATAGGTGGCTGGGACAGAGTTGGAGAAATGTTGAGAAGTATTATAGAGTCATGGAAGGATGAAAGATCGTCCAGTAGCAGGAGAAGAACAGAGGAGAAGCTGAGTAGTAGTAGTATGATTAAGTAAAGGGATCTGTATCTTATAGTTGGCAGGTAGTGAGTAAGTAGGGACAATGAAGGAAATAGAAGTTACACAGTAGAAGGATGGTTAGTGGTGGTGAAATCTGAAACCTGATAGAGGCTAGGTAGTAAAGAAGTATTATCTGTGAAAGACGAGGGTTAGGTTGTCCTAGTATCTTCACTGGAATGTAAGGAATAGAGGGATTTAAAAGACTAGAGTGTGAGAATGTAGAGGATAATAGGAAGAAGTCAGGGTTTATTCAGAAAAAGTAGAAGATACAATGTAGAATAGATCGGTGCTGTTAGGGATTTGTGTGACTATGAATTTATATACAGAAAAGCAGTATGGGAGGGAGAAAGGTGATTGGAAATGGTGGTAAAAGATTAAATGGAAGTCATGAATTAGGTAAAGAAAGTCAGGAATTAGGTCAAAAGAATAGGAGTGTTTATATGATAGAACTAAGGTTGTTTGGGAGGTCATGGAATAGGAAATACAAGTGTAATTGTGTGTAGGAAGTATAATAGTAGAGTAAGAGGGAGTAGATTGGAATTGGATGCAATGGCATGGATTTTAGCTTGATCTGCTTCCTAAATATATTTTTTGCACTTCAGTGCATTTCAGAAACATAAGTAGTCCTTTAGCCATAATTCATGACATTAACTAAAAATAAGTCACCATTGCCAAATCTCAGATCTTACCACTTCACAGAAGTGTTGTGTTTCTCAATTCCTCCCCTCCCTCTGCCTTCATCTCATTCTTTCAGTTATTAATCTATTAAGATTATATAAAAACTTACACTGTAGTATTTAATGAGTGCATTATCTGTGAACTTGAGCTATACAAGAAGTTTAGTGAGAATTCAAGGGATACACCCCCAGATGTGGTGGGCAAGCCCCCCACACCGTCCATACTTGTATATACCAAGTCTATGATAGTACCAATTTGAATAAATGAGAAATTTCCCTAAGAAGTGCATCACTGAGGTGGACAATTAGATATTGCACTGGCAAAGATTTGCTATGGGGAAAAAGTGTAAGGTGCTATGCTGTTCATCTTTTTTTTTCTGCAGACTATTAATGCTAATGTAATTTCATCTCAAATAATTGTAAGGAGGCCAGAAAAAAGTGGATAAGGATGAAAAATAATATATCAATGTAGCTGTAGAGTTACATGTGCATGCACTACAGAGTACATTTTGAGGATAGTATAGTTTCCATGCAATTATAGTGCACAATGTTGAGAAAGCTGCAGTAATAGTATGAGTGGCATGAGAAGTTTAGCTGTAAATGTTCATTTAGTGTAATAATGTGAATTATCTGTAGGAAATATGATAATAATGTGTGCTGAAGGTGACATTCTACCATGCTATAGCCTCAGTTTCTGTTTTTCCATTGTCCTGTTGTCTCTGGCACCATGCCTGCAGTAGGTTCACAGCCTCCTTTTGTGCAACCCTGAGCCCTTTATTGTGGCATAGGATCATAAGAAGTTAATAGGCTATTGGCCCTGAGGCCAAGAGTTTAGCCCATGTTTAGACAAGTCAGCACTCAAAGCCCCTGTCCAGTAGGGACACCAGTGGAATCCAGGAGTGTACTTTTTGTTTTCCATCCAGTTATCCAGGTTGCACTTAAAAAGGGATAATGAGGTACTCTACTTGATGTGAAGAGGGAGTCTGTTCCACTGATGTAGGAGTCTCTGGGACACAAATCTGCCTCACCACCAAGTCCTATTGATGTCATAGACCAGGCTGAGGTCACATGTGCAGGTTACTTGGGTGGAGCTTGACTTGCAGATATGCTGCAGTCCCATCAAGGTGGGGTCTGAGATAGCTTTGTATTGTATTGCATCTTGAACCCAGTGCCGTGTATTATCTTTTTATCCCTTGTACAAACTTTTTGTGACTTACTGTGCTACAGACAGAGCTGAATTTCATCCTAAACTGATGTTTACTCTGCCAGTCACTTCTGTCCATGTTGATATGAGCAGTGGGCACCTAAGTGCTTCTGTTTGTGAATTGTGCATCTGTTTCTCTTGTGATCAACATGCCTTCAACAGTGCTTCTAGAATTCATTGGGGAGGGTGTCACTGATCTCAATTGTATGAGTCTATTCTATAAACATTTTCTAGAATATAAACAATTGTAATGACTCAGGAACAGGTGTGTATTTTCAGTGTTTTACATGTTTCTACATGGATATCCTACTGAAAGTTCAAAATGAGATAACTCCAAACATTTATCTACAATTACAAGCAAACCATGTAAGAGGAAACTCTAGTGCACCTCCATAATCTTACTAATTATACTTACAAACTTCGGGACTGCTCTACCTTTGAGAAATAAACCAGGAAGGCAGAAAGACAAACTAAAAGCAGATGTTTGTGGCACAGAATACAGGAGCAACCAAAATATGCTCTGTAAAATTGTCGTAGTAAAATCCACTGGCTTTTATTGATAGAAACTGAAATGAAATTTGTAAGCTAAGTGCTTTCATCTTCTAAAACTAGAAAACTTCATCAGATAAAAGCATTTGAAAAAGCAAGCCTTTTTATAGTCCAGTTTCAAAGTTAGTAGAGTAGTCAAAAGATTGTCCAACCTCTGTTCAAAACAAAAAATATTTAAAAACACAATGCTATAGCCAGAAAACTAGAAGACACTATGGCATGTTAGACTAAAAACAATATAATGAATAATAAGTATAAGACCAAAAAGAATTTTTTTTGTAAAAAAATATATGTTACATATAAATATAAAGTTAGTTGTTAGTTACATTGTTAGTAAAGTCCTTATTTTTTTCAAAATCCAGTACAAACTGCATGCGAAACAAATTGAATAAATATATTTTATGTAAAGCAATATTCTTATTTTAAATATAAAAAAGTACAAAATGCCAATACACTACCTTTCAGTTGCTTTTAATGTTAGTATGCAAGAGATCGAGGCCTGGTCATTGAGACCTGGCCAATTTAGAGCATTAAGCTTAAGCTGCCAGTAGAGTTCATGTTTTTTGAGAACCGAAGACCATGGTCCCTCCTCTGTCATTTATATGAATCTGTTGAATGACAGAAAACTTGAAGGTATGATCTGGGTATTCTGCAATGTTTGACCAAGGCATTTGTGTCTTTTTTTGGTCTTCAAATCATATGTGTGCTCATATATCCTGTCTTGTAATCTTCTCTTGGTTTTTCCAATGTAGTACCCGGGACAAATGGTACAGTGGGCAAAATAGACAACCCTAGTAGATTTACAGTGAAATTTGTTTCTAGGTTTTAGCAATGTATTGTTGACAACAAAGGTACTATCTTTAAGTATAAATCTGCAATAAGGGGAAAACCTACATTTCTTCATACCTGCATTTGTATTTCATGGGGATTAAGTACTTTCAAAAATGTTTTTCAGGTTTTTGCCTTTTTTAAAAACAAAATTGGGAGTAAGACCTACTTGGTCTCGTAAATTTCTTTCATTCATGAAAATGCACCAGTTTTTTCTCACTATGTTTTTTATGAAAAAAAAACTGTCCAAACTAAATATTGTGATGAAAGACTTCATGAATCTTTCTGTATTATTGTTGTTGTTGGTAATAGTAGCAGTACCAGTTAGGTTAGTGGGTGTTGAGCCCAAAATTGGGAGAAAATATTTTTGTTTGTGTTTATTTATAACTTTGAGTATCAGATCATTGACGAAGTTAAAAGGATACCCACATTTAAGAAACATGTCTTTAAGCAGGCAACATTCATCCCAAAAGCAATCATCATTAGTGTTCAGGTGGGCAGCTCAAACAAACTGGCCTTTTACGACAGTTTTTTTTTTCTGTGTGTATGGAGGTGGGCACTGGTGAAATGAAGGAAACTGTTGGAATAAGTTTCTTTTAAAAAAATTTTTGAAGTAAACCATTTCTGTATGGTATCTTTCATAAGCCAGATATCAAGGTAGGTGATGTGGCTGTCATGAGTTTGATGTGTAAACTTCGAAAAAGGAGCAGTATTGTTGATGTAATCAATAAATAAGGGAATCTTATGATGTGTATAAAATTTACATGGCTCTAGTAGTTCAGATGCTGTTTATTTTGCAGATGTGCAAAAAGTCAATCAGAGCTGGGTCCTAAGATGTCTTGTATGCCAGGCATAGGTCTCATCTTAGTAACCTGTAGAAGACGTACTATAGAGAGAGGACTTTAAGGCGATCCATATGGGACAATGTGTTTATATCATGGATTCCCCTAGTAAGGAACATTTGTGGGTGTTCTATTGTCTGGTCAGGTACATACAGAAGGGGGCATTATACTCATTCATGGGTGTGATAAGGGCTGAATAAAGTGTCATTATCACTTCCTTGGGCATGGATGCCATGCCCTTACTTATAAGTGGGTGGCATAGAATGATTTTCTTACTACCTTGGACACATGTTGGTTAATGGCCAGGTTACTGTTTACATATGTTCCCACATCAACTCTTTGGGGTATCTTATCAATGGAGTACATGAACCTGGCTAAGGTATTTAATACAGTACCGCACTTGGGTACAGTTGACAAACTCACCAAACTGGGTAGTAACACTTACGTAACTTGCTGGATTGCCAGCTGACTAACAGACAGGGCACAGGAAGTCAGAACTGGTGAAACAGCTTCTACTAAGCGACTGGCTCTGTGTTGAGACTGCTCCTATTTGACATGTACTTCTTAAAGGTAAAGGCTAATGTCAAAGGCCTTTGGCTGACCAAGTTCACAGACGACTGTAAATTGGGAGTTGGCATAGATTCCCCCATGAATACATCCATGGTTAAACAAAGAATTTCTATGTGTATAACTAATACAATTAAAATGTGTTACTTCAAACTTGCAAGATTGATTATAGAATGGATGGAGCAAAAACTTACAATTTTCTTAACTTGGTTAAGGTTAAGGGTCTTTCTGATTTAATTTTAATGCAGAAAATATATTTGGCTTTTCATTTCTCAGAAACAAATTAGGAGTATGTAATTATGAAATTTCATAAAAATTATGGTCTAAGAGCATAATAAACAATTTATATAGAGCAAGATGGCTGATACTGTTTAATACCAGCAATTATTCATAAAATGAACTGATATATATCAATAGTGTAGCAAGGCATAATGAATGCACTCCAATGAGTACATATTTTTCTAACCATCTCTTTCTCAGAAACATTATGAATCAAAAAAGACAGAATGTTTAAAATGCTCTAAACTATTTTCTGTTGTATAGTGCTGTAAAAACATATATGTGTGATAGGATTACACTTCTAAAGATAGTCTTATAGTTTATAAGTGGCAATTATCAAAATTAATGTATCCCTTTCCAAAGTGTATAGGGATATAATTAAAGAGTTGAGGAGCTTTTTTTAAGAGATATGGGTGAGACTGGCAACAGTAGGAGATCTGAATACAAAATGTTAATTTCAGGATATGCCCCTGGTATGCACCTCCCTGGTCTCCCATCATAAGTTCATAGGAGATTACTCCGCTAACGGCTAAAGAGCCCTTACAAGCCTAGCCAGTTTTACCTAGATTTTACCCATTTTTCTATCCCTAGGGGAAAGATAACAAGGGTCAGAAAGTGGGGTTTTGGCTATTTTTATAGACTGGATCTGTCCACCTCAGCTACAGCAGTTTTAGTGGATGGGGTTCTACTACAGAATGCCAGCTTCCTGAAAGACAATGTTCCAAAAGAATGTAAAAAAATGCTTGAAAGTAAAAAAGACAAAAAAATCCTTTTTTTTCTTGTTTTTGCAGGGGGCAAGCCCCCTCCCCCCCAAACTTATATATATGAACTCCATAGTTGCAGCACCTGGAAGAAGGGAGAAATCTCCATAAAAAGTGAATCATTGGTAGTGCACAATAAGAAATCACATCAGCAAGGATTTCCTGTGGAAAGTGCTTCTAGTTATGCCTGGCATTATACCACTTGTCCTTTTTTCTGTGAACTACTGATCTGCTGATGCTCATGCAATTTCTCCTCAAGCTTGTGTAGGGAAGCCAGCGGATGGTGTGACCATATGTCACATCAACTCTCATACCACTGCTATATATATATATATATATATATATATATATATATATATATATATATATATATATATATATATATATGTATACCATCTCCAAAGTCATTATACCTCAGAGTAGAGGAGGGATCCTCCTAATACCGAAGGTTTAGACATTAAGAGAAGTGGTACAGATTGATATAATGCTGTGTAATGCTACTCTTAGTCTAAGAGGTAGTTCATAAACATCATACTCTGAAACACCAATGTATGTACTAGAGAGAAACCTGTTGTTTGATCTTGTTTATTTTTTTTGCAGGGCACAAAGGTAATCACTGATCTGACATCGGTCCTCCATGATAAATCCCAGTGGAAGTATCCCGATGAATTTAACCCTGCCAACTTTCTTAATGATAATGGAGAATTTGAGAAGAATGAAGCATTTTTACCTTTTTCAGCAGGTAATATCTTGCATTTATTTACCATAAATCATAAACCTTAAATTTCAGAGTGACATTTACAATTTTGCAAAAATTAACTGGCTCAAATAAAAAAAAAAAAATAATAAATAAATAAAATAGACGTGGCCACTATTTTATTTCACAGCCTGAAAGCAGTGCGGAGGTATGCTTGGTGCTGTCCTGTCATTTCTCCCAAGGACAAACACCCAGATGTGGTTACCAGTAGACTGTAGCTTGCTGATGGCCTTGGAAGCCTGATTTACCACAGTAGATTGAGTTGCGGCATGGTCACTCACTTTGGGTACAAGCCACAGTCTGACCCATTACATTACACAAATATCCCATGTATTAACATAATCTTCATTTTTATATTCTTAGCAATATTGACTGCTTATACTTGTAATGCTCTGTGCCCGGACTTTAGAATTATGTTTAAAAAGATGTTTTTTTCTATTCCTTTGTACATAACATTGATGATTGGATGGGTATCCACAAATTTAATATGGGATCGACTAGTATGGCTCTCTTTGAGAAAGGAAGTGGGTCTGCGGGAGGGTACAGACATAAACAGTAATAACAATCAATAAGGGGAAGGGGTTGGCGTAATGATTAAGGTCTTTACCTCACAGATACAAGGTAAAGAGTTTAATTCTGACCTCTTGCTATTGGCTATGTTTGTAATAGTCTGCTGACTGATAGCCAAGTATTTACTTATGAGCTTATAACATTTGAATATCTATAAAATGAAAATGGCAACATTTAAATTAGGCTCTCCAAATGCTGAAATGATAAATAAACACCAACCTGCTGTTCAAATGTTGAAAGTGAATTCAGTTCAGAATACAGTTTGAATAACTGTATTTGCTCTAATATTTTTATTTATTTATTCTTATTTATTTTATTTTACATTTGTTGACTGGGATAGTCCGCCTGAATACATGTCCATTTTCAGCGGAGGTCCGCGGAGAAAAGCTCCACACAGTAATATGTTATATACAATACAACAGAGACACTTTATAGAATACATGACACACACTGTTTATACAAATTTTAAATCAGAAATTAGCACATTACAATGGTAGGACAGAAGATAGAAGATAGAATATTACTACACACTCAAGTGTGTTAGCTTGCACTGCTTTTGAATTGTTTTTAGCATTGGTTTAGCTGCTTTTCTGTAAAAAAAAATTCTAAGCTTGTTTCCTGCCTTTCCTGTAACTAATCTAGTCCAGATACAGATTTGCTGTACCCAGGACTGTTTGTAAACTTCTGAGCCCCCCAAGCTTTTCTGTGTTGGAGGGAAGCCTTCTAGCTTATCAGTGGGAGTGGTAAGCACTAAGTAGCCTATCTACCACAAGAGAAGTAGTTTCTGGCCCAGAAATTGTAGTTATTGGCTGTTTGGGCAGTTTTTCCATCTCTTTCAACTTTTCTGGTTTAAACCCACGTTTGAGCTTGTTTCCCAATTCTCCTGTAACTAGTCTAGTCCAGATACAGATTTGCTGTATCCAAAACTGTTTGTAAGCTTCTGAGCGCCCAAACCTTTCTGTGTTGGAGGGAAGCCTTCTAGCTTATCAGTGGAAGTTGTAAGCACTGGGTAGCCTATCTACCACAAGAGGAGTGGTTTCTGGCCCAGAAATTGTAGTTTATTGGCCGTTTGGGCAGTTATTCCATTTCTTTCAACTTTCTGGTTTAAAAGCCTGCATTTGCATTTTTCCTGCCTTTCCTGTAACTAGTCTAGTCCAGATACAGATTTGCTGTATCCAGGACTGTTTGTAAGCTTCTGAGTGGTGCCAAAGTCTGCTCTTCAATTTTTCCCTTAGATCTGCTATTTCCTCTCCTGCACTTTTACTAGCTTATCAGTCTAGCACTTTACCAGACTTATTGAGGCAGTTATTATAGCACACAAAAGTGCTACCAGCACTAAACGTTCTACAAGGAAACAGTTCCAGTACATATTATTAATCCCCACCCCACCAGGCATGTCTAAAGGTCAGTTCCCTGTGCTTTCTCCTATTACCCTGGTGAACTTGGGCATCCTGAGGCAATGTAGCAACTGCCTCATGTGCATGGACAAACCTCTCCTCTTACCTTCCAACACTCAGACTTGTGAGAGATGCAGTTGTATATTCAAATTGGAAGCCACACACTCTCCAGCCAAGACCAGAATAGCTGATCAAAAGGCGAAGGTCAACACTTGCACCACACCACATGGAACACATAGCCCTCCAGAACACACACCAGCACTGCCTTCACATAAAAACACAAACCACACACCCAACATCCCGAAGCTCCCAATAAAAATCTACCCAAACAACAGAGACGTCCAAGGCAAAAATGCACTCAACCACCACAACACAACACTAATCACAAGATAGGAGAAAAACACAAATAATGCCACTGTGGAAACGGTATGAGTGGAAAACAGCAAATCAGTCCAAAACAGAAAAGAAAATCCACTTCACCTCCACGACTCAAATCATATAAAACCAAGATGTATTTCTTATGTAAAACCAAGATGTATTTATTAGGTTAGGGCTGCCATGCCTCAACAGACACTTCTTCAGACCATAAAACATATAAAAAAGAGTCATTATATGTACATCACATTACTTTCAAATCAACCTATCACAACCAACTAACAATAAAATCATTTAAACAACCTCCTTCCCTTCAAAAAAGGTTTTAAAGGGACAGGGCCATTCAAACCCGGAAATGTATCACTATTTAACCTAATGATCCAGTTTGTCTCCCTTTGTTCAAGGGTATTATTTAAGTCACCTAGTATCCCATTACTAACAAGCTGTTGCAGTATTCTAAATTTAAAATTATGTGAGTCGTTAGTATTCATAACGTGTGTTGCAAGTGCATTAGTGGGGTCTCTTTTCCTAATAGCTAATAAATGTTCCCTAACCCTTTTTTTTAACTGTCTTTTTGTTTTACCCACATAAAAACACGTACATGACTGACAAGTAGCCAAAGAAACAACAAAAGTACTCTTGTAGTCTGCCATACAATGTATAAAGTACTTATAATGGGTCACTGGGTGCTCAAAAACATGGGATGTGTCTATACATATACAAAATTACATTGACCACACCCAGACGTGAAAACTTCTCTAGATCCTATAGAAAGTCTTTTCATACAGGGTTCGGTGCTGAGACTTTTTCTGTTTGGCATATACATCTCAAAAGTAAAAGGAAATACCAAACAGCTTTGGCCAGCTAAGTGTGAGATGACTGCAAGCTAGGAGAAGTTATTGAATCCCCAAATGACTTAACCATCATGCAGGAAAGTTTGTCCCAAATAATAACTGGTGTCAAAATCGTGACAATGCCCTCTGAGAACTGATCCCATTGTTTGGCATTTGGGAATTTGTGTGTACAGTGACCTAACTTTTGCCCAACATGTGCCAAGTCATAAGAAAGCCTTTCTATATTGCACAGCTTATAAACAAATTGATTGTGACTAGATCTGGAGATGTTGTTGTCCCCCTTTACAAAGCTCTCATTATGTCAATCATTTTGTATAATGCCCACTTTGGCATGTATCTGTCCAGCCCCATGCAACAAATGGAATACCTTCAGAGATACCTTAATAAAAGGATACAAGTCCTAAACAATAGGTCTTGTATGGACCACCTCAAAGATTTATTACTATACTCAGTATCCTACAGAGTGCTTAGAGGTGACATGTCTGGCATACAAAGCATCCTCAAACATAATACAGATGGACCTACTGAACATCAGTAAGTCAAATGGCATCAGAAATACTCAGTCCAAGTTTCTAAACTGAATGTTGTGGAGAGATGAATATATATCACAGAGGCTACCACTGTTCTGGAACAGACTATCCCTAAAAATAAAGCAAAGCTCATCCTTCCATATTCAAATGCAACTTGGATGTAAGGATGGGTAATAGAAAATGTACTCCAGGATTTCCTCTCATGCCACTAATGGATAGAGGCAGTTCCTAAATGCTGCATCTGTTACATGGCCCCCTCAAATTATCTATGGTATGATCACAGTTGTTCTCACTAGGACTAATATACAATTATCAGCCATGGGGATAGCTAAGACCAATCAGAAAATGTTAATTCAAGCACCAAAAGGGAATTGGCTAAGCTTAAAATGTCCTCCAAGTGAACCTATGTTGTGGTAGTAAATAGTTATAAAAAAATTTCCCTTTTCAGTTCACTAAGTGTCCCTGTCACACTCCACCCCCCCCCCTCCCGTCTTTAACAGCTTCTGGTGCCTATGCATGTGGGTCTGAATGACCTGAGATGTACCTCCCTGGAATACATGAAAAGACACATGAAAGACTCAGATTATGTAGCCCAGGCAGGTTTGACCCTAGCCTTGAGCAGCAGCATACCATCACCCAGAATGATACCACATACAAGTAGAAAATTATTGATTTCAACAATTGGCTAAGTTTCTGGTGTCATACTAAGGGGATCCAGTATCTGTCTGCCTGGGATGACAAGACTGACAGACCTCAATGCTTTTCCAGAAATGGCCTGCTTCTGTCACCCCTGGGCTTTCGGATACTGGCCAAGGCTCTCACCACCCCTATAGTGCCTTTTTTAGGCGGTGTCCAAAAGACCAAATTACCACCAAACATTTGTGCTGTAACAGAGACCTGGTTAAAGGCAGCAGAAAGCAACCCTGCACTACTAGGCAATAACCCATTCCATACCTTTTGGCCCCAGAAGCTCCAAAGGCAGTGGTGTTTCCATATTCATAAAGGATGTGCATACCTCCAGACTGGTAGCCCAAAATAACGCATCAGAGATACTTCAGGTGCAGCTAACATTGGGTGAGACAGTGATTCAGGTCATAGCTTGCTATAGGTCCCTAACCATGTCCCAAGACTCACCCTCCACGTTCCTAAGCACCTTGGAGAATATTAGGGTCCAACCTAACACTCTCATACTGGGTGACTTCAACTACCCCTCCATTAACTGGGAAAACTACTCATGTACCAATACACTTGCCCAACATTTCCTGGAATTCATTAATTCCAATGTTTTGGACCAGCTTGTTCTTACCCCCACTAGAGGCAGCAGCATCCTTGACCTGGTCATTACTAACATGGGCGACCATTGCTCTACACCAGTAGTCTACTCCTCCTTGGTTAGATCCGACCACAAACTAATCACCTTGGAAATCCACATCCCTCCTCCCCCCACACAAAGGTAACTACCATGAAAAACTTCTCCAAAGTTAACTTTGGGCTCCTAAAAACAGAGGTGGCTAACTTCATGGCATCCATGCAAATGCAAAATAGTTGCATGACTGCCGAATCATACACAGATGCACTATATGAACACGTACACAAATGCGTAGATCTTGCCATACCCAATAGAACCAAGACATTCTCCTCCAAAAAAAAATGAAGCCAATCTGGTGGCCCCCTGCCATAAACAAACTCTACAACAGAAGGAGGAAACTGATGCGGAATAAGGTGAAGTCCCAAGACTAGAAAAACTCCCTTATCAGCCTCAACAAAAAGTTGAGATCCCTCATCAAATCCTCTAAAGCTAGCTGCGAAAACAGAACTGCAGCAGATAGTAAAGACAACCACAAGGCCTTCTATAGTTATGTAAAGAATCTCCACGGATATACCCAGATTTTCTCTGAGCTAGAGCACAATAGTACCTCCTACACCAAGCCAATAGATATTGCCAATATACTGGCCAACCGATTCAGTACCAACTTTACCCCTCTCACCCCTCAAAGGATCAATCACAATACCAGTAGATTGCCAGGCACCCAGTATTACTGCTGCACAGGTTAAAACAGCACTGTCCAAGGCTAAGAATACAGCTTCTACGGGACCTGACAATATCCCTGTCTCTGTTCTACATGAACTACAGAGTGAACTGGCACCTCACCTGTGCACCCTGTTCAATCACAACCAGTCCCTACTGAATGGCGCACTTCTGCAGTCATCCCTCTCCACAAAGGAAGAGTGACTACAGACCATGGGAACTATCATCCCATTAGTCTGACGAGTCTGATATACAAAACTGTGGAACACATCATCATGGACCTAATAAACAAGGTTATAAGGACTCTTCAAACTCTGCATCCCACACAGTTTGGTTTTGTGAAGGGTCATGCCTGCTCAACTTGGTCAACTTCTTGAATCAGTCATCCTTGACCTGGCCAAGGCCTTTGATACCATTCCCCACTCAGGAATCACAGGAAAAACTCACTAAGCTAGGCATCAACCCCTATATCACTAGGTGGGTTGCAAACTGTCTCACAGATAGAACCCACAGTGTGAAAGTAGCTGACTCCAAGTCAGGCTGCTGACTAGTCATGAGTGGAGTCCCACAGGGTTCAGTCCTGAGTCCTCTCCTGTTTGGTATCTACTTCTCTGAAGTCCAGACCAACATGAAGAGACTCTGGCTGACAAATTTCGCAGATGATTGCAAGTTGTGAGCTATTATTAACTCCCCAAGTGATGTTGACATCCTACAGAATGGCCCTACTGAAACCAACGACTGGTGTCAGAACCGTGGCCTTAAGCTCAATGCCAAAAATGTGTCATCGTCCCCTTTGGGAAAACTCAGTTCCCGAGAATTACCACATCGAAGGTAGTCTACTGAACACAGAAGATGTTATAAGAGATCTGGGAACACAGGTTGACTGCAACCTCTCTTTTGATCACCACATTGCCACAATGGTTAGAAAGTCCTTCTGTGTGGCACATCTCATTACTAAGGGTTTTGCATCTAGGAAGAAAGAGGTCATTGTCTCCCTGTACTCTTCCTTCATTAGACCAATCATCGAGTACAATGCCCCATATGGCATGTACCTCACTAGACACCTGCAACAACTGGAGAGGCCACAAAAGTACCTCACAAAGAGGATCCTAGGCCTTAAACACTCCCAACTATTCTCTGTCTCATATTGCCTACTTAGAGGCAATCTCCGCTTGACTTAAAAAACCATGTCTGACCCAGCTCTGTTACATCTAGCTACATCTAAAGAAATCCCAATCCCTTCACACCACACACTCCAGAGACTGAAACCTTATTACCACAATCGACAGAAGGCACTGGAGGGACAGGTTCATAACTCAGAGACTACCCATGCTATGGAATAGACTTCCCATACATGTCAAGCAGAGCACCTTGCTGACCCTCTTCAAGAGAAGTCTTGAGTGGATGGGAAGTAGAAAATTCACCCCAGGGATAACTCCAAAGGCTCTACTCGACAGAAGCACTGGGAACTAAGGTCGGGTGGCACAATGCCAGGGTAATCCTATGGCTTGGCTTGTAAAGGCCCCAGGACCATTAGCCTAGTACACACCTATGAACCTATTAAATATCGCCAAACACTTTAATGTACAGTTAAAAATAAAAGTCAGTGTTAGTGTTTTCATTTTAAACAATGTTATACTTCATCAGACATGGAATTATGATCCATCACACATTTAAATACCAATATACCTCGCATTTAAAATCACAATGACCTAATTAAAAACATTTTTCATATGTCTTTATAATATCTCCTATGTTAATGTTAAAAAGTGTGGAGATTTATGTTGATGATCATGTTTCTAATCACATAAATGTCTTTTTTTTTTTTTCTTTCCAATGCTTTTAATTTCAATAACGGTGTAAGAGAACTATGTTTGTTTATGCCTGGCCAGCTATCAGCTTGCAAGCGCACCTGCCACTTTAATTCCTTCTTCTCTAAGTCCAACGCCCACACTTTTTTTTGTTTCTATTATTACATGATCTATAATCATAAAAGTGAACTGTTGCCCTGCATTATCAAATATATGCTTAGCCAAAGTATCATTTAAATTATTTCTTCTAATAGCGTATACGTGTTCATACACCCTCTGGCTAAAATGCCTCTCAGTTTTGCCAATATAAAATCCTAAACAGGAATCACAGACCACTATATACACTACTGCTTTAGTGTTGCAGTTGTATTTGCCTTTCAAGTAACATGTTGTGTTTCTTATGTTAAAACTTTTGCCCATCTTAACCTTATAGCACCACTTGCATGCCCACATCTCATCATGCCCCTGGCACCTAAGTTGTTATCTCTCGCCTTATTTTTGAGTAGGTCCTTAAAGTTCAACCCTTTGCGATAAGCTATCGTGGGCCATTCACCTACTTGTTCTCTGATATGTGGATCATCTATTAAGATGGGCCAGTTTTTTGAAATATCCATTTTAAAATCTTATAGTCCTCACTATATGTGACAATCAAGGCTATAGAGAAGTCTGTATTGTCACGTTTAGAATAGTGCTGTGACTGCTGGATTAGATCATCCTTTTCTACTATCATAATGTCAAGCATTTGATTCTGAATATTGTCCTGATTTAACCGTTCACTATACGAACACACGAGGGCACCCACACTTATCACAGTGATTACCCTGAGTTGAGAGGATCAGAAGAATAAGAAATAGAGGTAACTTTCAGGAAAAACAAGGTACACCAACAGGTGGGGTTTCAAGGAGCAAGACCGAAGAACAAACAATGGAGGACAGAGGCCAATTTTTGGCCATAGATGACCCAATAATGTTGAGGAAAAAGACAACAGACATTTTCAACAGAGCATAGCAAAGGGGGCTTAATTTTTTTTGATAATGAAAGTATGATTGTCAACAAATGTGCAGTCATTTGCAACAGTGATAAAGATTTTAAGGTTTACAATTTTTCTAATGTACACATTGATAGTAGTGCTGCAGATTTGTTAGCGAAAGGTATGACGTTCGTACCATCTAATAACTTAAATGTTACTAACACTGTTATTGATTTAAAATTATATTTGAGAAAATTGAATTTTCTCTTATTACATCAAGATAACATATACAACAGCACAACTAACAAGTATGGCATCAGCAGCACTTATAATCTGTCTTCACACCCCCGTCTGGTTACATATGAGAAAGTATGCGAATTAGACTTAAGAAACATGTACCTACGTAATAGGAAGGAAAGAAATATGAACATCAGTTTAAGCAGTCAAGAACAGGATATTTTAAAATACTTGAAAGAACAGAAGGTTAGAATAATGAAACCAGATAAGGGGGTAGGGTAGTGATAATGAATGTACAGACTTATAATGAAAAATTAGAAGACATTTTGAACACAGATACAAATCAAGAGGTAGCAATAAATGAGGTAAATGGAGCTTACCAGAGAATTTATCTACAACTTAATGACATCTTTTTGGAGAAGCACATCGATTTAAGTTTATACAATTATTTAAATATAACAGTCCGTAGAATTCCAGTATTTTCTGGAGTCCCAAAAATACACAAGAGTGTTGACAATCCACCAATGCGACCTCTTGTGCATGGTAGGGACTCAATCACCTCAGCTTGTGCTAAATATCTTGATTATGAATTTAAAAAAATATAAAAAAATGAAAATCAAATATGCAAGAATTCTTGCACCTTCTTAACAATTTATGAATGAGGTTAATATGAACCAACAGACATATTGGTAACCATAGATGTTTGCTATTTATATACTGTAATCCCCTAAGATGTAAGACTAGATTGGGTAAATGAAATGATGATTGGCCAAAAGTTACCACAAGATAAAGTTAATTTACTAATGGAACTTTTGGAATTGATACTTAATAACAACTTTATTTCATTTAATAACCATTATTATTTGCAAAAAAAAGGAATAGCAATTGGGTCACCTTGTGGGGGTGCATTCGTAAACATTGTTAAGGCTTACTGGGAAAGAAAATTTGTTTTTGACACTAATTATAATAACAGCATAAGGTCATATTTTAGATTCCAAGATGATATTAGTATAATATGGAAAGGTTCACAAGCGTCTTTGGAAGAATTCATTGCATATATAAACAACACCACTTCCTTTTTACACTTTACAGGAAGTGTAGCATTGATTACATGGAATATTTTGATGTGCATTTATCTAAGGACGGAATTAATGAGAGATACATAGCTCGAGTTCATAGGAAAGAGACATATTCCAATAGCTTCCTGCATTACAGTAGTTCACATCCTGAGCACCAGAAAAGATCAAAAATCAAGGGAGAGCTTGTTAGGGCTGCCCGTATGGTCACCAGAGAAGAAGATTTCTTAGATGACTGTGCCAATTTAAGATCTATATTCAGGAGAAGGGCATACCCTATCACGCTTATAGAGGAAGTTAAGAGTAAAAGGGAGGTTGGTTATTTTAAACCAGTCTTAAATGGTAATAATACTTGTAATGAACAGTTGAATCAGGACAATGTTCAGAGTCAAATGCTTGACATTATGATAGTAGAA
Organism: Protopterus annectens; assembly: GCF_019279795.1. Taxonomy (NCBI): domain Eukaryota; kingdom Metazoa; phylum Chordata; order Ceratodontiformes; family Protopteridae; genus Protopterus; species Protopterus annectens. The sequence goes on along the minus strand of NC_056741.1, from coordinate 1,777,786,719 downwards.
AAGGACAATCTAATCCAGCAGTCACAGCACTTTTCTACACGTGACAATACAGACTTCTGTAAATCTTTGATTGTCACATGTAGTGAGTACTGTAAGATTTTAAGATGGATATTTGAAAAAAACTGACCCATATTATTAGAAGATCCACATATCAGCGAACGAGTAGGTGAGAAGCCCATGACAGTTTATTGCAAAGGGTTGAACTTTAAGGACCTACTCAAAAATAAGATGAGAGATAACAACTTAGGCACCATGGGCATGATGAGATGTGGGGCATGCAACTGGTGCTATAAGGTTAAGATAAGCAACAGTTTTACTATAAGAAACACAACACATTACTTGAAAGGCAAATACAACTGCAACACTAAAGCAGTAGTGTATATAGCGGTCTGTGATTCCTGTTTAGGATTTTATATTGGCAAAACTGAGAGGCATTTTAGCCAGAGGGTGTATGAACACGAATACGCTATTTGAAGAAATCATTTAAATAATACTTTGGCTAAGCATCTATTTGATAATGTAGCATGAGTTTACTTTTATGATTATAGATCATATAATAATAGAAGACAAAACAGTGTGGGTGTTGCACTTAGAGAAGAAGGAATTAAAGTGTCAGGTGCGCTTGCAAGCTGATAGCTGGCCAGGCATAAACAAACGTAATTCTATTACACCCATATTGAAATTAAAAGCATTGGAAAGAAAGAACATGTTATGACATTTATGAGATTAGAAACATGAACATCAACATAAATGTCCACACTTTTTAACATTAACATAGGAGATATTATAAAGACATATGAAAAATGTTTTTAGTTAGGTCATTGTCATTTTAAATGTGAGGTTTTTAAGATCCAATCAGAAGTAAGCTGTTGGTATTTAAATGTGTGATGGATCATTATTCTATGTCTGATGAAGTTTAACATTGTCTTAAACAAAAGTGCTGACATTGACTTTTATTTTTAACTGTACATTAAAGTGTTTGGTGATATTTGAACAGCAAGCTGGTGTTTATTCATCATTTCAACATTTGGAGAGCTCTGGAGAGCCTAATTTCAATGTCGCCATTTTTGTTTTGTTGGCTTAGTTTGCCTTTATTCAAATATTTATGAATTTCTAAATGTATACAGACTACACAGGGCCCCATTCAAAGACATGGGAGGCCAGATTCAGCAACTATGCCCATGAACTCAATAAAACCATAGACTGAAAGACTGTCTTATTTTATATGTGACAAGAATTTGGTTTATATAATGTAGGAACTTGTTACACTCTAACTGCAAAAGCAGTAACGTAACAGAAAAAAAATTAGGAAGTTAAGTCCAACCGAATAAGAATGTGCAGTTTCAAATGTATAACTTCAGGAATTTTGTGCAGGAGGAGAATTAAGTCATATACATGAATTATATATGATTAAGAGCCATGGAAGACAGAAATAATGCAGCTGTGGTCAAGCAGATGTGAGAGGAAAATCATTTTCATAGGTTATTAGGTTTATAGGTAGGTTTTGTTCTGTGAGGATTTTAAAAAGCTTAGCCTTACTTTCCCATGGTAGTTTGTAGTCCTTATATTTAGCATATGAATAACCCAGAGATGAGCCAAACAAGGATATGTTGGGATATTTACATTCTTCTCCTATCCATAAATGACAGGGGTGCTAAACCAGGGGATGAATTTGCAGTTACCCATTCACTGATTCAGCTTAGTTTTGAATAGTGTAAGAGAAGTATTTTGCTTTATGTACACTGGAAGACAGCTCCATAGACGCAGTATTCTCTGTGATGCATACTTATCCCACTGACATGTTCTATTGATTTTGCAAAATAATTTGAGATCTGTCAGGTGGGTGTTTCTGATACTACTGGACTTAATGCATGTGTAATAGGTCTGACAGAATAGGGTCTGTTGAAGTTCTATATGAGAGGAACAGCTCGCCTCTGAAAAGCCTTTATGATACTGAGAAGAGAGACAAAGCTTTGAGCCATATTAGACACTTAAGAAAATCCTTGATTTAGCAAAGTCATTATAAATGTCAGTCATCCTAACAGCATTTCTGCTTTAGAGGAATAAAGCCCCGAATATAGCCCAGGTGACCCATATTCAGTTAGTGACTTTGGCACCTGTTGGGGCTGGCATAGGGAAGGGACAAGAAACATGGATCAGCCAGCTTACCCCTCTCCATAGGTAGGGCCAGGGACATAGGGTCCCATGGTAAAATCCCTGATGGAGACATAAGATCACAAGAGAGCACAGGATTCAGTGAGTGCACTCAGAAGGTTATCTCACATGCAGAAGTGAGTGATACACCAGTGTTGATGCATATTACATGGCGATGCCTACAGGGGATTACTTTGCATGTACCAAAGGATTATGGCTTAATAAAATGAAAAATCCCTACCCACAATAAATGAAGACGTCACTTTCTGCTGCTCAGCTATCACCCCATTGGAGGAATAAATGAATGAATGAACTCTTGATTTCATGACTCCCAGGAGAATGAGGTGGCTAATAGAGCAGAGGGTAAAGTGTGGTGGGGCAAAAGCAGACAAACAAAAAGAGAGCAAAAATGAAGAAATAAAAAAAATAATATCATTGATACAGACCAAGGGAACAAAAGAAAAAGAAGTTATGTACTCACCATAACATTCCATGTGAGTAGTTCATCTTGCCTTCATTATTACTGATGGGTTTGGAGCCAATCCTCGGCTCCGACTCGGTCAAAATGCAAAAGCTCAATGTCTTCAACCAGCTCATGGCCTATTCCCTATCCCATGATGCACTGGTGCTTCCCTCAGATCTTGTTTGCTGCCGACTAATGTAAGTAGAGAAAAAATGTAATAGTAATATCAAGAATAAACCAAAGACCAATACAGCCAAGACTTGTCCAACTTCTCGGTCCCCAAGAAAAACCTGGAAGGGGGTTAGGAGGGTGGGATGTAAGAATGACGGTGAGATGAACAACTCACATGGAACGTTATGGTGAGTACATAACTTCTTTATATGAAGTTGTTCTATCTCACCTTTATTCTTACTGATGGGTTAGCGTCCCAAGCACTATCTTTTTCGGGTGCTCACGGGGGTATATTCCTCAGAACAGTGGAACCAAAGTAGGCCCTGTCCCTGGAGGCCCTATCCACTTTGTAATGAGTGATGAAGGTATGAGACCTAGACCATGTGGCTGCTACATAAATGGAATCTATTGGTAGTTTGGCCAAAAAGGCTGAAGATGTGGATACAACTCTAGTTTTGTGGGCCTTTACTTTTTGATGTAATGGTGCATGGACAGAACTGTATGTAAAGGAAATGCAATCTGATAACCATTTTGATAAGGTGGTTTTTGCCACTGGGCCAACTTTCTTTAAATCTGAAAATGAAACAAAGAGCTGTCCTGATTTTCTAAAGTCCTTGGTCCTGTGTAAATAGAATCAAAGCTGCCTGTGGACATCAAGCTTGTGCAGCATATGTTCCATCTTATTAGTATATTTAGGGAAAAAACAGGTAATTATATAGTCTGATTGAGATTTGTCTCTGAACAATGATGGATTTGTCCTGAGTGAAACTGTGTCATTATGAAAAATCAAATATGGGGTTTTAATGGACAAGGCCTGTAACTCTGAAACCTTCCGAGCAGAAGTAATAGCTACTAGAAATATGGTTTTATATGACAGATATTTCAGGTCACAGGATGAGGCTGGTTCAAATGGGGGGTAGGATGATATGTGAAAGAACAAAATTTAGAATCCATGACATTGCCAGAGATATAACGGGTGGTCTCAAATGAACAGTACCCTTGAGAAAAGCTTTAGAGAGTCTACATGATATTAGACCCCTGATCATCAAGATGAAAGTTAGAAATTGCTGCCAATTGAACCTGCAGCTGGCCCCCTCATTGAAACTTTTAGTCAAAAACTCCAAAATGGATAAAACTGAAGCCAGATATGGGTCAATATTGTTTTGAAATGCCCATATCAAAACCTTTTCCATTTACTAAGGTATAACTTCCTGGTAGATGGTTTATGAGAGGATGTTAGAATATGCTGAGCTGCAGGTGAGAGATTCTGAAACCTGGCTATATTTGGAATTGGAGCAGCCAAGCTGTCAATTTGAGGGACTGAAGTGCAAGATGAAGAGCCCCGATGAATGAATTAGAAGATCTGGAACTGGGTCCAGGATCCAAGGCTCTTCTAATAGATGAGGCTGGAGAAAGGGGAACCAAATTTGATGAAGCCAGTAAGGGGCTATTAGAATGATGGTCCTTCCCAGAGCCTTGACTTTCTGTAAAACTTTGGGTATTAGTGAAAAGGATGGAAAGGCATAAAGGAGACCCAGGAGCCAATTGTGCACAAGTGCGTCCCTTGGGGAATCTTCCATAGGGGTGAATTAGGGCAAAACAGCTGCTGCATTTCGTGTTTGTTGGAGTTGCAAAGAGATCACAGCAAGGCTAGCCCCATCTGCGGAATATCATTTCCGCTACTTCTTTCTTCAGGGACCAGTCATGAGGCAATAGAATTGCTCTGCTCACATTTGACTGCTATCAAATTGGACCTCCCCAGGATGTGCATTGCTATCAGAAAGTGCTGGGTGGAAGTTGCCCACTGCCATACTCTCAGGGCATCTTGACATAGGGGGTAAGATCTGCTTCCTCCTTGTTTGTTTATGTACCAGACCACTGGCATGTTGTTCGTCTGAATTGCAATAGTCACTAGAGGAAGAGAGTCTTGAAAGGACTGCAGTGCTAGAAGTACCACTCTCCTAGCTAGGACATTGATATGCAGATGAGCCTCATGTTCCTTCTATGTGCCTTGGGCTGTTCTTTCCTGATAATGCCCCCCCACCCTATCAGGGAGGCGTCTGTGGTCACAGTGGCAATAGGAGTGGGTAATATAAAGGGGAGACCTATTGTTACTTGATGAGATGTCAGCCACCACCGAAGGTTCTTGCATGAGTTCATTATTACAGTTTGATGTGACATTGGAAGTTCTTGAAAGGACCATTGCATGAACAGGAGCCATTGCAGTATATGCATATGCATTCGTCCTAAAGGAATCGCAATGATTGCTGCCGCCATTGTCCCCAACAATTTGAGCACCATTAAAGCTGGGGCTTTTTCTTTTGAAAGAAGGGTCAGGACCTGTTTTTATGGAACACAAACCCTTTCTGGTGGAAGTTTTAAGGACATGGTAATGGTATCTAGATATGCTCCTAAGAAAACGGTATGTTTTGATGGCAACAAGGCAGATTTTTCTGAATTTATGGTAATCCCCAACTGACGGCAGAGGTTCAAAGTTGTGTCCCTTGCTTGTATGAGTTGTTGACTGGTGGTGGCAGTGAGGAACCAGTTGTCTAGGTATGGAAACACCTGGAATCCTAAATGTCTCAGGTGAGCCGTGACTACTGCCATGCATTTGGTGAACACTCTGGTAGCTGTAGTGAGACCAAAGGGCAGAGCTCAAAACTGGTAGTGACTGGCCCCCAGCCGAAAGCACAGATAATCTCGGGATGGTCTGGCCATTTTGATGTGATAGTATGCATCCTGGAGATCTATAGACCACATCCAATTGTCTTTTCCTAAAAAAGGAAATATCGAATGTAGCATGGCCATCTGGAACTTTGTCTTTTCAACAGATTTGTTCAGTCTGCTGAGATCCAAAATGGGTCTCCAGTCCCGTTTTCTTTGGAAATAAAAAGAACCTTGAGTAAGTCCTGGATCCTCTCTGGTCTGCTGGGACTGGTTGGATTACTCTTTTTTTCAGCAACCTTTGAATCTCTATAGTTGATTGTTCCGTGTGACTGGGTGGAACGTCCAGGATTTTTTTTACAAGGGGGGTGGGGTGGCAAAGGGAACAGAGTATCCTCTGGATATGATGCTTTGTACCCAGCAGTCTTTTGTTATTTTTAGCCAGGTGTCTACGTACAAGGATAAGCATCATCTGGCTGCCTCCAGAGATGGACAGGTGGGCCTCCTTTCAGGAGAGCTGATAGGGATTCCCAAAGAACTGATCTCTGTCACTCTGGTTCTGTGGACCCCCTCTGCCACGTGGATGGCATCTTCCATTATTGTCCCTCCTCTGCCTCTGGAGGCGGGTTCACCACGAGTGTCCTGAAAAGTTCCTTGAGTTTTATGGAACCACATCTTTCCTCCTTTTTTGACCTTTGGGGTAAGGTCTGGTATGTGTGGAAAAATGGACTCCGATGGCAGACAGAATCTTTCCATCTTGTTCACTCCTGGTAAGCGTTTCTTTCATTTTGGGTCCAAAAAGAGAAGAGCCATCGAAAGGGGTGTTGATAAAGGCTGACTTAAAGGGCTCCACAAATGGGCATAAGCACATCCCGGAGTGTCTCCTAAGTGCTTTTCCTGACGCCGCTGCTCTACTTGCTCCATCCGCTGTGTACGAGACCGGACGCATGGACGAGTTTACTATGAAATTAAGTGTAGAGAGCTGGGAGGATAATTTATCTGATACCCCCCGCAGCTACTGAACCCTGTAGAGTATCTCCTAGCTCTTTTAGGAGATCTCTTTTCAATCTAGTAAAATGCGTGAGATAGTTCAGTGATCGGAGGGCAAAGGTCGCTGAACTAAACATGCACTTAACATATCTTAACATGATCCTAGAATCCTTGTTAGGAGGATGGACAGACATAGAAGTTTCTGATAATTCCTTCTTGGTGGCTGCCGCCACCACCATGGCATCAACAGGTACTCCTTTGGTTAGAAAGGTCTTGGCCTGGGGAGAAAGTTATAAATTTATTAGGTCTCCGAGGGATGAGTTCTATGGTATCCAGGGACTCCCACACCTTTCGACAGACCAGTTCCATCAGCTCATCAAATGGTGGAGACACCCAGGTGCAGAGGGCTGAGACCCGAAACCCTTCAGGACTGACTCATCATCAGTAGGGTTAATGGGCTTCCAGCCACCCCTCTGTTTAGAAATTTCCAAGATATCTGCAAAGGAGATATCCTCCGAGGGGGACTGTGGGGACCCTTCTGACTCATCTAAGTCAGTGTCTGAAGTGACGGATTCCTGCAGGGAATCCAGATGCTTCCTCTTGCATAACCTCTTCCTGGGAACCTCATCAGAGGGGGCTTCTAGTGATGTCTCGGAAGAGCAGGGTTCACCCAGTGGGGCATCTTGAGGCTCTGGGTCTCTACGCTTTTGTGAGATCTGTGAAGCAGAGGCTGACACAGGTGCTTTAGGGGAGGAGGTTACTGGTCCTGATGATGTGACTTCCTGAGGGGACAATACTCTCCTCATGGCATCGAAATCCCCCCGGCTCCGATGAGAAGGAATCCTTGAATTCAAAGAAGCAGGTGACTCCCTCTGCACCGAAGTGGTGGGCTGCAAGCCTGAGGTAGGTGCCAAACTCATCCGGACCAAAGCTTCAAGAGGTAAAGTCAAACCGAAAAATTGGTACGACTATCCTCTCTGGAAACGACTGGCAAGTGTCGGCTCCTAGACTCCACAGTCAGCACCGAGGAAGTCTGGGCTGTTGGAACTGACAGGACTGGAACAGGTGTCAGCCCCAATGGTTCCACAATCATCAGCTCCAAACTCTCCAGCTCTGAAACTTTGAGTTAGCCGGAGGAGGAACGGAAGAAGCAGGAAGGGTTTTGGATGGTTCCAAAGCCCCGAGGGTCAGCCCCGACAAACGTTTGGCCAGTGCTGGTGTCTGCAGAAGCCTCTGCACCACATGATCCACATCCATGTCAGAAAGCCTTGAGGACCGAGATGAGGCTACAGATGACGCCACTGATTGGAGGATAGGTGACTTGAGGGTAGGAGATACCGGCCCCTACTAACAACAACCGTCAGTTCCAAAACTTTTGGAGCTAATCCAGATCTGTCAATTTAGAGGTCGATTAACCTTTCTTTGGCTCTGACCCAGAAGAAGATTTGGAAGAAGTTTTTGAAGATTTTGACGTCTTTTCCTGGGTATTGTCTTTCCCAGTGATTCTTGAAAGGAAGATTTTATTATACCTCTAGCATTCAACTTACTCTTCCTTTCATGCAACACTCTATTACTAAAAGAATGGCATATGGAACAGTCCTCTTGCAGGTGAACCACACCTAAGCAATAAACACATTCTGAGTGTACATCAGTTATGGACATCTTTTGTCCACACTTAGGACATTCTTAAATTCAGACTTTGATTTCTCTTGCTGAGTCACGCTACAAAGAAGAAACAATCCACACAGCAAAAAAACATGTATTTTGGTCGGAACACTACCAATATATATATATATATATATATATATATATATATATATATATATATATATATATATTAATGCCCTAAAAAATATGGCTTTAACAGTAATCTATAACTAAAGCACACACACACACACACACACACACACACACACACACACACACACACACACACACACACACAGGGAAAGTTATAAAGCCTTCTAATTTAAACAAGCAATATGAACCCTTTTAAAGCACAATTCAGCCCTAAGAATAAAACGGGCTCAAATGGAAGAAACTAGCCTCTAAGTTTAGGTTATCAAGAAAAAATACAGCAGATAACTATGAAAAAAAAAATATATATATATATACATATATATATATATATATATATATATATATATATATATATATATATATATATATATATATACACACACACACACACACACACACACACACACACACACACACACACACACACACACTGAATAGGGAATGGAATTTTAAACTAGGCCTAATAAAATGGACACACAACAAAGAAAAGTTCCTATAAACTAAGGAGTGCACTAGCACTATGGATAATTCTCCTGTATCAAACTAACTAAGCTAAAGTACTACTAGCTAAATCTGAAAGAAAAAAAAAATTAACAGTAAGTATATAACAAGAAAAAAAAACTAAATTTCACTAGCCAGAGCTGGTGAAATGCACAATCTGTTGCAGCAGCAAACAAGATCCGAGGGAAGCACCACTGCATCATGGGATAGGGAATAGGCCATGAGCTGGTTGAAGACCTCGAGCTTTTGCATTTTGTCCAAGTCAGAGCCGAGGATCGGCTCGAACCCATCAGTAAGAATGAAGGCGAGGTAGAACTTCACATCATAAATTAGAACCTGTAACTACAAAACCAAGTTTAAAAGGATTGTCTCAGGATTCCAAAAGATGAAGAAATGGAAGAAATGAATCACAGCATATGTGTGAATGTACATACAGAAACAAAATGTAATATTCAGAAACATGAATACACTTATATGTACACTTTAAACAGGAGACAAAACAGCAGAAGTCCAGAAGTGACAATAAATATAATGAACCTTTACATGAAAGTGTTGTTAGACTGTTGTGCTTTTCTTAACAGTTTTACAATTACCCGAGTATATTGCACTTTTAATTACATGTTTTTGCTTCAGTTGTGGCTGAATTGTATTAACATAACTCATTGTTCTCTGTGCAGTGCTTACTTTTAAGCACTTGAATAAAATTGATTAAACTGACTGGCATGATATTTGCAAAAATCTTAAACCCAGCACCAGCAATACAGTAGGCAGTTGGCAGGATGAGTAAATATAATCTCAGGGAAGATTGTGACAGGCTGAAGCCAAAGCTAGAGCTGAAGAGGTTTAACAAAAGAGTCAATGAATATGGATAACAGCAAGACTAATTCAAATAAAAGTTATTACACTGCAGAGGTAAAAGTAAAGAAGAAGGTGACCAAAAACATTTTCAGTGTTTTCAAAGCTCATTAACTAATCTGTTCAGCTACTTTACAGTAAAAACTTCAGCTGTGGTAAAGATATTGAAAACTACAGATAAAAGATGAGCAGTGGGAGTAAGGGTGCATAAATTTCTAAGGAAATACAAAAACTTGTTTAATGCTCCTGGAAATCTAAACGGCTATTAGTTCTAGCTGCGTATCGATGCCAAAGAGATCACAGTAGAGCATCCTCACTTGATGATTCTTTTCATTCAGGAAAAAAGGATGATGAAGTGTTGGTCTCCGTGACATGGGCTTAATAAATCTCCAAGTACAGGTAGGATTTCTATGGTATGAGAAGTGCCAGTAGAGCCATATAGGGGAAGATCACTTGATACCTCTAGTGAATGACATCGTAAACATTAGACCTGTCATTCAGTAAGTTAGACTTCTAGCAGGGATATTACCAATAAACTTCACTGCAGCAGTAGAAGCATTACAATCTTCTAGATGATCTTAGACTTGATTAAGTATAAAAGACTAATATCAGCAGTTATTTCTTCTGAAGAAATATGGCAGCATATAATACAGCAATAGAGTGAAAATGCAATAAGACCCATAACAATGAAGCAAAACTTCCCTTACTCCCTATTATGCTAGCAAGAGGCCCCAAAATTGAGCCCTTGGCAAAGTTTGTGGATTACAAATTGAAACATTTGTTTGTCATGGTAAACCACATATTCTTACAGACTTTTGGCATAATGTAGCATCATGACCAGCTGCAAATGTCTTGAAGAAGTTTTTTTTGTTATCATTGAAGTTAAAGATTTATTTTCAGTCATGCCACATTCCATAGGGCTGGAATGGTTTCAGGAGGGTATTTTAACAGACTAGAACTTACTCAGAATGATCAATATTATTGTATTGTGTATGGAAACAGTGTAGAAAAACAATTATGTTTATTTTGAAACTGAATATTATAGACAAATTTGGGGTGTTGCAATGGGGGCCGTCTGGGCCCCAGTATTCACAAATATTGCATTGTGGTACTGGGAAATGAAGTTTACCTATACTAGTCCTTTCTTCAGCATATCGGAAAATGTCTTAGGTTCCTTGATGATATTAGAAAATATCTTAGATTCCTTTGATGATATTTTTATGTTGTGGGATGGTAGCACTGAATTATTGACACATTTTATTGATTTTATTGACAGTGCCACATCATTTTTTGCAATTTACTAACAATGCAATGAAAATAACAGCAGCATTTAATTTGGGGGTGTTTTAATTTCTGAGGACACTGCCAATAGATGCTATGAACTGAGTATTTTTTGAAAAGTAACTTTTTCAAGTTGTTTGCACAATACTAGCTGTCAGCCCCTGCTGGCAGAAAAAGAAACTTGTTAAGGGCCAGGTGGTTTGACTGTCTAGGTTAGCATCAAAAGATGACCTCTTTGCTACTGAACTACTTAAACTGAAAAATGTGTTCAACAAGAGGGGTTACCCACCTGATTTGAGACAACATTGGAAATAAAGTCAGCATGAACTAAAATTTTAAATTACAGCCTATCTTAAAACACAGGAGTACCTTCCTTGTGTGTGGTGAGGGGGCAAGCATAGTCAAAAGTATTATCTAAGGCCATGAATATTTCATACAACAATATGAGTGCTAATATTAGATATTTGAAAAGAGCTGGGAAGCGATTTTTGGTTCTACAGACCTACTGGGGAAATTGGGAGACACCCCCTCATTTGTTTATAAAAAGGCCAAAAACCTTAAAAAACATGTTGGAGTCAGGAGATAATACTGCTAACAACACCTGCACGAGGAAATGTAGGGCTTGTGGACAATAATGATTCGTTCTTGGTTCCAGCAACATTACAGTGGGCAATTACCCTAAGATTATTGTGCTCAGGGGAAAATATTATTACAACACTAGAGGTGTCGTTTACCTCACCAGTTAAATAAAACTTCATTCTACAAAGGAAAAACTGATCATGTATTAAGAACAAGAATCTATGAGCATATGTATACTATATATATAAAAAAAAATATATATATATATATATATATATATATATATATGTGTGTGTGTGTGTGTGTGTGTGTATGTGTGTGTGCGTGTGCATGGGCGCCGGAACCATAGATCACAGGGGGAGGGGAGCTCTACCACATTTGCAGATCATCCATACCTCTGCCCTTTCATTTTCTGCGCCTCCAACTGCCACAATGACGTCAGCTCGCGTATTTCCATTTTTTTTGCGAGCGGGAAGACACATTTATTCAAGCTGCTGCCAGCAGAAATGTTGCGAGCGGGAACACAGATTTATTCAAGCTGCTGCCTGCAGAAACAGAAAGGATTTATTTTCAGAAGCCTGTAATGGAGTGGACGAGTGGGAACACAGATTTATTTAAGCTGCTGCCTGCAGAAACGGATAGGATTTAGTCTTAGAAGCCTGTAAGTGTGTGTGTGTGTATGTGTGTGTGTGTGTGTGTGTGTGTGTGTGTGTGTGTGTGTGTGTGTGTGTGTGTGTGTGTGTGTGTGTGTGTGTGTGTGTGTGTGTGTGTGTGTGTGTGTGTGTGTGTGTGTGTGTGTGTGTGTGTGTGTGTATCTATATATATGGGTCTACTTTGTTTGATAGAAAAATAGAAAACACATTTCACTGAAACTCATTTCGTCTAAGCCTCATTTCACTGAAAATGAATTGCCTGAGCACAATTCACTGAACACTTTAGGGATAGTATCAAGTTTTACAAAGGGGAGGATATTAAGAAACCCAACTCAAATACCATGAATTATACTGGGAAATTTTGTTGAATGCCACCCCACACCTTAGTTTAAATAAAAAACATTCTATTAATAATGTTTAAGTATTATACTTTGCAAAATTATGAGGAGGATTGTATTGAAACACCATTGTTGTGGTATCCTAATATTATTAAATATTTGATTTATTATTTCTTCACATGCATGATTTGTGTGTTCTTGAACACATACATTTTTCAACATTTAAGTATGTTTAATTATTTTTAAGATGTTTTGTGTTTAGATATTTTATTTTAAATGCTAGCACTTTTACTATGTCCCTACCAGGGTCACATGACAGGAGGTTTTCATAGAAAATTAGAGGAAGTGAGTTGGTTTTAGTTCTGAAGAACTTTCATTTTACCCTGTGGGAATGAAAGTCCTTCCCCGGGATTCATGAAGCTCGGCGCAAGGCTTGTGCCGACTGTGTGGCGTGTAGATGGTGCAGCAGTGCCATATGCATATTAATGAAGGTGCGCTGCTGCCACAGCCACGTGCATAGGAAACGAGCGCGAGTGCATGGGGTGTGTCGAAGTGCCGCACGGAGGCGTGGACATGTCAGCTGTTGACGTGCAACCTAAAATGCTTGAATATTACAATCTGCCTGCAATAGTAATCACACCTGTCAGTGTCCGTGGATACTGAAATGTATGCAAAGCATGCAAGACAGTTCTTGTGAACAAAAAATTAAGAAGCAAACACAAATGCACATTAGCGAATATTGAGTCTCCATCCCTCGAGCAAATGACATTTAAAACCGTGTGCCCATATTCCAACACAATGAAGATAGTTATACCAAGCGGAAGTGAAACGCATCATGTTAGCATGCCGCCAATAGCTACTTCCAGCCCAATGGTCAGGGTTACCACCTGTCCCACATTGTGAGGGATAGTACACAGCTGTGCAGTTGTGTCCATACCAAAACCATTATAAATGTAAAATATCCTGCAACCGTATGACATAATTATGTCCCACATTGCATGTAATAGTCACATACAATAGTTATTTCCGTATGTAACATACCACATGTTACAAGAAATAGAATAAGCAAGTAAATGAAACAGAAGGAGCATATAAACTGCTACAACAATAAGCTAACATGTAGGCATAAAACAAATGTATTATCCGTAGTACTGACCATGGGTATGTGTTGTCCTGTAGAATCTGATTTGTGTCCGGAATATATCCCATTCTGGCCATATGAAAAGGTGGCAACCCTACTAATGGTCAGAACATTCGGCCAAAATCCACCCATATGTGGTCCAAGCTGTTCTTGTCAGGATGTGTCAAAGATGAACGGGTATTACCCGGGTGTACCTACCATGTCATGAAAGATAAGTATTTGCGTGTACCTATGTGCGTGATGTACAGCATGTGGAAGGTGAAAAATGCCAGGGTAGTCTTCACAACCATACAGGTACCTGACATATGTAGTGTATGCAATGTGTTCCCTAGACCATGCCATGGGCCATCAACCAAAGAAGGGATGGATGGAGTGTCAGGAATATGTGTGTGGGGGGGATGGGTAATGGTATAATCCACAAAGGCGAGACTGTGTTGGATGCACAATAGGTGATCTGGAGGTGTATGAGGGAGCAGCGGGTGAATGAGAAAGAAACACAAAGAACAAGCATACACATCCTCAATACAACCTGACAGGCCATACTGTAGAATACAATCACACAAACATATGAATATTAAAATGTGTGATACACATGTACAGAAACGTCACCGGCACATACCCACAGAATGGTCTGGATGGAACTGGCCCATCCAAATGCAAAACACCTGGATGCATAATTGAATACCCATCATCCCCTCTACAGCACACAACCCGCCCCCATTCCTGAATAAGCTACTAGCTTGGCGCAGCCATATCTACACATAGTGACTACTCATATGTTGTAGGCAGTGTCACCCTAGGCAGTGTCAGGATTGCAAACTATGTATCCCTTGCATGTAAAACCCTAACACATTTTTGTAAATCCATAAGAATGGACGGTATTTGGCTTGTTCAATTTCTGGATATCCCTCATGGGATAGGTATCCTGTGTAAACGTCAGACTTGGTATCACGACATGATGTCCAGTCCTGTATACATCTGGGCACAAGTTTTATGTGCAGTAGTGGTTCATGAGACTGTTCAGCCTCTAGACAGTCATGCAGAACGTACTACACAGGATCAAACACCTGCCCGTGATGCACGTCTCCCCACATGAATTATCGAGAGAATGTATTGTACACAGTCGCATAGTGGCACTTGGAAATAGGGTGATTAAGGCACTGACGTAAGTAGGGTACTGCCTGACCCACTGTGTGAGGGACAGGCACTGTTTGGGTAGGTGTGTCCTGACCAATAATGATACAATGGCAAATGTCCTGTGATTGTAGGAAATAACTATGTACCATACTTCATGTAACAGTTGCCTAAAACAGTTATTTCTGGATGTAAAATATGTAAATCATACAAGAAACAGAATAAGCAACTAAAGTGCTACAGGAATATGCTCTCATCTAAGAAAATAATGAATGTTCTAAACCCTGTACTGACCATAGGTATGTGTTGGCCTAAACAATCTGGTGTCCAGAACATATCCCATCCTGTACATATGAAAATGTGGCAACCCTACCAATGGTCAGAGCATTCGCACAATAACTGGCCAGCCTCTTAATCACTCACAAAACCAGTGACCTTTGGAGGAAAGTTGTTGAATGACACTTGAATGACTAATGACAATAATTAAGAGTAATAGACGCCTTTAACTGCAGAAAATAAGTATTAATACATATGGCTCTGAATCTGTCAACACGTTTCAAATTAATAGTACTAATATTGTAGAAGTGTCCGTGATTGTCCCTGATTTGTCATTGCCTTGTCCCTGTCACTGTTGAAATTAGTCCCTGAGTATTACAGAGGTCCGTACACATATGTACACCAACCGTCACATTTGTTGACAGTACTATTGCATACCTGTAGTGAAGTCATAAGTGATGTCCACAATAATATTCATGGTATATATGAATGAATGACATAGTCAAATGTGAAGGGAAACACCAGTGGAAACACCCCCCCACCATGTATTATGTAGTGGAACTACCCCCCACCCTATATTATGTAGTGCCAACATAATAATCTGGTCAGAGGTGGCCAAACCCCTGCGCCTGTAAACACAGGTAGAATGTTAAAATTGGGACCAACTCTGTCCATGTGCTACGTCTTGACATCTGAACAGGTACAGGGCAGTTCCAGTCACCAGTCAGACAAGCTTAAACCCGGATCACCACATGAACACCCTGACAATCAAACACACGTATGTGCCAGGACTATAAGCATTGGAGTTCTGAATATCCTTGGATTGAGTAAACATACAGCATGGGTCCAGAGCAGTAGGGAATAGGAAATGTTGCATGTGTAGTACTGCGTTTCTCCCAGCAGGAGAATGGATGCCTGCTGTGTAAGTGAACCGGTGAGGCATATGTTAGGGTAGCTATGAGCCATGGGTATACATATAAATGAAGCAGAACACCAATAGTGTAGTGGTTAGAGCATCCACCTAACGTAAAGGCATTCCCAGTTCAAGTACGACTATAGCACATAGCATTTTCTTGTGTAATGAATGCCTCTGTGCTGCAAAGCCAACATTTAAACATGTAAAGGTGAACATGTGTTTTGCATGGGGCAGTTAACCGGATTCCATCAATCAAAGTGGTACTGTCATAATGAATAAGGCACACGTAAGCACAAAGAAGTGGCAGTAAACATATGTAACTCACAATAAGGATATGCAAGTGCACCTGCGTGGGTGTAAGCAGCTCCCAGCATAGCAAATGTATGTTGTTTTGTACAGATGTAATTTATATATATATATATATATATATATATATATATATATATATAGATATAGATATGTGTGTATAGATATATATCCACAGACATAAAATAAAGAAATATATGAATATATATATATATATATATATATATATATATATATATATAAAATGAACGCCAAAAGAAGAAAGCATACACAAGGGTTGTGAAGGGAATCTAGAGCAACTAAGGTATTATACAGTGCTTTCAGCGTATGTTAGATAAAGCTGCACAAGAGTGAGTAGAGCACCGCTATTCGCACCAGAGGCAGGGTTATACCAGTGGCCATAATATCATTGAACAGCTATGTCAACATTACACACAGATGGAATGTAGTTCATGTTGTGACCACCTACACTTGTAACCCACAAATGTTCGTAATCCATAACACCAGGAAAGGCACATATGTGCAAATATAAATGGTGGGAGAACCTGTGAATACACGAGGTGGTACAAAATGTGTGTAGGGCCCCTAACGTTCTGGAGAGGGCAATGTGTAAAGGTGTGTCATGGCTGCGATATCAGGTGGATAATGGCTGTTACCCATGGAAACTCAACATGGGTGGGCTAGAGAAACTATGGCTATGTGATTATGGAAACAGGAGTGCCAGGGTTGGTTGCGCCAGTTGCAATGGAGCGGCCCCTGTAGGTCAGCTAGTACGTAGGTGCAATTCTCAGCTAGAGCGTCTTCTGCGTGGAGACATGCGTGAATGGGCATACCTTCGTTGAAGGTTGTGCATCAGAGCTGGCAACTCGGCATGTAAAACCTATCTGCCAATCATTAGCGGACCGGAGTTCTGCTGTGGTGACCCCTAACCGGGAAAAGACACAACAACATGCAGATATCAATATGTTGATGTATATTCTCTGTAACACATGCACTCCATTTATTGACATAAATAATATGAATGTGCACAGAAACAAATATAGTAGCAGGAATAATAGGCTGTGCAGATGAGGAATAGGTCAAATTACACTGTATCACATCACACTTATCAGCGGTACTTTATACATGAACAATGTGCAACATCTGTCCGCTGTATAACGTGCTGTATACCGATTACAAGTTCACCGGAGTGAACTGTCGGTGTCATAATGACTAAGGCAATAGTATGCTGTTGAAGCAGAGATAAAACCCGATACGCATGTGTAAGTGTGTTTGCCCAGGAAATGTATTGGTCAACGGACACACAGATGTATATATATACATATATATATATATATATATATATATATATATATATATATATATATATATATATATATACACACACACACACACACACACATATATATCTATATATACAGATATATATATATATATATATATATATATATATATATATCTCTATATATATATATATATATATATATATATATATATATATATATATATATATATATATATACATATATATACATATATATATATATATATATATATATATATATATATATATACACACATACAACATTTATTGATATATACAAATATACACACAAAAAACATATATATGTCATTGTAGATATACACATGTACATAACTAGGTTACTTTACAGCAATTACGGGTAACATATGTTCAGACCAGGCATATGTTACTAGGAGGTTCAATAAACAAGCGTTTACCTCCCACACTGCCCAGCTAGGTCGGTCAGACATACAGACAGGCAATAAAGATAAATACACTGCTGCTTTCCAAACCACCGGCAGGAAAGTACCAGTGGGAGAGATCTGCAAGGTCTACACTTTAAACATGGATAACGGGGTCCCTTGCGGGACACCAAAAATTCACTTTACGTGTGAACCCTTGGTTATCGATGCGAGCAGGATGTAGCTGTACATGGAACAGTAGGTTGTGCAAGTGTAATAACACATGGGTTGACAAAACGTACATGTGTCCCGAGATGGGGAGAGTGGGCAATGTGTAGGGGTGTGTTCATACCCCAGCTGCACTCACAGCAAGTATTTGTCATGAGTGCTGTAGAGGGGTGTCAGGTAGGTGAATCATGGGTATGCAATAATGGGCCTAAGTGTGCAGGTGTTGGTTGGCAGAGATGTAATATGCCGGCCCAGTGGAAGTAATTAATATTCCTATGTGGGCATAGCAGATGCCTATACCTCCCAAACCTGAAGAGCACATCTACTGGATAGTCCGTAAACCATTGGGGGGAACACATAGGGACTATATCAGTGCCTTGTACCCGATTATCATGGATGTCCGTGATTATGAATTAGAATGCAACACAGTCCTAACTAAACACTTCCATAACTAGTGATATTAGGTGGACAGGTGGCGGAATCCAGGTAATGACTAATGACAACATGTATGAGTCATAAACATCATGTACCTCAACAAATGTTAATGAATACATATGCCCTGTGACTGTCAATGTGTCAGGTTAATAGAACCAGTCATCTAAATGTGTCCCTGAGGCTGTTATGCAGTGTCCCTGATACAGTGTTCATTCTCCCCCATTCATATGTGAGGTCTGCTAGTGACGGAAAGCGCATATTCCGCCGACCACCTTAGGTAGATGATAGCATAATAGTTTGGGATTACCACCTGTTCGCCTTTGTGAGGGACACTCCACTCTGGGCAGTTGTGTCCTGCAAAATGAATGTTACGGCACATGGCCTGTGATTTTGGGAAAAGAGTTCATATACTGTGTGTAGTGGTGTCATAAAATGATTTTGTTGTATCTGAAACAGCTACATGTTATAGGAAACAGTATTAGCAACTATAATGCTACAAGAATAACCTTAACATATGCAAACCGGTGAAGTAGTCAGTTTACTACTGGTTGTGGGTATGTGTTGCCTTGTCAAATGTGACAGCTCTACATATAGGTCCTATAGGGCTGCCACCTTTCCAAATGGCCAAAGTGGGACCTGCTCTGTAGAAATGTCAGACATACCAGATCGAAACATACCTACAGCCATGCATAGTACAGAAATATACATATTAGCACAAATCAAAGTTAGTCTAGCAGCAGTCAAGTTGCATATGCTACTTCACATAACATATCGACGTGTCATGTATACAATAACCATTACATGCAAATATTACAGACATGTAGAATATAATAATGTCCTCTAATCAGGACATTTGCTATGGCTAGAGTATTCTCGCATGAAACATATGCCTAATGAGGGACTGTCCCATGCAAAGTGGGAAAGGTGTTACTCCTAGAGTCTCACGTTGGCCAATCTAAAAGGTGGAAAACCTACAATAGGTATGCGGTAGCATGATCCGGCAGAGAGATGCGTTTCCCAAAAAACATTTACATGTCAGCATTGCAGAGTATCGGTTCCCTTGTATCAGCCAGATGGTAGCAGATTGTACAAGGGACACGCATATAATATGATTATGTCACTGGACAGGCCGCCGATTCCGTACAGTCGAACACCTGCCGTCGCCTAAGGGTTAGCCATACCCGATACTGTAATCATGTAGTCCGATGTAATAGGCATCACAAGGGATTGCGCCCACCCAGCGTGAGTGACAAATGGATGCACAAATGTTGGTGCATGTGTAAGTGAGTGAGCAAGCGGGTGTAAGCGTGTTTGTCTACCAGTATGCGAGTATTGCACTGTTAAAGAAATGTGGAGTCTAAACAAGTATAAGGAGCTGTAACCAGAGATCAGCAGTGCTTAACACCGCGCAAACCCACGCACAACCACTCCCACCTGCTGGAATGTGCCTTACCCACTCCGTATCCAAAGGTGTCGTTCTGGCCGCAAACAAAGAACCGTCCTTTGCGCGTGTTGGTAGCAATACCCTGCGCACGCAGCTCATGTGAATTACCAATACACCATGGCATATATACAGACAATAGACAGTACCACACACATACCATACAGCACAGTCATCCAACAGTATAGCAATGTACTGGTAGATATGTCCGGACCTGCTGTTTGTAGACCTGGCCGTCCTGTGTTTCAGTGTGTGAGCATGCCCAGTATGACTGTTATGCATGTTGTTGACTGACATTACTGTCATACCTTCATGTGTTTGAGCATGCCCAGTATGGTCAACTGGATCGCATGTGTCACATGTTCAGATAGTCAGTACTGTGGTGCTGACCCCTGCGTTGTACACCAAGAGGTGGCATGCTGTGTCTGCAGGGCAGCTAATGGTCATGTGGCATTGACTGTTGCTACATTTCTGCACAGCGTGGGGGGGACATCCAACAGTATCCACAGTCCTATACAGCACCAGGGGTGGTGCACATGACTGTCACATGTGTACATTGGAAGGGGGGCACAGCTGACAGTTGTACACATTTGCTACTACTGTACTGGTATGCCAGGTACTCCATTCCAGTGTGTGGACCTACCTAAATTGCTGGTTGGAGGCATACCAGTGTACGTCAGATCCTAGCTTTAATTGCCAGCATAGTGGTTTCAAACGTCCTAGCCTTCACAACCTACATCCAACTGCCTGGCCTGCTGTAGTCTGTGTGTGTGTCTGTGGGGGTTGGGGTCATCCATTGGGCATATCCAGAGGCCATTGTATAGCATTTGTCTGTATTGGTCTACACCTGTCCAGCTGTATGAGACCTGTGTGGGCTGTATGGCTACACATGATGTTCAGTCCATAACCTGCAGTCGGTTAGGATACCCTGTGTACTACTGGCTACTATTGTGACCCTGGTATGTGCTACAGATGTCATGGTGCCACTATGGATGTGTACTGTCTGCTGCCCTAACAGTCGGCCACCAAGTTCCCTTATATGCTCACATCCATACCATAGCTACAGGTAAATACACATTCTAATACAACTGCCAATTGGTAGGTTGATTAACTTACCTTGGGGGTGTTCCAGACCTGAGGATGGTGCTGGAGGGCTGCCTATGTCAGATGCACACAGTGCACTTCCTATACATGGCTGAGCACAGGTAGTGTCATGTTTGGCATCCTTTCTACTGTCTGTGCGAGTCAGAGAGGGTGAAATTCCCTGGGTAGCTACTGTGTCAGTGCATATGCCATGTGTTGCCTCTTTGCAAAGGGCAGGTCATACTGTGCATGCCCCCTTTCACCTACTGGGTCTAGCTTAGGTAGTTCCTCCTCCTCCAAGTCACACTGTGCCTGTACAGGCCTTGGCATTGGTGGGGGGCTGTGTGGCCCTGCCCCATGCTGTTCCTGCTGCAACTGTTACCGCAGGATCAGATTGTGTAGCATAGCACATACCATAACAATTTGGGTGCATGTAGCTGGTGAATACTGCAAGGTTCCACCAGATGTGTCAAGACATCAGAACCGTGACCTGAGCATCTCAAACACACGCTCAATTATATGTCTTGCCTGTGCATGTGCCTCATTATGCTGTAGTTGTTCAGGTGTGTGTGCATTGCTGATGGGTGTCATCAGCAACGACTCCAGTGGTTACCCAGCATCCCCCACTAGGAGACTGTAGGGGATGTCCATATTGGCAAAGGTGTGGTACAGCTGCATCAAATGCCATATATCAGAATTGTCATAGTTTCCAGGGTAGACAGCACACACATTCAGTTTAATGCCCTGGCCATCGCATACGGCCTAGCTGTTGGATGGTATGCCCCTGCAGTTAATGTAGGCCCTACCCTGCTCACCGGGTGGTGCTCTGATTCATACGGGCATGCAGGCTATAGCACCCAGTACCCCAGGGTAGTCTGCCATTTGGGGGAAGAGATGCATATTGCTGGTCAACAAATCACGTGTGTTGAGGACATGTACGTGCTCACTGGCACATGGCGTCTGTGAACTGGTGCAATTCTCTGGATGCAGAAGATGCCTGTGAGATCCCCATGATATCCCCAGTTGTGCTTTGGGAGGTACCTGTGGCTCGTATACCTAGGCCAACACATACCTTGGTATCCACTGGGATGGGTTTCCCTCAGCCTGTTTGATGTGTCAGGTGTGGCCGGCACAGCTCAACAAGCTGCTGTAGGAGGTCTCTGTCCACCCCATAGAGCTCCACTATCTCCAGCTCATGTAGCCCCTGGTAGGTTACCCTGGGTCTGTAAAGTCTTATGCCACATCACTAAGGGTTGTTCAACAGCATTCACATCCTCACCACTCTCAGCCTCCTGCACATGTTGGTCTATGTTGCCTGCTGCAGCCCTTCTCATTTGGTTGGATTGTGTCGAGAAATGTCCCCGCATGTATGCACTGGTGGTGTAGAGTGTGAAAGAAACCTGTGTGTATGGTGCTTGCTCACTTTACCGTAGTGTTCTGGGACGGGCTGGCCATGTAATCTGCTGATTGTGCTGATTATCACCTGTTTGTGCAGCCTGTTCACCTTGACTACTCCACTACTGCTGCTATCCCTCCCACTTTCACCAGGCAGGTATAGACACACCCCTAGCTTAGGCATGCTAAGGCAGGAGCAATCCCAAGGCACAGGTCTCCAATGTACGTACAATATGTCTGACCCGCCCCCCCCATGTTTTCACCTATATTCGAGTCATGCACCCGGCTATCTATACACATACACTCTTGGGATCTATATCACACCCAGGGGATAAACGGGATTCACTATTGTCAACCTCATTTGCATACTATTGCCTTCTAATGCATAGTTATATGACCCATACTGATCCTCCAAATTAATAACCACTGCTTACTGTCGCTCAGATCCGTACACAACTGGTTAAAGGTGCCTTACTATCACCGTATTCGATGTCCCTTGTTCTTCCCAGCAACAAAATAACTGGTCTCTACACGACTAGAACCCAGGACCCTGCACACCACAGACAATGTGCTTTACCACTAAGCCATGGCAGATATACATACATCCAAGGTGATCACGTACAGATCATCCAGCACAAACATTCAATAGTGCTAATGTCCACATATATATATATATATATATATATATATATATATATATATATATATATATATATATATATATATATATATATATATATATATATATATATATGTGTGTGTGTGTGTATAAAATCTATGTATATTTTATATATATATACACATGCACACACATATACATTGCATTTATATCACAACAGCGGACCACATGACACCAAAGCATTAGACAAGCATGAAAAGGAAACCAAATGTGCCACCTGCATTATGTAGTGGTGTTACTATAAAGGCAAGTGTGTTTCATTGCGTCACATGGGTCAGACTGTAGCAAGGGTAGGGCTGCTGACATTTACTCACCAGACCTATTGGTAAATGTATGTGTATGTGCTGACAACCCAGTGGACATTATATAGGAAAGCAACAAAACACACTCAACACATCCTGAAGCTAGCCACCCACAGATACCAACACATAGGATATGACTGCCAAACACACACACCTGTCATGCCTTGGAATCAAGCACCTACCTGTCCATTCTATCACACTACAGCATTACACAGTTATGGAATGCGCTACCGAGATGACTGGGTCACAGCACTCCCAGAGGCATACATCGAGGTGGGTGACATCATCAGCAAAGGCAAAGACGCCGATAGGGATTGTATGGAGAGTGAGCAGTCTAAAAGCATTACTCTGTCCCCAGGTAGCTGGAATTACACACGCACACTTTGTAGGGGTGGGATTAGAACATAGACCTAACTACCTTATCACACTACAGCATTACACAGTTATAGAATGCACTACCGAGACTGCTGGATCACAGCACTCCCAGAGGCATACTTCTAGGTGGTTGACATCATCAACAATGGAACAAATGCTGATAGGGATTGTATGGAGAGTGAGTAGTCTAAAAGCATTAGCTCTGTCCTCAGGCAGCTGGAATCAAGCACACACACTTGGCAGGGATGGAATTAGAACATAGACCTAATTACTTTATCACACTACAGTATTATGCAGTTACAGAACACGCTACCGAGATTGCTGGATGACAACTCTCCCAGAGGCATACTTCTAGGTGGGTGACATCATCAACAATGGAACAAACACCGATAGGGATTGTACGGAGAGTGAGCAGTCTAAAAGCATTACTCTGTCCCCAGGCAGCTGGAATCACACACACACGCACACACTTGGCAGGTTTGGGATTAGAACATAGACATAACTACCTTATCACACTACAGGATTACACAGTTACAGAACATGCTACCGAGATTGCTGGATCACAGCCTTCCCAGAGGCATACTTCTATGTGGGTGACATCATCAACAATGGAACAAACACCGATAGGGATTGTATGGAGAGTGACAGTCTAAAAGCATTACTCTGTCCGCAGGCAGCTGGAATCACACACACTTGGCAGGGCTGGGATTAGAACATAGACCTAACTACCTTATTACACTACAGCATTATACAGTTACAGAATGTGCTACTGAGATTGCTGGATCACAGCACTCCCAGAGGCATATTTCTAGGTGGGTGACATCATCAACAATGGAACAAACGCTGATAGGGATTGTATGGCGTGTGAGCAGTCTAAAAGCATATTACTGTCCCAAGGCAGATGGAGACAAACACACAGCAGTGGTGTGAGCAGGATAATTGCCTATCTACGGAGCACTATTACAACACTACATAGATACAAGACATGCCACAGACAATACACCTTTCAAGACAGTCAATATGACCTTCTAGGAATGCAAACATCGACATGGATGCTGGCAGTTACGGTGTACATACCTGTGAACCAGTGTGTTCAATACAGGAATCCATCCTGAAGTGGAGTATGGCCATCTGTTGCCTGGATGACCACTATCACTATACAGGATTACAATGGTCATGCCCATACACAGAGGCACATAACCGACACAAGGTGTAACTGGGCATGCTCACACACTTAGTAGCACACTTCTGTTTGGAATGCACTATTTGTCCATCTACACAACGGTGTACTGGGCATGCTCACACAGTAGCGAAGGGCTGTCTTGTATGCACACAGATTCTAAACACGGAAGGCACAGTGTGTCGATAGTCATCATTGTTAGCATGAACGCTGCACTACATATGCCTGACACTGGTCTTCTACACAACATCTGCTGCTGTCCATCACCTTAGCTGTACCAATCTAAACCTGGCACACTAATACCACCCGTGGTGATGTCCTGGCAGGAGTGGTTACTTCACACATATAGCACCATACATAGACGAAGAACCTGAGACCAGGTAAACACCCTGACACCTACAGGACAACTGCATTATATGTGTCTGCTAAACAGTGCTAGATATGTAGCGTTCGTAATCATAGCTGCCAATCTAGATCCAACAATGGGGAATACTGACATCTGTGCAGTGAAGAACACCTGGCATAAGGCTCAGTTGTGCACAATAGCACTACCACCGTATACTGCAGATACACACATGTGGGCCATAAGACCGTTACGGACCGCTCCAGGTGTTAGTGTTCCCATGTACATGGCTACTCACATGTACTGACCAGTACACTCTCAAAAGCCATCACAAATGTGCCAGGTGCAGATCACAGTGGTAAATGCCGCATTCTAGTATGTAGCCCTCAGACATCACCTTGCCCTTGGACCAGCAACACACATCCATACATTAGTACAACACCATGTTACTCATGACCAGTGGACTGTACCTAGCTCTACAGCAACTGCGCAGACTACCCATGTACTGACAGGGTTCCATCATGTGTTATGCAATGCAGTGATACCACTGTTCATAACCAGGTCGGCTGTACACATAACAGGGGCCCTGGGTCTTATACAGCTGTAACTGATAACTGTTGCTGTACACCAGACAACACACTCTTGTTTGGATATGACATACATGTAACTGCCATGGATATGTACATGCCCCCCACACACACACACACAACACATATGTACATAGCATAGCTTTTGCTGTCTTTCGTGCAGACACTTGGCTACAGTGATCACACGCATGCACATGGAAGGTAGGTCCATGGCTGTTGAACGCTAACAGCACATAAGATTGCAATGTTGACTGAGTTAACATTCCCTCTGTACTGGTTACCCATGACAACTATCATATCATGCAACAGTCCATGTGTCATGTATGTCATCACATATGTCCACCAATTGCAATGCATACAAACATGGCTACATGACAGGAATGTAGGACCTATACATGTACATGTAGTGGTGTGCATTCAGCTACCATGCATGTGCAGTAGCTGATGTTTGAAGTTCATCTGTCTTACTACAACATGCAGTTGCAATGCAGCCCCATCATTGACACCTGTATATGGTGAAATACTGACAGTACGGTAAGATGTACATCAGGTATGGATGGATGTGTGTACATAAAGTGGTGGGCCACCTTTGCATATGAATGTTTGCTGAAGACAGCTCACAGGTGTGTCACAAGCCGTCCTACCATAACATGTGCAAACAGTATGTTTCTGTTAATTGAAGGTGAAGACATACAACCTACACAGCGGTCAGGGTGTCACTGACTGTAAATCACTTGACACCTGTAACACTTAAGTTCTCCCTTGTGCATATAGCAGCACAATTGCCGAACGTAGCGTCAGTACACATTGTAATGCAGGCAATACTGCTGCATGTCTGTCAGACGTATCATAAGGTAGCAGGTGTTTGATTCACAGTACTGCAATGTGTGTTCGTTTGTGTGACCATATATGCCACGTATGGTGGGGAATACATCCCAATTGTTACACACCCCTGTACACTGTTGTAGAGATCTGTACATACTGCAGTGTAGAAAGCAAGACATAGGTGGAGGGGTGTGTATCACACACGTTAGCTATCTGTATGTGCATGACATTTGTGGACTCTAGTGTATGTGTGTATGTATATATGGCTGTCTGGTGCATGAAGTGAGGATGTATGCTGCCATTGAGAAAAGATAGGGCACATAACCCCTCAAGGTGATGCAATCTACTACCCTGTTGATGCCGTCAGTCTTAGGCATTACTGACTACCTGTACATGTTCATTCTCTGTTTCGTGTCATGTGGGTGCACAGTACTGTAATGGTGATTACCACATAGGCAGGGGTCCTCACCTCAACACTATCAAGTGTGTGTTATAGTGTCATTGACCCCGTGAGTGTGGGTGTGTTACTGTGTGTGTCTGTGTATGTCTGTGTGTGTTCTCAACCTGTAATGTGAAAGTGTATTACTGCTATACAGTGAGGCCTCATGCTATCAACTGGCCTCTACCCTTGACATCAGCTAGACTGCTGTGTAAACCCCCTGCACCATGTAACTGTACCTGTGATGTCACCCGGTATAGATGTCATGTCTCTAGCCACTGCAGCCTAGTACACAGCTCACATGCTCCTGGATCAGTAGATGTGTAGAGATCTTTGGAATATCAGCCTTTCTAACAGTGAGGTTGAGGCTACGTATAGCATGCTGGTATTGCCATACATGCCTGTGAGTTCTCCACATTTACACATGTGAAACTGCAAACACTGGTACTTAATGGCACATGCAATTAGACCTTAAGGAGGGAAGCAGGGCAGCATTACCAACATGCTGTTACTGTTGTTACCAGGACACATACTGTGAACATAACACAATGCATTCTAACTGCAAACACTGTGATGTAATGGCACATGCAATTAGACCTTAAGGAGGGATGCAGGGTATCATTACCAACGTGCTGTTACGGTTGTTACCAAGACACATACTGTGAACATAAACAATGCATTCTAAACCTGTACTACATGGTATGTCTGCTGCATGTCAACAGTACACAACAATTGTAATATACACTTATCTCACTATTCTGTTCACCTTGCGCATCAGACCATATGAGCATGTCCCTGCACCGATGGTGTGGATGACAGGGATGTGGCACAGGCATCGTCATATGCACAGGGTGATAATGTTTGCCAGGGGCCTAGGCTGCACCAGTGGATGACATCATGTGTGTGGGTTAGGGCCTGTGGTCTAACTGGACATGTGTGGTTGTTATGCATGTGGGTGTTGTGGTGCCCTACAGATGTTTCTGGTGTGTGCGTGTATGTGTGCACACAGTTCTGCCATGTGTCCAGCCTACACAGGGGTATTATTGACAGCTCCAGATTATACAGACCAGGATTTATAGCTCACTGTGTCCGGCCACGGCCATGTGACCTGTGCCTGCCAGGGGTTGTACGGGCACTACCAGGCAGAGGTACAGATTGGGTACTGTCTGATGACACATGTCCACTGGAACCGTGTCCCCACTGGGATCATCCAGGACCACGTCCACGTGGCCTGCTGTGTCCTGGTGTGGACAGTGCAGCACCAGCTGCACTGCTGCTGCTACCGGCACTATGGGAGCGGGCATGTGAGGTAGCTCATTCACGTAGACCTGCACCAGGTGGTGTAGCTGGCCTACGTCCATGTGGCCTATGCCTCACTCCTACCAGATGTTTCAGCACAGACAGCTCACACTTGTGGATTACCATGCCACGGTCAAGGATTCCAACCATGTCACTCAATTGCCTGTCCAAAACGTCAGCAATCTGCTATTGAGCATTTGCCAATGCCTGGATGTTGTCGTTTAAAGAACGGATAGCAGCCCTCTGAAGCCTCTGCCCTTCTCTGTTCTGCCATTCAGCACATAAACATGCGTCTGGTGACACCAGCTGCTGCGCTCTGTCCTGCAGGTGCATGTCAGCCAGAGGTCCTCCTACGAGCAGCACTGGCCACATGCCTGTGTGGCACATCTGCAGTCATTTCACTGACACCATGGTGTGAAGACACACCTTCCATAGCCACCACACATTCCTGTTCCAAGCTAACATACACTAACTGTCCTTCATCTATGGCCACTGGTGATGGGGTATGTGTTGGCATGAGAACTGTGTGTGGGGAAGAGGGGTATATAGGTGGGATGGCAACCAATGGCACAGATTCAGCCCCTGACAACCCTGCCTGTACCTCAAGCATATGTTCATCACTGCTAGAGTCTGTTGGGACACTAACATCAGATGGACCGCAGGAGGGTAACGCACGTACATCACCTGTGAAGGCCAACAAAGACTGTACATTACAATAGAGAGACACACACACAGACACACCCAGATACACACACAGACACATACAGACCATGCATGTGATATGACAGAAGGCATGCAGCATGCATGTGATACAGCAGACGGCATGCAGCTCAGACATTAATAGTGTTAGTTAGCATACAACCCTGGGTTGCACACAACAGCAAGCATGTGTCATAGCAGAAGCCATGCATTTCACACAATCATGGTAGTAAGCATGCATCCCTGTGATACACCATGTGGACCAGCACAGGTTAACAGTACACATGACTGATGTGAGGCATATGTCCTTGACATTAACATGTAGTATGACATGTAATCTGCTGATGTGTGCATTGACATGCATACATGTTTGACACAATGGTGTCCTGACACATGTACAATGGTGTAATGGTGTCACATTGCAATGTTGTCTGTATGCCCTACTGATAGAATGCACTTTTAGCAGATGTGCATGACCATTTAAGGGTAGTATGAGGCGTCTATATTGCTATACAGTGTGAAGTACAGACACAGTGCCATTGCATGGAATCATGAGGCATCTCTGTTGCTATACAGTGTGGAATACACACACAGTGCATAGCCATGACTTCATGCATACACAATACATAAATACTGTGGATTGTGACCCACGTTGCTGTGGTGCATATACACTAAACCATGCTGTGTCATGTGTGACAGGTCACCGGAAGACATATGGATGACACCCCTGCACAACTGTTAACATTTCTTAACTGCCTGGCAACCGTGTCCACACATGGCAGACTTGTCAATACACCATGTCCCACATGACATTTATGTACCACACACATGAGGTGCACGGCTGACAGTGATGTCCAACAGCAGCAAAGGAAATGTACGGTATCTCTGGCCTGATGTGGTGTCTGTGTATGTATGTGGAAGCTGTACAGGTGACTACTGTCATGCTGTGACACAGTCATGATGTTCAACACATCTTATGTGGTCAAATTAAGTGACACCTACACAAGCTGTGCACAGGCTGTTAGGATGTCCAGTGTTCCACATCTACTATATAACCATTCAACAAAGGCTATATTTGGACCATGTGTAGACAATGTGCAACAGGGTTTTCACACATACACATCACATCTACTGTGTGTTACTACATGTCTCTGGCCATCCTCCATGGCCATGTGTGAACATGTGTTGGCCAAATGTTTGTGATGGCTGTCTATCTCACATGTCTATGTTGTCCCATATGACATACACCCGTAGATGTCAGATACTCCACTGTCCACAGGGTTATGCAGACAAAGGGTTGTATGTTTGGTATGTGGGGGTATGTTTTCTGGGATAGTGAGACAATGTTGCAACCAGACCACTACATGTCTGGAACATGTCAGATGGCACATCACAATGTCTGCACTCATTGCAGGGGCATATTCCACAATGGTGAATCATGGGGGCTGCACATATCCCAGCTCACTGTGTAGTACTGTTTGTGTACCCCACATGTGTTATTCTGATTTATAGTACATATTCCTACATTGAACAACACCTCCACCGTTGTATGCACAGCTGTCCACACATCTAGCAATGACAGTCACTGTGGTTTCATGTTGGTTTGTATATATTGCACATGGGTAGCCAGTGTGATTGATGAAAGATGCGACCTGTATATCATGACTGGACCATACATTATGTGTACATGTGTTAACTGGCCCCATGACAAATAGATCTGTGCATTCACATGCCTGATACTGATAACTGTCTCACCTGCAAAGGCCTGCTGTCTCTGCAGCTCACTGGAGGTACCTGTATAGGGGTGACACAGCAGTTTGATCATTATCCATGACTGTATGACAGCTACAGGGTGCACTGTGCATGTTAACACATTCGCCAGTACAATAGCATATACTATGGAGTATGCACATGTGTGCATACACAGGGTAGCATACTATAGTATGCAGCATGTGTGTCAACATACCTTGCATATGATGTTACATTACATATTGTACAGTGACACATGTGACTAAATGGGATATAATAGTTATATGTGCAGTAGTGACTTACCAGGCAACTCCAGGCTCGGTGGTTGGGAGACACCCACCTCCACGATGGCAGCTAGAGTTTGTGGATGCTGTTGTGATGGGGTCCCCAGGCTGGCCAGTAGCTCCTCGGTAGGTGTGATTGGGGGCTGGGTTGGTGGCCCACCACCTGTTCTACCTTGTTCCCTGGCAATTGCATTGGCATGCTGTTTCACATGTCAGATCAGGTCCATGCAGTGTCTGTGCACCTGCTGGTAGGTGCAGTTATGGCCGCCCACATCATGAACCCTCCTGTGAAGTTCCTGCCACAGATCATCATGCTGCTGGGCATGCTGTGGCACGTGGCTGAACAATACCTCATAGTTATCCTGGAGGTATGGTATGAGGGCATCATCCTCCAAGTGGCTATATGCAGGCAGTCGTGATTGAGGCATTATCTGGAAGACATAATGATGGAGACAGGTCACAGCATCTCAGAGATGCACAGAGATATAGCTGCACATACATGTGTATTACATTTAGTACATATGAACAGTTGTCTTTGCAAATCGTCATGACACTGACACGACTGACATGTTTGTGTCACACACATGTAACACCCGATGGGGATTGGATATTATCACCATATATGTGTGTCACCTCATTACATTGCTCATACTCCATGTGAATGCTGTCTTGATGTGGCCATGACTGTTTGCCTGTACTGGTGTTCTTATCTGTCAGCATATGCCTGGATGTGTGCACATTAATGCTGTTGACCTTGATGCTGTGTATATGTCACATATCATCACATACACTGCCTTAACGGACATGAGCAGTGACAATGCAGACATGCGCATGGAAATCTTTACACGCATGTGTTTTGCCATATACATCTACACGGCACTGTACAGTGGTTCAACATCCTGCCACGTATCACCTGTGTTGCACATGTGATACACATGGGACAATGGCTAGTCAGATGGTATTCGCAGGGATGGTTATCAACTATAACATGTACGGCCAAGATCATGTAGTAGTGTGTATGCCCTGGGCCATGTATGGGCATAGGATGTAAGGTTTTCTAGCTGTATCCAACAGCTATGTTCCCACCGACAGGTGAATCAGTGCCACATTACTGATTCAGACAGTTAATGATACATCTACCATGCGGTCATTGCACCATGTATGACAGAGATGACATGTGCAGCTTTGCAGGACAGGGTTGCATGGTATGGCAGGAGTATGTAACATGTATGGCACAGGGATCTGTCCAGCATGTGGCGACCCTTGTACTAGGAAGGTGACTGTCCATGACGTATGTCTTTCAGATCAGGATATGTACGTGCAGCATGTCCAACATCACAGTGATGCACATGTCTTTAGGCAGGGTAGGCAGCATGCTGCATAGTGGAGATGAGGATTGTGAAGGCTGGTGTCGCCCATCCAAGCATGGCCAATACACCTTAAAGGTGATATGTGATTCCATATTGGTCACTTGAGTGCTGAGTATGGCTGTCCAATCATCTCCATGCTCATGGATGGCATCCTGTCATGACTTGGGTTGCCTCTTATGACTACCTAATAGGCCTGGTGATGTCACTAGCTCAGGGAGGTAAACTGCACAGCACCATCCCTTACACACAGTGTCCATAATGTTGACCGCTGCCTAGGTGGTAGTTAATGGGTATAGGGTTATTAACATAGTGAAACAGTGAACAGTCTGGTGCAGGAATGAAAACGAATGATGCCTCGGCTCGGACTGTTAGAATGTTTAATAACACACAACAACAGAAAACAAGTTAAGCGCTTTCATCTGGCTGGCAGACTTCTGCCAGCCAGATGAAAGCGCTTAACTTGTTTTCTGTTGTTGTGTGTTATTAAACATTCTAACAGTCCAAGCCGAGGCATCATTCATTTACATTACTGTACCAGACTGTTCACTATTTCATTTACGTTGTTGCCTGTGAGTCGAGTTATTAACATAGTGGTGACAATGCAATAAGCAGCTGTCAAAGTGTGCACATATGTCACGCACCTCACCCACAAAGCCTATTCTGTATGTTGTCCACAACACTGAGTCAGCTATTGCTCCTAGGTCATGGCCATTCACATACTTACATATGCAGATGCCTCCCATTTTTCTGTGTGGTATGGGCTACAATGAGGGGGGAGTTCAAAACATTAACCCTGTTTTACTGTAGCTGCCACTGGTGTGATATGCACATGTCACTCAGACATTTTTTGTAGTGTTGCTTCTGTCAACAGGCCACTGGTAGAACACTCCTGTGACATACGTAGGTACATCTAGTATACTGAGTGTAGGTGGAATACAGTATGGGTGATGATGTCCTATGACCTGTCACAGGTATGCTATGCAGTGTGAATTCATCCGTACTGTCATCTACATCTGTACTGCTAACAACATCTACATTGATTAAGGTTCATAGACTTTCAGACCATACTCAGCAGGGTAATAGTGCAGTGCCTCACATTATGAGTGGCGTCTCCACTTTGTGGGTTGTGATAACTGTTGGTGTGCTCCATTCAGTGTTTTCACAGACTGACATGAACCTATGTTTTACATGGAAGTGTATGTGTAGAGCAAACTGTTTTGCCATATGTGTATTATACGACTAGGGATTTGAACAGGTCACATGCAGCCTGAGTGCACCTTGTACCATCGTAGTTATGGTTACAAGGGCTCTGTAGTGTTCATGGATATGTGATTGTGTTCCTGTTGGGAGGGCAGTGAGTTTATGTTATCCAACACCCTATCTGTATTGCTTATTCATGCTCAGCACTTGTTCAGAACATGTAAGCACTTCATGAGCTACTAATTACTCTAGCACTCAATCCTACTCATTTCCTACAGGTAAACACTGTTTGTCCTTACATTTCCAGCTTGCTTACAGTACAACAGCTGTTGTACACACTTACCTCACATATCTTGTGAGAAATGGTTGAATATACAGGCATGTCCAAGTGTCAATTACCAGTGTTATTGCCTGTCTATATGATGAATATGGGCAACATGAGGCAATATAGCAATTGTCTCATGTACACAGTCAATGCTCACCTACTAACATATGACACTACAGCCTGTGGGAGATGCACATATGTAGCCATGCTGGAGGTAATGCTCTCTCCAACCCAGACTGAACCTGACAAACATGTGGGGATGTTAAACGTTTGCACCACACCCCACTCATCACATAGCCTCACTAGATCTCCACCACCACAGGCCACACATAGTAAGACTACAACATTTGTGGAGCCTCTCCATACTACTCTGTGTAGGCAACAGAGGCAGCCCCCATCACCAAACACAACACCAATTACTTATAGCCCACAGACTCATGTGTGCCCATCAACTACAGCCAATAGGGTGTTATAACATACCCAACACACTAGTCATAGGTGGCTCTGTAGGCGGTCACACTGATGTCCCACTCAGCAGGCTACTCAAGGCGATAGTCACTTTCATCTGGCTGTCAGGTAACAGGATACCTAGCAACTTAACCTATGCACTCAGGTCACTCCTCAACAGGTACAATATGACTGTCATTCTCCATGTTAGTGTGAATGTCCTGAGATGTAACTTCCTGGACTACATGTACAGGGACATGCAATAGCTCTCTGATCTTGTAGCCCAGGCAGGTATCGCCCAAGCTCTGAGAAGCATTCTGCATTAGTCCAGACTGATACCACAGTACAATGACTGAATTATTCACTTCAACAGCTGCCTATGCTTCTGGTGTCATTCCAAGGGGATCTGCTATCTGTCTGCTTTGAATGACATGGTCGACAAAACACAATGCTTTGGCACAGATGACCTGCACCTGTCAGCCCTGGGATTATGGATAACATCTAAGGCTTCTGCTGCTCCTATACTGCCTGTTTTAGACACATTTCAAATAACATATTCACCACCAGAACAGGTACAGGCAAGCAAAACCTGAGGGTAATGTTACTCAATGCTTGACATCTTCATCTCAAATGCACTCAGCTGAGGCACTCCTTATAATGGACCACTTCGATATCTCTGCAGTGACTGGGACCTGCTTCTAGGCTCCAGAGAGCACCCCTGCACTGACAGGCTATTATGCAGACCACACCTTTCAGTTATGTAACCAGGACCGGAACACCCATGGCGGAGGTGTGTCCATATTTCACAAGGATATACACACCTCCAGGCTGGTTGCTTAGCACAATGCATCAGAGGTAATCCAAGTGCAACTAACTGTGGCCAGACCTGCTATACAAATTGTAGCTTGATACGGATTCCACACCATACCCACGGTTAATGGCCCTCATTTCTTGGTGTACTGGAAAGTAGGGTTCAAACAGGAACTACTGATGTGAGACTGACACTACCCCACACTTAACTGTGATACCTACTCATGTACCAACATACTAGGCCTACACCTTCGGGGATTCATAACCTCCAATCGGCTGGATCAACCTATACACACCACCAACAAGGCCAACAATATCCTAGACCTGGACATTACCAACATGTGTGACTGATGTTCCACACCTGGGGTTATCCCCTCGTTGGTCAGTTCCAAACGTATGCTAATCACCCTTGTTATCTACATCCCGGCACCACACCATTCATGGAAAACACAGTACAATATTTCTACTAAGCCAACTTCAGGCTTCTTATGACAACAGTAGTAAATGTCATGACACCCATGCAGATGGACAATATAGTTACAAACGCTGAAACATACACAACTGCACTTCATTAGCACTTACATGACTGCATGGATCATGCTATCCCAAACAGTGCCATGATGGTACCCACCAGATAACGGACACCACTCTGGGGGTCCACTGCCATGGACATAATGTACAACAGAAGGAGGAGACTGTTGCAAAGTAGGGTACAATCCCATGGGTGGGTAGCTCCCTGGTCAGTCTCAGTAGGAATCTGAGATCCCTTATCACATCCTCTGCAGCTAGCTACATAAACATTACTGCGACACATTCCAAAGACTACCACAAAGCGTTATGGAGGTATGTCACTACTCTCGATGGCAATACCCACATCTGCTCTGACATACAACGGTTAGGCAGGAACATTACAGAACTGATTGATATTGGCAACATCCTTGCAGATAGGTTCAATGCTAACTTTACACTCCTCTCACACCCTAAAGGGCCCAAATCTATACAGGAACAATGCAGAGTCCCTGCGGTCACAACTATGCAGTTCAAACCTGCACTCTGTAAAGCCTGGAACACAGATTCCATTTGACCATCCAACAGCTCAGGCTGCGATTTACACAAACCTCAGAACGACATGGCTCCCCACTTGGGCACCAAATTCACTAATAGCCTTGTATCAGGCATTGTGGACCCTGACTGGCACACAGCAACATTTATCACACTCCACAAAGGTGGCGCCACAATGGACCAGAGGAACTATTGCCCTATACGCCTGTCTAGACGGTTCTGCAAGGCTATGGAGAACATCATCATGGAAGTCATTCACAGAGACATTGGTGGCCTCCAAACCTTTGATACCACCCAGGTTGGATTTGTTAAGGCCAGACCATGGCTCCTACACCTGTTGGAGTCCTTTGAGACAGTTGCCAAGGTAGTGGATGATGGTAAGGAGGTCCACACAGCCTACCTTATCCTCTCATTGGCTTTCAACACCGTTCCCCATTCTGGTATTGTCAATATACACATCCACCTGCACATCGACCCCTATGTCTCGAGATGTTATGCAAAGTGGCACGGACAGGACACACACAGTGAGGGTAGCATACCATAGTTCCTACTGTACATCAGTTACAATTGGCATTCCCCAGTCCTCGGTCATAGGGCCCCTCATGTTAGGTATATGCTTCCCTGAGGTACAGGCTAGCACAGAAGGTCTTTCCCTGAATAGGTTTCCAGACGACTGTATACTAGGAGCCATGATTGATTCACCAGCTGATACAGACACCCTCCTTAAGGGTGTCATTGTGACGGATACCTGGTGTCGATAACATGGCCTCAAGCTGCATGCCACAAGGTGCATAGACATCCCCTTTGGATTACACCAATCACCTACTGACTATCACATAGGTGGTAGTCCCCTACATACATAAGACATTATAAGCGATCTTAGTACACACGTAGATAGCACCCACTCCTTTGATAACCATATTGCCAAGGTGGCGTGGATATCCTTCTATGTGGCCACCCTAATCTGTAATGGGTTTGTAGCCCGAACAAAGGCAGCCATTGTACCTCTATACTCCTGACTTATGAAACACGTTCAAGGGTATAACACCCCATTTGGGGTGTACCTTATGGAACAGCAACAACTTTAAATACCACAACATTAACACACCAACAGGATTACTCACCTCCGAAGGATGACGTATGCAGCACAACTACAGAAACCCCAACTGTACTCATTTACATAATGCATACGCAGAGGTGACCTCTGCTGAACATACAAGGCCCATGTCCACAACAATATTGATGGATATGCTCCACATAAGCAACATAAGCAAAAGCCGCTGAGAGCAACATGCTCTGGGATATGTACCCAAATGCAACGATGGGTAAGACGTGCTGGAGGGATACATTCCTGAACCGGACACTCACCATGCTTTGGAGCATGATTCCTATGTACATCAGGCAGGGACCCTCACAAGCATTCTTTATGAGATACCTGGATGGGTAGATGGGGAACAGACATGTATGCCAGGGATCACTGCAGTGGCTGTACTGTACACAGGTGCAGGAAACAAATGGCTCTGCTGTTCACGGGCACAGGACACTAACCTAGGGAGGTGCCGCCAGTGAAGACACTGTAGTTGGGTTTACAAATGGACTTGGCCAGACAGCATAGTCCCTAACTATGAAACTATGAACCTATGAAGCTATTACATGTCCTTTGTGCATGGATAATTGAGTAGCTCTTCCATTTCAATTAGCTATCATGCTGTTACACTGTCTGGTGACTACAAGCCATATGTATCCTGTTATTGTGTATTGTACATTCCAATAGACATACCTTATGTTTGCATAATATAACAGTAATGCTATGTAAAATATTTGACATATCTACCTACAATACTGTACATTTCACATTTTTTAAACAATATCCCATAATGCAAAGTGTAATTGCACAGCAGGACCACCTTAGGCATGTTATTCTCATTATATGCCCATACATATGCCTACTGTTACAGTATATCAACATATACTGTCCCCTGTTATGGCACATACTTGTTGGACAAACCCTACCACTGACAGCAGCTGGAGTGGAATTGTTATGTTTAAAGCCCTTATGTAGCATCCCTTGTGGAGTATGAGGTGTTTACCTTGTGGCCCACAGCAGTACACACAATTTCTACAAGCGTTACTATGCTCAATAATACATCACTACATAATACCTTTTCCCACTGTATGCATTGCATACACTTTCATTAATACAGAACAGGCTCTACATACACTAACATACTGAGTGTTCTGCATACCTTCTTAGTGGTCCGAATTTACGATAATATCTGTGTTACTCCTTTCCTGTTTAAATGGTTCTATGGTATGAGCATATGGTTTGAATGTATGGCAAGCCATCATTTTATACGTAGATACCTGTAACGTGGTATCCTGCCACCAATTGGTGTTCCGGAGTAAATTATTACATGCACATCAGCTGTGCAGCTACTCCATTGGCCAATTCCATGGCAACAGTGGGGTATAATTGAATACCCCACTTGGGCATTGTCCTTTTGCCCTACCTTCGAGGAAGACAGTCTGGATGTGTTTTATTGTGATGAATTGCAACTGCTATATTGAAGACACAGATATTTTGAATTCATGTCCCCTGTGGATTGTGTGTGATGGCTAGAGTATGTAGTTCTACATATGAGTGTAGCTGTTATTGCAACCATCTGATACGGGACTATTGCAAACAAAACCTGTACCATCGGCGTCTGTTCCATTGTACAACAGCAACGTCACATGGCGCCATTACAAGTGTGTCCTTCACAAGGTATGTTAACACTTCTGCAGATGTCATTGAGTGAGTGGATGTTTGTGATGTTAATACAGTCTGTATTGCAATTGTTTCTGGTGTGGAGGAGATGTAGGTGGATGTACATAGCAGATAAAGGTTTGTGGGGACTGCATTTATACACATACCACATATGTGTGGGGGCTCCTTCCCTAATTGAAGACCTATCATTTAGTAGAACTAATACTATGGTTATTGCAGGCTTATTCATTAAGCCATTGTTAATTGGTTCCTATATAGCATGCAGGTGATGTTGATCTTTCAATTCCTCTGGAAATACATTGATATGTAATGAAATGTTGCTACATGAAAGCTGTCTCGTGTATTTCTGTCACAGATATTTGCACTCATTGCAGTTGTGTTGGTGACTGAACCTCTTTGGCTTGGGTTGCCACCTTTTCAAATGGCCATAGTGGGACATTTGCAGGACACACATCGGGGTTTAGAGGCCGACACATACCCACTGTCAGTAC
Source organism: Protopterus annectens (assembly GCF_019279795.1). Taxonomy (NCBI): domain Eukaryota; kingdom Metazoa; phylum Chordata; order Ceratodontiformes; family Protopteridae; genus Protopterus; species Protopterus annectens. The sequence continues at coordinate 1,777,746,975 of NC_056741.1, read as the reverse complement.
AAAAGCTAGAACTTACTTTTGTCCTAAATAAAACCTTATTCTTTTAGCACTTTAGTTGCTTATTATGTTTCTTGTAACATTTACGTATTTTAGATGCAGGAATAACTATTTAATGCAACTATTACATAATATATGGGACATAATTATGTCCTACAATCTCAGGACATTTGCCCTTTTTAATATTTTTTGTCAGGACACAACTGCCCAAAGAGGGACTGTCCCTCTCAAAGTGGGACAGGTGGTAACCGTATGCCTAAGGCCGGCTATGACCACACCTACTGTAATAATCTACCTCCGAGTTAGCACGAACAGACACATGATGCAAACACACACACACACACACACACACACACACACACACACACACACACACACACACACACACACACACACACACACACAGACATTACAGTCCCACGGAAACACACACCGCACTCTCAACACACACTTACACACACTACAGCAATCAGAAACACACTTAAACACAGTGCCTGCCTGGACTGCAGCACCAGCAGCAATAACTAAATGTCCCTTAACATTGTGATAATATTACTCGTAGTTCTAGTGTTCCGGTACTGTGGTCTTTCGGTCTTTAAGCCTCATGATTACACGTGTCGTGTATGTAAAGCATTCGGTAGTTGGCAGTATCCTATTTATTTGTACCTCCATGGTTGTGTACATGTTGTTAACCTGTCTGTATATTTGCAGATATATGTATATCCGTATATATATCAACATACATCTCTCTATCACCATTTCTATCCCTATTATATATATATGAGAGAGAGAGCGTGAACACACCTTTCATTGGGTACATGGCAGTGTATACTGTTTTCTGAATTCCACCCTTTTGTGGTTTAACCTGTCACAATACACACCTGCCGTTGGTACATCTCGGGTAGCTTAGTGGTAGGTGACTGTGCACATGGTTGCATCTTCTACTCCTGGCAGTGGTTGTTTTACCTCTCAGAGCAGGCACTATTAGTACAAGGGTGAATAATGCTGGTTTCACCTGTTCTGGACATCTTTGACTGTGATCTGCGTGGAATTCAGCAAACCTTAGACCTGTTTTGCACATATCCATATAGTCATGTTTAAACGATGCTTACCGTCACTTGCCACCGCATAAACCTGCTAACATGTGCTTAAAAGTGCTCTAATGAGCTGCATCCAACATCCATTATTCGTGCCATCGGGATTACGTAACAGACCTTGCATGACGTGGAACCGGGAACATGCACGACACATTCAGTGGCTTTACCACTTGGTCATCTGGGATTTGTACAAGTGTTATGGTGTTTTTTATGTGGACTGTACTATAGCTGTTCCTCCATACTGCAATCAAATGTGTAACTCAGTTAGTTTACATATGGATGATATCTATTAATGGTATGTCCAAGTGATGTTTAATGGATGTGCTCCAGCATTGGGAATCTATGTCACAGTAAGCCACACACTGTAATGTGCTACGCCTTGACACAACCATCACTGGAGTATGCTGGGGTGGCAGATACCTGTCATGGGTACTCCCCATGCTTTAGCACTATATCCCTGATTACATTATATGGAGGCCCTCATTAACACACCGGGGAATCCATGCAGTGTAGGTGGGGAACAGTGATTACACACATGGATCCCGCAATTGGCTCTGCTCCACAGAGGGACAGTTAGTTAATCGATGGGGTGGCGACAGCAGACACATTTTGCCTAGGCTGATCAATGGCCTCTGACAATCGGGCATGTACCTACCGATGTACCTAGGAACCTATACATACAGTATAAACATATGTTGTTAGCTTCGTTTACTGTTCAGGTGTTGACTTTCCTTGTTCCAATAACTGTTGTGTGTGCAATAGTTGAGGGCTGCCTATGTAGGATTCACACAGTAGGCCACCTATACATTACAATTTACAGGTGGTTGTGTGTGTGCCATCCATTTTACTGTGTGTGCAGGTGGAGAAGTGTGTCAGTCTGTAGGATCCTACACTGTCAGTGTATGTGCCATACGTTTCCTCTTTGCCAAGGCGTGGGCATATTGGGCATGCCTCCGTCTGCCTTCTGGGGCTGGCACAGGGTGTTCATGATCTGAATCCCTCTGTGCCTGTGATGGCCTTGGCAATTGCGGTGGGCTGTGAGGGCCATCACCATTATATCCCTGCTGCAGCTGTTTCCACAGGATCATATTATGTAGCATGGCACATACTATAAAGATGTGGGCACATGTGCCTGGAGAGTACTGCAAGGCTCCACCAGATATGTCCAAGCAATGGAACTGTGATTTCAGCATCCCAAACACACGCTCTATGATGATTCTGGTTTGTGCGTGTGCCTCATTATGGCATTCATGCATGGGTGTGTGTGCATTTCTGATGGCAGTCATCATCAAGGGCTCCAGTGCATAGCCAGCATCCCCCACAAGGTGGCCATATGTGATGTCTCCCCTGACAAATACCTGATACAGCTGTGAGACATGCCAGATGTTGGAGTCATGGTAGCTTCCAGGACTGCCAGCACACGCATCCGTAATAATGCCCTGGGCATTGCACATGACCTGGCAGTTGAAGGAGTGGTATCCCTTGCGGTTTATGTAGCGCCTACCATGCTCACCGGGTGGTGACTTGATATGTATGTGCGTGCAGTCTATTGCACTCAGTACCTCTGGGTAGTGTGCCACATGGTGGAAGAGATGCATATTGCTGGCCAACTCCTCCTGAGTTTGGGGGAAGTATATGTGCTCATTGGCATGTGGTAACATGGCATCCAGGAACTGGTGGAGTACCCTGGATGCTGATGCCTGTGAGATCCCCATGATATCTCCAGTTGGCCTTTGAAAGGTACCTGTGGCTAGTATTCTGAAGCTTACACATACCTTCGTGTCCACTGGGATGGGTCCCTCTCTGTTGTTTCTGGATCTCAGGCACAGCTCAACTATTTGCTGGATGATGTCTCTGTCCACCCTGTAATGCTCTACTATCTCCAGATCATGTAGCCCCTGGAAGGTTACCCTTGGTCTGCAAACTCTTCTCCTCCTCCGGAGCCTGAGGTGGTTGTCAGCATCATCCTCTACAACACCTTCAGTCTCCAACACATGGTGATGAATCACAGCTATGGCAGCTCCCAACAAGTACATTGAAAAACTTCCCCGTCTGTTTACACCAATGGTGCAGTGTTTGGGAATACACAAGTGTGTGTGAAGTGCCTTCACACTTTATACTATTGTGCTTTGAACACTGATAATGTCATAGGGTGTGTATGTACAATCGGAGCTGCAGGGTATCTTATGTGTTTTACCACAGGTACTGCTATTGTGGTGCCTTTGTTGTTGAATTACATTTAGCTGCCATGGATTACCTCTTGCCCTTGCCTTAACTTTTCTTAATGATTCCCCTCACATTGTCTGGCATGCATCCAGCAGCCTGCTTTCTTGTTTTGTACTTTCCTGAACCAGGATTTTCTTGCGAAGTGTGTTCTATAGCCGATCTACTGCAGGTTTGCTTTGCTCTGCAGTTACAGTTCTCTTTTCTTTGCAATCCGACACTGCCCCTTTCCTGTTCTGCAGGTTGCTGCTAGCAGCCTTGTTAGCTGCTGTCAATGGCCCACTGTGAGTTAATAGGTGTTAATTGCTCAGTTGTACTCCAATTACCCTACTGCGGCATTTCCTTATTGTCTTCCCCTAAACTTCCTTTTTGAGCTGTGGTGCGTGGCGCATGCATCTGCTTACCGGGTTTTGGGCATGTTTTCATCCACGTACATATGCGCTTTCGGGCACTATGTGTGCTCTCAGCTAAGCAAAGCTATAACTACATCCACACCCCTGTTCTGCGGCTTTGCTTAGCAATGGGCAGCTCGGATTTGCATTGCTCCAATGTGCTTACAGCTGCGGTGGCACACCCCACTGCTGATGTCATGTATTCCTCCAGACTACTCCTCAGTGTTGTAGTGCTGCACTGTATGGTACATCCTTAGGCTGGCGGGACGTTTGCGATTCACTATTACATTTGCATGGCATTGACTACTAATTCATAGTTACCGCACCGAATACTATCACAGACCCTTAGCAACCCTTGCAGCTTGGTTGTGGTGTAGCATGCATACCATTGACTATTATAGTGAAATCATGATTTGTGTTACATTGCAATTTTATGACATTTGTATATATTTTCCTTGTGTTCCCATTTGCGCACACATGTCCTGTGGTAGTACTTTGCGTTACTGTGGCCATGACATTAAATATTATTTTTTATGTGTTGTTCATCTTTTCTTATGCCATTGGCTGTATATTTAGCCATTGGCATATGTTAACTTTGTAATACATGAGTCTGATCCACTTTCATGGCTCCGATGTTCTGTTTGGCAAAATGTAAACCGTTTTTTTTTTTTGGTTTACATTTCTGTAGGCTTACACTACGCCTACGCCACTTCATGATTCACTATGTACCTTCATTTACATGCTTCAGTACTGCACATGGGGTGATTAGCATACCTGAGCCGAGAGCTGCGCAGATCTGGCGTACGCTGGTAGTGCACGTGGAATTGGATTGTACCTGAATTGCTTGGCAGACATATTTGCCATTATACCGCCTACACTACGCCTGCACCTGGCGCAAGCTTCATGAATCCTGGGGCTTAACTTTTTCTCAATACACTGTGGCACCATAACTGGGCAGTGTGCCTTGTTTGTTGATCTAATGGTAATGCCTTACAGGTTTATGTTTTTTTAAATATGTCCACTGTCCTCTTGGAATCTATATCAGTTGGACCACATCTAGTTTTTGTTTCACACTATTTTTTAATCTGAAATGCTTTTTTGTTTTGTTTGTTTTATAATAAAGGTCCAAGAGTGTGCTTAGGTGAAAACCTTGCTCGGATGGAAATATTTCTCTTCTTCACTACTATACTGATGAATTTTGAAGTCTACTGTCCTGAAGCATCCACCGTGCCAAATCTCACACCTGTGTTTGGGATAGCTCAGACCCCACTACCCTTCAAAATTGGCTTAAAGAACAGAAACATTGTGAAAAATAAAGATGGAATGAAAATCTAACTGTTCTACAGACTGTATCAAGGACTTTCTTACAAAATAACATTGCATGCAATGTCATCACTTGTATTCAAATGTACATTAAACTCAAATATATTCAAAAACCAAGACCCATTTAACCCACTAGTAGATTTATATAGGTAATGAAGCTGGATTTACAGAATTCTGTATCAAAGACAAGATAATATAATTTTGTTTTGTTTGAACCTTGTAAATATAAACTACTTATTATAAATTAAATATAGAAAAACAACACTTTTGAAGATGTTTCTGTTTAGAAGTAGTTATCTGAGTATGCCAGCAGTGTTTTATTTGTTTATGGGTGCATAATGTCAATGATTATGTTACATCTCCAAGGCATATGTTAGTCCTGCCATTACAGCTGTAACATGTTTGTTCTTTTTCTGAATGTGAAAACACAATTATGCTTGCCATGTAAAATCATTGTAATACAACAGAGAAAAAAGGCTGTAATCATAGTATAAATGTTTCTCTAAAGATTTAAAAAAATAACATTGCCATTTTATGTAGTTTTCCTTTGTTAAGACTACAAATAAATCTAATTTCTAAGTATATCTACATGAATATGAACAGAACTCTGTTAAAAAACAGAAAGAAAGATTGAGCTTACTCTGATGAAAGCTAAAAGGCTAATATTCTGTGGAAAGAAATGTAGCATTCCTCTTACCCCAGTCAGTAACATATTGTAATAGAATCATGGAAAAGTGTAGTGCTTATGACGGGTTAATTACAAAAATATGAATACATGCAGTGGATTACTCTTAATGATGAATTACTTTGTCACCACTGATTCTGTTAGTAAAGTACTTGGTACCTTCCCACTCTTGTCATCTTTTTTAAAGCTGGAGGGAGCAGGCCTTCATTAACCCCCTACTACTGTCAGTTTTTAAAAGCTGCAGGGGAAATTCATGGGGTGGGGGGCATGGAGTACTAATTCTCCCTTACTACAGTATCAATGGTAAACATTAGTTGAGTGTCTGAGGTAACCAAGCACATGTAAATCTCTGCTAGCACACAGTTGTCTTCTCATACAGAATAACTCACACTTACACTACTTCCTTACAGAAATATGCCACTGTGTAGGAGTACTCATCACCTATCTTTGATGCCAGCTTCATCCTACTCAGGGCCATAGAGAAACAAGAGCCTCTCCCAGCATAACATCAGGTATATGCCAGATATTGTGAGCAGTGTACTTGATTAAAGAATTCACGCATGCTTCATGTTTATATACAAGCAGTTTATAGGACCATGCATATCTCTTGCTGGAGAAAACTGAAGCACAAATTGAAAACTTACAAGGTATCAAGGAGGTTATATAGAATCGCAATAGAAGAACTCTCCAGCCAGAAAGGAAGTGTGAGAAGTAAAAGAGGTAATAATGTTATTCTTGTACTAGTTAACTAGAATGAGATCAGGTGAGAAAGGAGTCACATGTCATGTTCATAAAATCTCTGTCGGGGATAAAAACCCCATTCCCCCTCCTTTGAGGTGGCAGTTAATCATAGGTTGTTTAGTGTGTGTGTGTGTGTGTGTGTGTGTGTGTGTGTGTGTGTGTGTGTGTGTGTGTGTGTGTGTGTATGTGTGCGTGTGTGTGTATGTGCTGGGCTGGACTAAATCAGAATGGAGCTCCATCTGCAACCTCAAGTCAATTCTTCTTGCCGGAGACCCTTTCCAAATGTATATTCTCTTCTAGCCCCTGTATGCATCTATCATAGCTGTATTGCAGTTTGAGAGAAAGAGAAAAAAAACAGTATTCACGATGTTGAAAACTGATGGATAATTGACAACTGCTACTTCCACCTGTGGAAGTTACATCTGACCAATACAAGGAATAAATATTCAGTGTGTGCCTAACTTGCTTTATAGTAAACCACACAGAATGTGAAAATGTGAAATAGCACAGTAAACAGTACAAAAACAAGTCAGTCCACCTAATATAACTAGTGTAATAAATTAGTGCTGTGATCTTTATTGAAGAATTTGAAGCTCTGCAACTTCTCTGTGTAATTGTCAGCCTAATTTATATAAACATGTGTGAACACTGCTATATTCTATAATAATGAACATAATAAATTCTGATTTTATTCATTGTTGAAGCATTTGGAACCTCACCACCACATTTCTTCTGTAAATGTGGTGATCATTGTTATAATCTAGAATAATTACCAATGTAAATCAATAATTTGCTGCTCTTTGAAGTGTTTGAACCTTTCTCTGTATAACTAATAGCCCAACCTGTAAAAGTGTTTGGAAACTTTTGTATTCTACAGTAATGGCCATTATGACAGTAACAATATAACTGTGTATTAAAGTCAATCTTGCTACTGCATTCTTAAATTTTACTCATTAGCCCTGCAGTGATTCCTCCTACCAAACAGCGATATTTCTAACATAATAAATAAGCAGTTCTTCCTTCCCAATGTCTTTGTACCTCCAGCACTCTCCTTATATCACTGGCAGTTTAATCTGTAAAATAAATGTGAGTTGACAGTTTCATACTCTGTAGTTGTCAGCGAGTAAATGCTAAAACTATGACTATGTATTAAAATCAGTTCAGCATTGTAGTCTTACCATGATACCACCTCATCCTCAAATGTCAGACTGCAGGCCAAAATGAAAAATATGTTTTCACTACTCATCTGTGTTAAGCGTTATCAATGCTTACCCCTTAGCACTACAACAGTTATTCTGGTCTTCACTAGGTTAAGGAACAGGCCATGATTTCTGCAGAAATGCTATAACAGCATTTGAAGTTTGTGCCCCTCTTTAGTAGAATACGGCCCTTCAGCTCAGTGAAGTTAAATCTGGATTTGCTTTTTAGTAATGTCATCATTGTTTTCATTGGCAGGCAGTAAGGGCCAACAGAAAGTGTCAACACAAGTGTCGTCTCCAGCTGCATGGCTCTGTTTTTGAATACTAATCAAATGTCCTTCTGCTACAGATTTATGAATAACCTCATGATAAATTAAAAAAAGAAGCAAACAGACTACATTTTTGATATGAGTAATTGAGTGTTAGATGTTCTAATTCACCAAATAAGCCAGATGAAATATGACAAGCAAGTGCAGAGAGAGAGAGAGAGAGAGAGAGATATCAACCCTAGCCCTTTTGTTTAGCTACACAAGGGTAGTTTAGAACTGTCTTCTCAAAATGCTTGATATGTACTGATGTGTTCTAGTACAATGTCAGAAGGAACAGGAGTGGGGGGGGCAGAGTCCAGATGGCCATCTGAATGCAGCACTACTTTTAAGCTCTGTAAATCTACTCATTCAGACAGGAATTAGCCTGCAGGTTATGAATAATTTTCATAAAATCTCATTAATAATCATTTATACTACAAATTTTGGTGAACAATTTCCTGTCAAATTATCTGAGACGTATTCTGAAGAAATATGAACACCTCCAAGGTTTCTCAAACTGATTCAGTACTGAGGAAATAACTTCATCTGGTGTCCTCCACTTTACAGACACTATCCTTAAAAATAGATGACTTTCAACAAAAGCTGGAAAACTTAAGAGAGAACAGTTCAAAACACGCTGAAGTCTTCAAGGAATTATTTTAACAGCATCAGACCAAAATAATGGACATTGAAACAATTTTAACTGATACAGATGGGAGACTTAAGGAGGATGAACTACACACTAACTTTCTCCTTAAGCAAAACACTTGGTTGCAGACTAACTTGGTTGTAGACTAAGCCTGATGATCTTGAAAACCTGGAGAGGAGGTGTAACATAAGAATTTTTAGATTACCAGAGAAAAACAAAGGTGAGAACATTATTTATTTTCTGAATTCTTGGATACCTAAAGTATTAGATTTAACAGGAAGGCTTCTCCTATGGAATTGAGAGAGCCCATACCACAATTAATAAGCCAGCACCTACTTCCTCCTCAGCTGCACCAAGATCCATTGTTATAAAATTCCTTTCCTATTTAGACAAGGAACTTGTGTTAAAATCTTCTTGAAGGAAAGCCCTTTTAAAATTCAAAGTCATATCAGGTTTGGCAATGACTATTCAGCTAACATTTTAGATATGAGGAAAAAAATACTGGCTATTGGTTAAACATTTAAAACAAAATAACATCAAAGCACAAATAATGTATCCTGCAAAAATTAAAATACAACTCTCTAGTGGAATAAGGACCTTCAGCAGTCTAGACGAGGCATCCACCTTCATAAAAAATAACTATTTAATACTATTCCTAAATATATGGACTGCTCCTTCTCTTCCTTAAAGAAAACTTTGGAAAAAAAAACATGGACAGATGCCAAAAAGAAAAAAACAAACAAAAAAAAAAAAAAACAAAAGACTGATACTTTAACTGCTATAGCAAGTAAACTTCTCAAAGCATCTGCTGGCAAATAACTAATTTGTTTAACTGTTTTTCCTTTCAGCAGTAAAGGGACTCTTAATTTGGACACATTGTAATTTGAACTTGACTGTAAAAATGAAGTATTAAACACCTTTAAACCACAAAATGCTAATTCATGATGTTTTATTAAGCAAATCAGAGTGAATATGGATAAAACATATTGCTTACTTTAGGTAAACAAATTTGCTTTTATTTGTTAATAAATTAACTTAATATTCTTAAAGGTCTTAAAGGATAGTGGGGGAGGGTTCTCTCTGTCAGCATGACAAATTACTCTATTTAAAACTGTAATTTTTGTTGTTTTTTTACTAATTTACATGCAAAATATAATATAAATGTTTTAAAGTATTTAAGCAAGTTAACTTGTTTAATTCAGAATGGCCCAGTTGATTCTAAATCAATGTTAGAAGTGAATGCTTAACTGAAAGTACTCAGAAAATGGGTGAGGCTTCACAGCACCATTTTTAACATTATTTTTCTATTTTAACTTCATTAAATAGGAGTTTCCACTAATAAAACATCTTTTGAGTTTGAGGTGAAGCTTGTCTTACCTTGAGAAGCCTCATGAGCTGTTTAAACCACACAGATCCCTCACAGTAATCTGAGAAGATTCTAGGCCATTCCTTTTCATTGTAACTTGCAGAAAGTGAGGAGAACTATATTAGAGACGCAGCTCCTGCTCTAAATATCCTGTTTATAGCCAAAAATGCCATGAATTGTGTTGTTTAATAAGGTAGTTTCTCCTTTTGTTTAAAATGGTTTAATAACTGCTTTATTGTTTAAATACCAATTTTAGAACTGCTTAATCTGTCATATCTAATTAACTAATGAAGATAAATAAGAAACCTAGCTAACATATATAATTATCACTTTCAAATGCTTATTATATTGCATAGTAATAGTAAAATGTTTAATATGAACTTGCTATAAATGTTCTTGAGGCTGACAGAGAGGTATTCACGCAACTACTTCTACTAACATTAATTATCCATGTGTTTGTAAATAGATAAATAAATAAGTAGATTAACTGGTATACAGATAAGCGTACACAGATATCTGTGTGCATGCTTATATATGTTTATGCATTAATATATATGTGCATCTGTATGTGTCAATTTGTATATATGCTTTCATGTATGGGAGTGTAAATGTGTTTATACATGTTTGTATGCATATTTGCATATGCGTGAGTGGTTTTGACTGTGTGCAAAGTTATATTGGTAGCAACATAATGAGATTATATAGGTGCATGTATGTTTATATGGCATTATTAAGAATGACTTCTTAAAAAAACACAAAGTTCCTTCCTCCATGTGTCTTATATATTTCAGTCTAGACTTATAAAAATATGAATCTTCATTTAGCTTTAAGATAATTAGTAGCATGTTTCTGTGGTTGCTTTGTGAATACAAGCTTGGTTATACAAGTTGTTTTCAAACCTTTATGAATGTGTCTTATTAGAGTAATGCTTGCTTCACAGGAGTTATCTTCAAGTAGTAATATGTATTTTGTTTCTAATGATTTTAGCTTGAGCAGTGTATATATTTTTTGTGTATGCCTCTTTAATATATTTATTCATTATAATCAATAGAGTTCACCTGAATCAATCTATACTTATATTATTTCATAAATGTTTCATAAATATTACTTTAGTATAAGGTTAATAATGCTGATGTTTAATCTTAACTGTTCTATTGTTTAATTTCTTTTAAAAGTTTGAGATTTTAATATCCTTATTGATCCTCATTTACACTAGGTAAAACTGTTGAGATGAAACATGCCTTGGTAATATAGGTTTCACTTTTAGAACTTATCAGATCTAATGAGTATGGTTATAAAGGTTAGGGAAAACAGTTCGATTGACTCCAGCTTATCTCTCAGACTGGGAATTTGTATAATTCCATGTTTGTTTTAGAAAATATCATTTTTTTTTGTAAAACTATACATTACTGTTTTCATTTTGTTGTTTTTCCCCCCACATTCAGGCCTAATTACAGCTATAGTCAATGTTTTGTTTTTCAAATTTGTTGTTTCCACTTGCAAAAGTTTGGGTGTCTCTAGTCACTAGGAAGAGTTTTGTGATCAAAAAATGAGTCATCACTAATTATTATCTAAATTGTCCTTATAATTCACTGTCTTTATCTTTATTTTCCTCTAAATATCTGTCAATAATCCAAGGAAAGAGTCAAACCTGTTAAGATATTCAAACGTAAACAAATCACAAGTAGTACTTTTACAGGAAACTCGTTTTAAATCCACAGAGAAAAATGTTTGGAATCCTAACAATTATACAATATTAGCTCATGCTTCATACAAATCTAAAAGGAGGGGTGCCATGATTTTATGGAAGTATAATGTTATACATCCACATATTTTATACAAGTAGACCCTGATGGATTATTAGCCCTTATCATCTTAAAACTTAACACCAGAATTTGGACACTACCTAATCTTTACTGGTTTCCAGGACTAGGAATGTTAACTGCAAAATGTCATCTTGACTTTATAACTAATGTTTTAAAATGAAATCTTATTTTAGGGGGATGATTTCAATTGTATACTAGGCAGCATTGATACCCCAAAGAATCATTCACTCAGACTTACATAAGCAGCATTTTTTTCAAGAAATGGATAGATTCTCTTAAATTATATGACACATTGAATTCTAAGCATAATAAATATATTTGTTTTTCTCATATTGATCACAAGCTCAAAACTCAAACTAGAATAGATAGAATACTTGTCTCCAATGACTTGAAATTAAAACTCTCATCTTTTTCTATTCTTTCTTGCTGTTTATCTGATTATGATTGTCTCATGCTATTTATACAAATGGACATTACCAAGTTAACCTCTATAACTAGAATACCTACTTATATTACCAAATGCAAAGACTTTAAACCCTGGATATTATCAGAGCTATATTTTTTCTAGAAGTAAATAATATTTTGAAACTAACATGATAATGGTTTGGGATATTTTAAAAGCCTATATCTGTGGCAGAACTATAGTTTGATACAAAAATAAACTGAAGGAGTGGGAATCAGGATTGCAAAACTATCTACTCTCAGAACCAAATCTGCACACTTAGCATTAAATGATAAAAAGGAAATAGCAGAACTAAATAAAAAAATGCTTAAATATTTTAACACATAAATGAACTTATTATTAGAAAGGATGAAATTACACTCTTATGCTCTCACCATACCTCTCAACCTGGAAACATCAAAAATCTGGACAAAGGCCCATGAAAAATAGGTACACATCTGTATGCTCATTAACATAACATTTGCAAATATAATTGTGTAACCCCACCCACTGCAATGGAATTGTGGGATACCATCATTCAAACGCAAACTGAAGAACAGACAAAATATTAAACATAAAATATAACCAGAACAATGTTTTATTTGTTTAACATTTGAACATGTATCAAACGTTGAACTTGTATAAAACTAAAATACAAGTTTCTTTTATAAAAATAAAATTAACTGCATTGAATCAAGAGAGATTTTGACAAAAAACAAGCAACAGCAGTCCCCATGTGGTAAATCAGAAAAAATGGGGGAGGGGTTGATGATTTAATTCCAGTCAAGCTTGCATTGCACTAATTAGCTAGATTATGAAAGTTCACTGGCTTTTACCTCCTCAGAAAACAATGATTGTTTTCATCTATGCTTAGACAACTCCTCATGGAACTTTATATTTCATTGTTTCATCTACAAATAAAGTGCTTGTTGCCCTTGATGAATAAATTGCTTATGTTAGATTAAAAAAATGATAAGCCATTAATATTGCAATGGGTAATGGGTGGCAAACTGATAACAGGGTCATAGTTAGTAGGTATTTCCTCCAAAGGAGGACTTTCTCAGGACTGCAGCACCCAACCCCCTTTAAAAGTACAACACAGTACAATATCAGCAATCCATCTACATACTGTGGGAGAAGAACCCACAGCCTTCTGCATCAAAAGCAAGTATGCTACTTGTTGTGCTACTAACAATGCAAGCAGACTTGGCATAAGCAGCACTAAACTTTTCTTCCTCTGAAGCTATCAGCTCTGTGTAAAATCCGCTTGACACTGAACTATATCTCAGCTTTGCAGAACAAGAAATCTGGAAAATGCTAAAATTTATTGGGGGAGGACAAAGGCCCCAAAAAACAGAGACACATTTAAAACATTACTTGTATAACCTTGGAAAGTTGCTAGAATAAAATGTTTTGTGTTAACATGTATTTTTTGAAAGACAGGAAGACTGAAACTTAAATGGCATTGGCTATCATTAGTTGATTCATTTCTCACTGATTTGCCAGAAAGCCACACATTTTAAGAACAAGAGACCAAAAGTATTCCAGACATTCTGTGAAAATGTGATTCAAGGAGTTGAGCCCATAGCTCTCAAGGGGTATGGGTAGAGAATTCAAGCTCTTGTACCTAAGGTACAGGGTGAGCCCGAGAAGCACTAACATATTTAAATGGGGCATTTTACACACACACACACACACACACACACACACACACACACACACACACACACACACACACACACAAAATTGTAAGCTTTCTAAAATACACACACACACACACACACACACACACACACACACACACACACACACACACACACACACACGTGCACACACACACACACACACACACACACACACACACACACACACACACACACACACACACACACACAAACTTGCATATCCATGCTGCATTTTTCCAAGCTTTCTAAAATATAGGTGAAAGAGTGGTTTTGTGTTTCAGTAACAGTAACACTTTTATGTGATAATGATATTTTGCTAGAATAAGAAATTCTGTGAAACTGTCCTCTACTATTAAAAATGTTGACATCTGTGAGTCGTTTTTAAGTCTAAAGTCATTAAGAACAAATTTCATCCCTTACCATGACTGTGTAGTAGGTGGTTTTCAGAAGAATACCATTGTTTTCATAAGTAGATGTTAGGCTAACTATTCTTGCAAGTCATTTTAAACCTAACTAATTTCACTGTATCTTCCAACCTCAAATGGAGAAAGTACAACTGTGAAAAAGGAAGACAACCCTCCTTCCTAAATGACATTGAGGCACAAAGATTGGTGATATTAAAAACACTAGCTCCCTTCCTTTGTACCCCATAAGCCAGTGTGGATGCAAATAAAGTAATGGTTTCTTCATCATACCCAGCTCTATCTAAAGATGGCAACATAAACAATAATGCAAAGCTAAACTTTATAGAAGTGACACGCATCTCCCAAATTAAACTTTTTCAGTTTATTTTTCACAAAAATATATATTTATTTCCTTGAAATTACAACACTGGTATAAACACATGACAGTGATTTGTAATTACAATAACACAGTGCGTGTTACACCTCTTTCCACGAGGTTCAGCAGATGCAGGAAAATGTACAAAAAATCTTTGCAGATGCAGTATAGCATTTACTACAATTTTCTTCTTGCATTTAAGCAATGCTAGGATTGTGCGCCAATTTTAGGAGATACCAAATCATATTATAACACAAGACACTTGCCTAACACTCTACTAAAGTTCTTCTACTTTTCAAATCAACATGCTCTACATCAGCCCAAAACAACATCTTCTGAAAATTGTGCAACTCTCACAATAACCTACTGTAATCCAGATCATTGATGTTTTATGGGATGGAATCCTTTCAAATTTACTACATAAAAACTTACTATTTACATCTCTATTTGGTACCCACAAAATATCATTTCTTTATATGGAATCGATTTTAATGAAAGCATATTCACTTAAAAGAAGAAGTAAAAAGCACATCAATGGAATATACAAAGTCTTCAATAAAAATGTAAAAGTCTTCAGTAAAAACGTGGGAGGGACCGCTCTCAAGAAATGACCCCTCAATAACTGAAAATATAAATGTAATACCAAATCCCTCATCCTCTTTACCAAACCTTTTGGTTTATTAGCAACCCACCTCTTTGCATGGGATTAGACAAAAGCTCAAGCCTTAAGTAAATATGAGTTTCTAATCTTTCTTCATATGTATTTACCTGCTCAAGGTACATGAGGAGCCAGGGGAAGAAGAAGCAGAAGAAATACATTTTTTTCATGACGGGGAATGGGATTCACCACTGCACAGCTCCGAGTCTGATGAGAACTTGTGCTGCTACAGGATTGCCGTTGCCATTTCCTGAGTGACTCCTGCAGTCCTGCTTTCTAAGTTCTAAGTCACTAAACTAAAAAAAAAAAAAAAAAAAAAAAAAAAAATTAAATTAAAACAAAAAACGCTGCCTGCCCTTGCCTGTGTGTGCTTTTTCTCAGGCTCAGCACAGCAGCTATATATATCACTATAATCAGTGCTCAGGCTTCTTCTCTTCTCTTTGACTCCTCTCTCATGTGTGTGTCCCACCCCTCTCTCTTGATTCTCTCTGTAACAGGCAATCTTGCAGCATGTGAGACATGATGACTGATGAGTCCAGCAACACACACGTTGTCAATAAACATAAACAAAGAGTCACTCAGCCCAGAGCAGCCTTCAGCTGAATTCCGACAGACTGGCAGGCTGCTTATGAAGCTGATGTCACCATGCACGCCTCTGTGCATGATGACATCAGCCCAAAAAGCTGGGATAAAAACAGCTGGGAAATTTGGAAATTAAGGGGTGCCCCTCGGGAATCATGGCACCCCATTATTTAGACCTCAAAACTGGTAAAAACCGAGAAATTCGGTATGGTTGAGAGTTATGGCTCTCACTCCAAAACATATGCACAATTTATCAGTAAGAGACAAACTTCATTCCAAATCAAACCAGTATCACAAGACTATTACATAAAGGCATTAATGAGTCAGTATCTGACATAGGTGAAATTCTAGGGTCTATATCATATGAGCAAATAGCACAAATTGCGAACGCTCATAATATCAAATGTACCAGACCTCAAACTTCCTATTGTGGGGGGCTACACCCTCCACACCCCCCACTAAATATATATTCCAACTCCAAGATCACACTACAGTGAGGAAAGGGCAAATATCCCATTCTTCACTGTACCGCAATCTCAGAAAAAGCACTTCGAGGTCTGGTACATTCGATATTATGAGCGTTTGCAATTTATGTGATTTTCACATATGATATAGACCCATTCTATATGCTTTTAGGTTTCATTATACTAAACATTTCAATTCTAGGAACTTAAACAGAAATGCACTTGAAGAATTAGCCTCTCTTAACTGAGAGGTTATTCCAGAGGATCTTAAAATAAGCCTAAACAAAATTAAAGATAAAATTAAAAAGTTTAAACCCAGCAAAGCCCCTGGTTTGGATGGCATTATGAAAGAGATCTATAAACTATTTCCTGCTTCCACCATATCTCTACCTCACAAAAGTTTGATTGAAGTATAATCTAAAACTATGATTCCACCTACTTGGAGATACTCCTTGAGCACTCACATCCTTAAAGCCAATAAAGAACCACAACTATGTAAATCATACAATGTCTGTTTTAAATAATGACTATACGATTTTTATGTCCATACTTGTTGACAGAGTGAAAATTCCACTTTCAGAAATGATGCGTAATGATCAAACTCCTGACAAAATCAAAAGAATCCTAACTCTTGTTTAATTTCTAAACTGAGAAAATGAATATGCTCTGCTGGTCAGTTTAGACATAGAAAAGGCTTTTGAATCTGTCAACTGGGATTATCTTTTTGGAGTTCTAAATGCATTAGCATTTCCATCTTCTTTCATCTCTATGATAACAGCCATCTACAAAGATAACTTAGCTTACATCAAAATGGGTCCTTTCACGTCAAAATACATACCCATAACTGAAGGCACTAAAGCTTGTCCACTATCCCCTATCTTATTTGTCCTTGTTATAGAAGTTTTAGCATCATTAATAAGAAATAATCCAACAATCAAAGGTATCACAATTTATAACCAGTATAATTCTAAAATAGCCCTTTTTGCTGATGATATCTTGCTAACTTTATCTAAGTCAAACACAGAGTTACTTGTTTTAAAAAAATTCAGATCTTCATTTTAATAAACAGGAATCTAAATATATCATTCGCAGTAATAAAGGAAGAATTCAATCAGTCAATCAAAGTAATATTGGAGAACAAGTAAATTCTATAAACTATTTAGGTATAGTTTTGTGTAACACCATGGAAAAGAAAGAAGTAAATTACAAAAATATAACATCTATAGTAAATACTCATACAAACAAATGGAAGAATATGTTCTTTTCTTTTGAAGATAGAGTGCAGTTGTTAGACATGCCCTTTCTACCCAAAGATTTTGTACATTGTTTTGGCACTTGAGACTTGTCCCAGAAACAATTTAGACACATAAATAAAATTTTAATAAACATTTTTATGGTATCCTAATAAGAACAGAATTGCTTATATATACAATATTAAGTTGTGGGATAGTGGTAGCATAAAGTTTCCAGACAGTGACACCTATATCAGCGTATTGCTAGTTAAGAATACCTTGAATTGGATTGATCCAAACTATAGCTCTAATTGGAAATCCCTTAGTTAACTATAATACTAAAAGAAAATGCATTATCAAAAATTTCTTTCAGTAATCTTTCTAATAAAATTTGGCATTTTCAATGCCATACCATTCAGTATAGTGTAATAAAACCTACAAGTTTAAATCTTTTAAATAACATCTTTAACAACTTTAGGGAAATAGAATATTCTAATGCAGATGTTAAAATTTGGCTTGACTTATTGGTTCCTTTCAGAATCACAAAAGAATTTTCAGATAAGCTACATTTTAACCTTTTTAATGAATGGGAGAACAAAAATGTTATATGTTTGTAACATTGTATTAAAAACCTAAAAACATTACATGCTCAACAAATCTTCAAGAAAAATAATTTATCATGACAAGATTGGTTATTACTGCAAAGTATAATAACTTACTCACAAGATCTATGTAGAATTATTAAGAATTCATCATATTTGAAGCAACCTCCTCTAGTTTTTTTTTATATATCTAAAATATTATACAATAATTTCAAATCTGACAATTTAATATCCAGGTTATATATTATTTTAATAAATTATAAGACCACCCTAACTATTAAACAATGGAATACACTGACTAGAGGTCTTTCTCCCAATTATTCTCAGGCAGAGAAAGCCAAACTACTATCTTCTGTAAAATCTACTTCCTGGGGTCAATATTGAAATGTATTCACATAGAAGTTTTTACATAGAGCATTCTTAAACCCATGATAAAATTGCCAAATTAAAAAAAAATCTGATAATATTATTTGTTGGAGATGTTTAACATCTTGTAATGCAGGTTGGTTTCATATCTTTTATGACTGTCCTAATTTAAAACATTTCTGGAAAGATGTTGAATAATTTTTTTCAGTCTTATTTTCAGATAATTTATCTCTAACCAAAACAGTAATCTTTTTTTTAATGTTAATGAAGGTTTTATTATGAAGAAATCCAATTATTATCTCTTATGGACAATTCTACCAGTAGCTAGGAAAAGCATCACAGGAAAATTGAATGTTATGACCTCTCCAAGTTTTGAAGATTTCCTGTCTCTGTTAAAAGAATTGATAATTAAAGAAACCAGAACAAAAGTACTTATAATACATCAAAAGAGTTTCATCAACAACCCTTGGATTAAGGTTTCATCTCTTATTGAGACTTTCAAAATGGACTCCAACTCTATTTGAAATATCTTGTGAATTTTATATAAATTTACTTTACTAGCTTCTAATATTTATGATTTTTTCCTCAGGTGTTTGTAAATAATGTAAATAGTTGATGTGTTTTCTTATTCTTATTCAATATTATGTTTATTGTTTTATATATTGTTGTCATATTACACATCATTTCTTTTCTTAATAAAAATATTTGAGTAAAAAAAAAAAAAGAGGGAACAGGAGTAGAATGTAATGTGGAAAGATGGAATGGAGATGTGTGTCAAAATAGTGAACTCCTAGACATATGGAGAAATGAATAATGAAATGCAATAGAATGAGTTAAGAAACTACAGATAATTATAAACTTCAATGTGATTTATTGGGTGGTGATAGTTATAATGAGGTACAGGCTATGACTGCACATAGTGAGGATAGTGAAACCATAATGGGAAGGTATTGAGTCACTATCTGAAACCAAAGTAACAGGGAGGGAACATGTTCAGCAAAAAATATGATCAGTCAGCAGAAACAGGTGAGTAAATTAATATAGCATTTTCGCAGAACAAGCTACAGGCAGATTCAAAGTGCGTAACAAATACTTCAATTGAAGTTTAACAACAGTATAAGGTTAAAATGAGTAATTTACTAATTTTTACAAAAATCAAAGGGGAACTAGTAGCAAACAACTGAAGAGAATATGTAACCGTGTTAAAAATAACATTTGCAAAGTATGTCAACTTTATTGTCGTGGGTTATTGTAACAGTGTTAACTAGACTAGGAAAAGAACCCTCAGAGACACCTAGGCTGCATATAGCACTATTAAATCTGAGTTGAAAATAGTGCCTAAAATATAGACATCAGTGTCAGGTCTTCTCCCACAGCTAGCATATCAAGTACAGTTACAGGCTTTGGAAAATAGGAAACCAACAGAGCATACAACAGTATCAGAGGAATGATAAAAATATTATTAATAGGCTGAAATCCTCCATAACAATTATTGTCCTTTCTGGTGGCTTCTGGTGGCAGACAATATATTAATTAAAAATCAACCAACCAAATGCAGACTCATCTGTTTGAAAGGATTAAGGATAGTGAAATAAACACAAATAAAATATTTTTGTGCAGTTGGCAAACTGTCAAGCAGTCTTCTTTTTGGTTTATGTGGAAACCTGTTATCTGTGTCTGTGGTCCACAGCTGCCTACCTGTCCTCCTTATGCTGCTACCTCTGTTGCTTAGGTTTTGACTGACTACAGTGCAACTATTCACTAAAGAAGATCTCTGGCTGCAAGTCTGTTGCTGCCCTGTGAGCTGGCAATATTTTGTGTTGTTGTTGCTGGCCTCTTTCAAGTCAATAACAAAGGTGTGGTCTTGTGAGCAATATTAAAGCTGTATGACAGTTGAAAGAGAGGTGTGCAGTTGTCTGTGTGATCTGAAATTATGTAAAGAAAATTATTTATTTATTTTTTAAGTCATATATCTTTAGGAGCTAAATCAATGAGAGGAAGTAATTCTGATGGGTATAATTTTTTTTTCACAAAGATCAGCATTTATAAAGCATTGGTTATTTGGGCCACACATTTTGTTAAAAAAACACTCTGCTATTTTAGGTGCATTATACATGTTATATATACATGTATTTGTGGGTACGTGGGAGCTGCATAGAGAATGTAGCCTTCCTGACCATCATTACCAAATCTGTTGCTCTGATTAATTCCTTTTCTCACCCCCCCCCCCCACCATATGCACCTTTACATTATGCTTATACATTGCTGCTGTGTCTTGAAAGAAACACAGTATCAGGTGGTAGTGGGTGTCAGCCATAAAGTAATTTTTTAGGTTGCTAATTAATAGCTGGCCCACCTGTACTTGTTATTACCGAGACTCCTTTTACAGGTTCTTATAAAGGTTTCTAATATTACTAGTTTTCTATCCTAGGAGAGTGCTTTTCTCTTTCTGCCTATAAATGCAAAGAGTCAGTGCTAAAAATAGATGCTTAACATAAAGCTATTTTTTGTCAGTTTATATGACTTAACATTGATTGTGGATTTCTTTTTAAAAGTAGGATTTTCTGAATGTGTTAATTTGAGTATAATGTATTTTTTATTCTGACATTTGTTGATTCTCAGGATGGTCACTTGGCTGGTTTGTACTATATGGAAATATGTGTAACTTTTCACAGTGCAGAAAGGAAATATTTTTGATGAAGCTATATTTGTTTGTGCCACAGTGTGTTATAGGTCATATTGGACAAAAGAGCAGATTTATCCATTTCTTCACCATTCCTCAAGTGCACAAATTTTTGGCTAAGCAAAATTTGTGTGCTGCGATTTTGGGCCCAGTACTATGACTTTTTTGTTTCTCTTCTATGATTTTGAAAGTTGAGAGACAGAGAGATATGAAGCTCTCAATCAAACCTAATTCAGTTATATGACAGAGTTACAAGTAAACTTGATAAGGGAGTATCAGTAGATTTATTTGCTTCAGTTCTAGATAGGTCTTTGACTCTGTCCCACACAGGAGGCTAGTGGGAAAAAGGGAAGGACTGAGAATGGACCAAGACTCAGGAGCCAAACACCTGAGCAGTTGAATGGAGGGACACATTGGGTTGTGGTTACAGAGACTGATAATGTTAGGAAAATGTTTACTGGTGTGCTACAGAAGTCTGTCCTGGATCCAGTATTCACTACTCTACGGTGTCTCAGACACAACTAAAGGAATAGAGATCAGGATCCACCTTTTTGCTGATCATATAAACACAGGTGCACTAGTGGAGGGAAGCAGTAATCACTAAGGGAACGGGGGAAATTCTGGAAATGTGAACAGAGATGTGGCAGGTGAGGTTCACTGCAAACAAATACAAAATACTTTGGAAAAGCTCTTCCTTTAAACTGATCAGACCTTTTTTTCCCTTCCTTTTGTATCTTCCCACCTACTTTTTACATATTGTAGTATCCACAGCTTTAATCATCTTTACCAGCTTACTTTCAAAAATATCTAACCTGGTTTAAGTGGGGGGCCTTTCCAATAAGATCTTATAGTGCAAGCTAGTTCAAATATAGAAAGAAAGACAGGGATGGGATTCTAACATTTGCATAAAAGTAGGGCAGTTGGTTCAGAGGGTTAAGGCTGTAAGCTGTAGTTCCTATTGTGCAGGGTTTGATTCGCTAAGTACTCATTTGCCTTAAACAAATCACTTCATGTGATATTGCTTCCATGTTATCCCTGAAAAAGGACCGTGCTTCAATCGTGCACCTACCTGGTTAACACATGGGTATTATTAATCTTAGTACTATCACAAAAGGAGAGTAGAAAGCTCTAGAAAGGTAAAAAATGTGTGTGTTTATATATCTATACATGTATAGGACCAGCATCTTTGCTGATGACACAGAGATAGGCGCAGCAGTAGTGCAGAGGAAAAAAATCTAATGAAAGGTTTTGGAAGGCCAGTTAAGTAAGTGGAAAGGTGGTAGCGGAGGTTTAGTGTAACCAAACAGAAAGTATTGCACTAGGCCATAGCAGCCCTAGTATGAATTATCAATGGGGGTGAGGAACAGATTTAATGGTAGGTGGGAAGGAAAGTGATCCAGAGCTGTTGATTATACCTGGATTGGACTCTGAGAGCAGACTGAAAGACAGTGGCAGCTGGGGAGTATCCTCAGGAATAGGTCCTAGAAGCAAAAAAGGTAATTTTTCTAATCTACAGAGCTTTGCTGAGACAACACCTTCAGTATTACTTGCAGTTCTGGATGCCATATAAGGAAGGGACATCAAGCTATTGGAAGGAATCCAGAGGATAGCTACTGGAATGATCTGTGTAATGGAAAGAAATACATATGATCAAAGGCTAAAAGACTTATGAGATCATGACAGACAGCATTCTTTTGGTACACAATATCATAGCAGCGAGGTGCGAGGAGGTCATTCTGCACAGTAAGGACAGAGGGGGTAGATGGGTTATATGCAGCAGATTGTGGTCACTAACTGCTTGTTGAATCTCTGAAAGTACTTTTCTCAGAGAGACATATAGATCTTATGGGATGGACTACAGGAATTCATTAGGCTTTGAAGGGCATGGGAGTGGTGGAGAAATGGTAATGAGAAATGTAGAGCTGGAAGGATGGGAAATGTAATATAATGTAATGCTGCACTGGTGCTGAATTTCAAATTTCCAGTTTCCTGGAATCCAGGCAGATACAGATGGGCTAAAGAGAATTTTAAATGCCCTGTATATAAAAATCATGTAGAATACCCTCTTGTAGTTTCACTTGATAAAGTGGACTGGGCCTGTGGAAGTTATCATTGACTTTATTGCTTTCTTAAATAACACTACTGAGTTATTAGAATACACACAGGGTGTTAGTCAAGAAAAATTACAATACCTGGACGTTGAGATATACAAAGAGAACAATGAATTCAACTCAAAAGTGTTCAGAAAAAGCACATTTTCAAACTCATATCTACACTACAACAGTGTGCACCCTACACATTACAAGAAAAATATCATTAAAGGGCAATATATAAGATCAAGCAGAATGATGTTAAACATTGAGGAATTTTTTAAAGAGATAGTTTTATTAAGGCAGTTCTTTACAGCTAGAAATCATCCTACTTGGTTGATTGATCAGGTATAAAAGTAGATATGTGAAAGGAGGATAGAGAAATTCAAGCCTATCTTGGGTATTAGCCTCCAGAATCAAAAGGATGAGAATCAGGTTAAACAGGATTTATATGGAAA
This sequence comes from Protopterus annectens, assembly GCF_019279795.1. Taxonomy (NCBI): domain Eukaryota; kingdom Metazoa; phylum Chordata; order Ceratodontiformes; family Protopteridae; genus Protopterus; species Protopterus annectens. The sequence continues at coordinate 1,777,723,127 of NC_056741.1, read as the reverse complement.
CACCTTGGTGATAGAGTACAATGGATGTTCCAATTTGATCAGGTCTGTTTTAGACACTGAATGGAATAGGTTTTTTGCACTTACAGAGCTTGAAAAGTTATCTAAGAACAAATTAAAAGTGTTTTTGAGAAACTCATTGAGTCTGAAAAACTTATTAGAGAAAGAAATAGGGCAGATTAGTGCAATAAGAAAAAGAAAAGGAACTTTCAAGGGTGATAACTGTGCCCAATGTAGTTATATAGCAAATAAGGAGAGTATTTACTTGGAAAGTAGGAACACAACAATCATGGTAAGAAATACAATAATTGTGAGTCCAGTGGCCTCGTCTACTTAGTCATATGTCAGTATTGTCAGGCATTTTATGTCGGTAAGACTGAGCGCAAACTTCGAAGAAGAATATATGAGCATGTTTATGAAATTCAGACTCATAAAGACACTAATGCTTTAATTCAGCATAAGCAAAGATGTAGTAATGCCCATTGTAAGATCTTTGTCATAGAAAGTGTAAAGATGGATGGAAGGAGTGATTTATTGGAGGCGACAATAGAATACAGGGAGCTATGGTGGCAGATCACCCTCCAAGCAAAAAATTTCCTGGACTAAATGATTACATTTCAATAGCCCCTCTGCTCAAGTTAAGGGCAGCTAAGCTTTAGTAATGTCTTCCTAAAGAAATATTTATTTGCCAGGTCTTTGTAACATGTATTTATATTTTTATACAGATTTTTAGCAGCAACCAAATTTTTAACCGTAAACATATTTGTTTATAACATATACATACATTTATAATGTTATTTAAATGTCAAGTTAATAAAGCACAAGTTGTGTCTGCATTATTTTTATGGGTGCATTTTGAAGAAAGGACACTACAGGGAGTTTCATGTTCATTTTTCCATGCTTTTTATGTAAACTTTTAAAGTTTAAAAGTATAGGATTTAAACATTAATTTATGGAAGTTTTAATAAAGTATATTATTATTTTTTTAGGTAAAGGTACTTTGACAGCATTGGTTTTAAAATGCCAATTGAATTCATGTTTATGCTTTTTAAAACGTCTATTTTAAATTGTATGTAGACAGCCACTATACTGCTTTTATATTCTGTATTAATTAATAAATAATGACTTTTAAAATTTCATTGGCTAATCAATTAAATTTATTGGGCAGAGGAAGTATAAAAGGAATGGTTCCAACAGTCAGTCCATATTTGAAGAAATAATTTGAAACGAAAACATATTGTTTAGGAGATGTTAATGTGAATGTAAGACTTTTATGTGTTTTCATTAAAGTTGTGATTTGGCACTTCAGCAGCTGGTCTTTGATCCTTGGTGGTACCTGCGGATGTTCACTTGGTAAAGCAAGGAGATCCATGCTGGTTCTTCACATTAATGTGATCCCAAATGAGTGAGAGAGTATTTCTGGAAGATATCTACATGGTTTATATACTAGGACCAGGGCAATTATTTTTATTTGGCCCAGATTGCTCTTAGTCCCAACAAAGAATGGCCCTTGGAAACCCTTTTGGACCTCTCCAATGAATTACAGCAAAGTCACTGCTTGTAAATATACTATAACAATGACTTCACAACAGGTGAAAGAGTACTTTTCTTGGAAATGTATACTTTCTAAATTGAAAGGGCAATCAGCAAACAAAGCTACTGGGTTTGCAAAAGCAAGATTAACAAACCATGTGCAGACAGAGCACCTTGACTTGTCCTGAGGTGGAGCAGCTTATGCTCCCAATACAATCACTATACCACTAAACATAGCAATGTAGCATATAAAGTATATAAAAAAAACAGCCATTTTTAGTGTTCCACCATCTATTCCCAAATCATTCAGGATGCTAAGGTAACCATTGACAGTAGATGTAAACATCACCTGGCACCCTCACACACAAGAGGAACATTGCCCTAACCAAGCAGTAGACAGGGCTTTCAACAAAAATTCTGCACACACACACTGGATATGATGGTTGTCATGTACCTCATGAAGTCTGGGAAATTCTTAGTTTGCACTGTATATGGCCCTCACAATTGCTGTACCCTCCTGCTGTTAACTACCTCCACCAACTTAGAAGACATGGCAACTACCATATAATTACAGAGAATGTCACCTTGCCTATGACATAAATACAATGCTAACAGCTCTACATATTGCATGGGTGAAAAGGGACAAGCAACAATCACAAGGTGGCGTTCCTACTGTATTGCATCAATCCAAAGACAAGTGTGGCAAGCTTCAACATCATGTGAAGTTCCTGGTTAAAACAGAGGTATTGCAGCTGTTCCCACCTGTATCTTATTCAGTACTGAAAAATACCTCATAAGGGCTGTACAGACATATAATCCAGATGCCATCATGAAAGGTTGCCCATTTCATTTAGGACACATTACTTTTGTTGGCAAGGCAGAAGCAGTACCTTGTAGTTGAACATTGCTCTGATCCTGTACTGGCCCTACAATTTAGAATGTTACTTGCATTGGAATTACTACCACCCTCTCAGGTCAACATGAAATTGCCACCTGCAAGGCTACCAAACCAAGGAGGCATTGCACAGAATGTCCATATATATATATATATATATATATATATATATATATATATACATATATATATATATATATATATATATATATATATATATATATATACATACATATATTATATATATATATATATATATATATATATATGCGGTGGTGCTGCGGTAGCGTTGTCGCCTCACAGTTAGACGTTGCCCTTTCGATTCTTAGTTAGAGCGTCTTCTATGTGGCAACATGCATGAATGGGCATTCCTTCATTTAAGGTTGTGCGTTAGGCCTGGCAAGCCAGCATGTAAAAACTCTACTGCCAATCATTAGCGGACCGGAGTTCCGCTGTGGCGACCCCTAACCGGGAAAAGTTGAAAGACACAAACAAACATATATATATATATATATATATATATATATATATATATATATATATATATATATATATATTAATTGCTCAATATCTGCTGCAACCTTTCCAGTATTTCACTAGAACATGCTGGACTTGATTGGTCACACTCTCTTATGCAGCCAGAATCATGTGGTGGACTGACACAGGCACCTACTTATAATGCTGGGTTACCCTACTATCACTCTGCAAAAGCTAATACCTATACTGCCAAAGAACAGGATGTGAAGACTTAAGACTTCACGAAACTGTAAAACACGAATATTGACTGCTATACACTTGAGAATAGAGTACGCCTTGTGTTATACTCACGTATTTTATTAAATGCACAAAGTTCCAGTTAACACACAAGATGAAAGTAAAAAATCCACGTACTGTTCATACTCTTTAAATTGTCCAAGAAGTTAGCACAGGCAAACAAAAAAATCTAGAATCCAGTCCTGGGTTCTGATTTAGCCAAAATGTCTAAAAATGTCCATACACTGTTTGCTTCAGTACTAACCAAGTGGCGACTTAGTGCTGGTTATAAAATTGCAAGTTCCATAATAGGATGCAAGTTAGTCCACTTACAGATGGTCCCACAAGGTTACCAGCACTAAAAAAAAATGTTATTGCAAGTTCTGTAATAGGATGCAGGTTAGTCCGCATACAGGTGGTCCCGCAAGGTTACCAGCACTAAAAAGTTATTGCTGGCAAAAGAAAGTGGTAAACATAAACCCAGTCTGGATAAAAAAATACTGTTGTCACGCTGAAAATGCAAGTCCAATGCTCCACGTGAATTCCGACACCACAAGCTGTCATAATGCTCCCGAAAAAAGTAGCGTTAAACGCAACCAAGCGTTTTTCGTTCAGATAAATATCTGCACTTCATCAGACAAAACGCTGACTTTTTGGTCAGTTAGAATTTAAATACAACCAAGTAATCGGGGTAATCTGACATGGATTAAGAATCAATGAATCTATTAGGATCATATGATCATGTCCTTACACCAACTGCCTATGTTACCACGTGTCTGGTACTGTAAAGTGTATGCCCATCAGTGGTGATAAAATAACAGTATGGCATTGCAGACAACACTGTTTTTTAACACCTCGGTGATGTCCTGATGACTTTTCCTTTGGCGAGAAAATGGATGAAAAGACAGTGTGAAAGCCTATCTGGGCTAAACAATTTTCTGAAAGGAAATTCAAAAATTATTTTTCCAGTTTCTGAGATTAACAGTGGGGCAAGAATTCATTGATTCACTTCCTAACCTTTTGGTCTCTCCGCAGCACTCAGAATGTCATTTAAATGCTTGTAAATGATGCATGTCCAATTCAGGACTCAAGAAAATATTTACCATACTACTTTACCCAAGCTCTCAAAAGAGAAGAGAAAAGATGCAAAATGTTCTGTAGCACTCCATATACCACTTGACTTAGTTCTCCCTAAACTTATTCAACTAAGTAAGGATGCCAGATTTTCCTGGATGCATACATATGATCAACCTGGCAATAAAATCAATCTGATTGTCTCAGCAGGAGCTGTGCAAGTAAGAGATATCCTTTGTAACTCCAAAAGAGCATATAGACCTTGCCCAAAGATACTCAGATGTAGCATGCAGGGGGTTTATGCTATATACCTTAAAATGCAAGGAATCTGTAACAGTTCCACAATGAGGAGGCATATCAACTTAAAAGTTTGATGGCCAAACCTACAAGAATGCAGTACCTAAACTGGGAGAGGAAGGGGAGGTGTCAGTCATTTCTGCCAATTTTGTAGAGACTGGACCTGAAGGGCCTCAGCGTTTTTCAAAATCTAAGGTAGAGGTAGAATCTCTCATGTTAAAATTGTTTGCATCAATGTAGAATTACAATGTGAAGAAATTCTGTAGCAGATACTCATGCAAAAAGCAGTTTTGGAGAAGGTAGAAAGATAAAGGGCCAGATTCAGGAAGCCTCTGTGTAAGAGTTATAACTCTTACACGGAGGCTGCAGTTAAACGGTGTGATGTCAGCATGTCATGCATATGCATGAGGTGCATGAGGCATGCTGAATCACACTGTAACTCTTACACGGTCCATGTAAGAGAGTAGGGGGCGTGTCCGTAGGCTAAGCCCTGCATGCGGACACGCCCCCATAAGTGTAGAATGGCTGAAAGTAAACAGCCACGAGAGAGGCCATGGAAATGTAAATAAACACACTACACAACACATTCCCCTACAGACCATCAGTGTACAAAGTGAACAGAGGCTATAAAATGAAAATAAAAACTGTTTTATTTTTTTTAAACCCCGTAAATGTGTGCTACTGTGTGCGCTAGTGTGCGCGGGTGAGCTACTAGCACAACTGCAGTTAGCAATCAGTGGAAAAGGATATGAGAACTAAATATGCAAAGTAAGCCAAGAAGAAATAGCTTAGTGGTAGAGTTGCCGGCTTAAGAGTAGGCAGGCAGGGTTCAAGCCCACACAACAACATTTTTTTTTTTTGTAAATAAGCACTAAAAAGCCCCCTGACAGTATTGTACAAATGTAAAATTATACCCTTTTGTAAAATGGAATTAAATGGAGCATATATTTTGAAGTAACAAAATAATAAAAATATTTAGAAATGTACTGATAGCTAAGCTGCAGTGAGACAGAGTGCTTGTAGCCGAGTAGTGTTTAAAAAGTTGCAAATTGCTTGCCCGTAGCTAAGCACTGGTTTAACAGGCTCAAACTGTGTGCAACTAGCTGTGCTCAGCTTAACATGTGTGTCACCAGCCAATTAAGGTTTATCCCAGCGCACACCGTTTGCGCGCCGCTCCCATAAGCTAACTGCCAGTGCGCATGTGTTAGCTCCGCGCAAATGAGCGCAGACCTGGTTTTAAGTGCTTAAAAGTGCTTTTGGCATGTTTGATTGACAGGTCCTCAATTCATTTCTAGACAGTCTTGAAAATTAAAAATCAGTGGTCAGATTCGAACCCAGGATACCATGCACTAGAGTCAAGGTACTAAATCACTAAGCCATGACAGCAGTACTTAGAAATGCAGAAATAGCATACATATAGGATATAATCCAGAATGGAGCATGATAAAGCAGTTTCTGTGAAGTAGATACAATTCCAAAACGGCCAATCATAGAAATGTGCGGGAAAATCAGCATATATAAGCCCCATAGGCGGGAATACACAGCAGAACCGATTGTAGAACAGACCTGCAGGCAGAATGAGTGGAGTAGGGGAGGGACGTTGCTTTCGAGCACAGCGGTGGGGCATTGAGGAGTCCAGATACATGGTCTGGCTCCTAGTTCACCATCATGAGGCCCAACTCATGCAGGGCCAGGTCTCATGGGGAGCGTACAGGGCGGAGGCATGGGACCAGTTGGCTCATGATCTGACTAGTGCTACTGGCATTCCACGCACTGGTGAGCAGGTCCATCACCACCATGCGGACCTGAAGCGGCATAAGCAAGACCAGTTGATCCAATGGATCCAGGAGGCCCGGGATATGCCCAACACCCCACTACTGAGTAAGTTACATTTTACTTATGTATGTAAGGAATTAAACTAGCTGATACTATGGAGATGTGTATTCCAATATTACTTGTTTTCTATTACAGCTGCAGGTGTCCACTCTGCAAACCGAAGGGCGCATGACTGCAGGCTGGTGCGGCTGCGCCACCATGCAGGTTAGTAACCCCACATAGTACTTGTAAATAAATATTATAGTGTAGCACGTATCAGAACACTGCACTGTACTGATCAAAAGAAATATAATGTGCAAGCAAGAAGTGAAAGTCTGCAGGTATGGCTGCAACAAGTTCAGCAGTATGCAAGTGTAACTGGAAATATAATTGATAGAAATAAATACTGCTGTAATACAGATGTCCCACCATTAATTAAATATAGTATAACTTGCAGTAGTCTCAAGAGTACAGCTTCAGAATCTGAGGTAATCACATGTGAGATTTATCCCCTGTTGAAATGCTGAATCATGACAGAAGTGAGGCTGCTGGAAAGTGTTTGAATCACCACAGGTCTAATATGTGAACAAAGCCTAGAAGTACCAACCTGAACTGTGAAATTGCAGGATGTGTGAGAGTGACAGAAAGGGTCATGTATCAATAAATAAAGTAGTAATAACCCCCAAATATATAAGCCTGAGTGTGTCTCCACAGAACTAAATGCATGTGGGAATTACAAATTAACATCCCAAACTGATTTCAGTGTGTCTGAATCTTGAATGTTTAAGCCAAAATCTGTATATGGTGATGACAGTAAACAATTTGCAGATAGAATGAATGATTGTCTGACAAACTAAACAGCCATAGTTGTCCCCTGTCCTGTCATCGAAGTGTAGCAGGATGATGTATCTGATCAAATTCAAAATAACTAGGATAGTGATGTAACTGTAACAGGTCTAGCATGACAGTCAAATAAAAATCATTTGGAAACATCAGCCTCAAGTTAATTGTGTACCTATTACAAATGTATATCAATGTGTAACTTATGAATGTGTCATCATTTTCTTTCTCCACCCCACCCTATAATTGCAAATTAAAACACTCACTACATATTGGTATGTGAACATTTCATTAACCATGGACATTTGTCCTGTTCACAAATATATGCATGTCTGTTTGTGCATGTGCCCTGTTCATAAATGCAAACCTGATGGCCTGTTGCCATTAATCAACCCTGCATGTTGTTTGATTGTGTATTTCCGTTCAAATAATGCATGTGATATTGATATGCCCGTTGTTCAATGGTGTTAATATCTGGGTGTTTGTTTAATGGGAATACCAATGCATGCTGTTACAACTAATTGGAATGGAATAATATGCCACTAACCCAAACTAACATAACATACCCACAAACATAGAACGCTTGGGAAGGCAGGTCCCAGCGGACCCACCTCTCCCACCTCAGCTGGCAACTGCACCTGGCACTAGTGCCCAGGCTGGACCCTCCTCCGGTGGCCCTGTGTCACCTTTGGGTTGAAGCGCTGCAGGGGATGTGGCCCGTCCCCCCTCTGCACGCGTGGCCGGAGGAGTACGTCCACTCACCCTCCAAGGTGTCCAGTCTGTGGTGCGAAGGGAGATCCAAGACTCTGTTCTTGGGCCCCTACGCCAGCTCGAGGCTCGGGTGGCACAGCTTATGGCCACAGCCATTGTCCCACCTGCACAGCCCCCAGCACAGCCCCGTCCTGGGCTGTGAAGGAACAGTGGCAACTGCCTATGGGTGGGGATATCAGTTCCACTGTTGCCATCTGTGGGCTCATGCACCTTGGATATCCCAACCTCCATCCCCGTCAATTGTGTAACCCCCCCACTTGTGTCATACACCGCCCCTGTATGCGTCTTGTCTGTCTTGTCTGTTAACCTACCCAGCCTACCTCCCCAGCTATACCGACTTCCTTCACCTGACATACCACTCTCACCTGAAAAAAAAAAAAAAAAGGGCACTCTGTACCCACAAAAAAATTACGCCCCATACATAGCTGTCCATGTCGCACACATGTCCGCTGGACATTGAAACTGTTAATTACAATTGGCTTTACAACAAATATTAATGTTGTCCTGACACCTCTCTCAGGGGTGGAAGGTTTCAAATGTCCCACCAAAATACATAGAAATACACAACTGTTGCTGCTAAAGACATGGGCATCTATGGGCCTTACCCACATCCTTCCTGCAAATCCCACGCTTGTTTTCCTTCTGTCTTACCCTCTTTGTGACCCCTTTTTCACCACTTTCCTGTCACCCCATTTTCTTTTCTTTCAAAGAAAATAGCTGGTGTCTTGGCGTGTGTTAGCGGAGCTCACCGCCAGTCTTTATCGTGAGCTCCGCGCAAATGAGCGCAGACCTGGTTTTAAGTGCTTAAAAGTGCCTTTATGGCACTTTGATTGACAGGTCCTGTACTCATTTTGAAAACCTGGAAAGAAAAATAAATTCCCACTGCCAGTCTCAAACCCAGGACCTTGATAACATTAGTCTGTATGACCTACCACTAAGCCATGACTGCCATACAAGAGCATAATGCTAAAATAAATATAACATGTAATAGTAGGAATCAATATAAAGGCAATATAGGAGGTGTACTACCCAAAGCATTTCAGGTAGAGTTTTAATGGCCGAATTACTGGATTCCCACACTAGTTCAGTGTTAACAGAAACAGCCCTGCTAATTGTTAGCTTGTACATAATAATGTAAGGTAATGTACACATAAGAAGGTATGTATATGTACACATACATATATATAAATATATAGTAATACATATGAAATATAGTCGTAGGTGTCAGTATCCATACACACTCACTACAGGAGACAGTGAAGATAAATGCAGCAGCCAGAATCTGCAACACAGCCTGACCCCTCTGAGACCCACTAACCCTTTTAACTGCTTAAAGGTGGCTTCAGCACTTTGATTGACAGGTCCTGTACTCATTTCGAAGGTTTAGAAAGAAAAATAAATTCCCACTGCCAGTCTCAAACCCAGGACCTTGGTAATATTAGTTTGTATGACCTACCACTAAGCCATGACTGCCATATGAGAACATTGTGCTAAAATAAATATAACATGTAATAGTAGGGATCAATATAAAGGCAATATAGGAGGTGTACTACCCAAAGCATTTCAGGTAGAGTTTTAATGGCTGAATTACTGGATTCCCACACTAGTTCAGTGTTAACAGAAACAGCCCTGCTAATTGTCAGCTTGCACATAATAATGTAAGGTAATGTACATATATGAAGGTATGTATATGTACACATACATACATATAAATATACATTAATACATATGAAATATAGTTGTAGGTGTCAGTATCCATACACACTCACTACAGGAAACAGTGAAGATAAATGCAGCAGCCAGAATCTGCAACACAGCCTGACTCCTGTGAGACCTACTAACCCCTTTACTGCTGGAAGGTGCCTCCAGCACTTTGGTTGATAGACCCTGTACTCAATTTGAAAGCAAAATACAAGCATACTAGTAGGCCCTACCACAAGACCATTGTAACACTAGTCTGTAAGACCTACCAGCAAGACATGACTCTCATACAGGAATATAGTGCTAAATAAGTGGAACATGTAATAGTAGGAATGAAGATAAAGGCAATACAGTATGTGTGCTACCCAAAGCATGTCAGACAGACTTTCACTGTCCCAATTACTGGATTCCCATACTAGTGTGTGTTAACAGAAACAGCCCTCCAATTTGTTAGCTTGTACCCAATATTGTCAGCTAATGTACATATATGAAAGTATGTATATGTACACATATGTATATATAGCAATACATATGAAATATAGTCGTAGGCATCAGTATGCATACACACTCACTACAGGGAACAGGTGGGAGAAATGCAGCAACCTGAATTCACAACACAGCATGAAGCATGAGAGATGTACTAACCTTCACACTCACAGAACATTTTCAACAGCATACCAGCATGGTCCACGCCCTTACAATCTGAAAGGGCAACGCCTATCTCACATACCTTTTTATAGCACTGTCCTGAAATCACAGTGAGACATGCAATCAGTACACAACTGGCTGTATGCAATTAGCCAATGCTGCCTTACAATTGGTGCAGAGGCCATCACATGGACCTATGCAAATACCTACAAAAGCATTCAGTACCCACACTCCACACATGCAATACAGTCATTGCACAAACCTAATGAGAAAGAGAGAGAGAGAGAGACAGAGAGAGAAATAAGAAAATATACAGACTGCCAGCAGCAAAACCAGCAGCAGCAGCAGAAAACAGCAAGCAGCAAGCAGTACCACTGACACAGCAACAGCTGCCACAAACACAGGTAATGCAAAGTAGCAGGTTAATACTGTGTTTACTGTGACACCTCCAAATGTATCATAGTTCACTATCTATAGGTATGTCCATGAGATAGGTTGTGTGTACATAGTCCTGAAATATATACATATGTAATATTGCTGTACATGTTGCCCATACTTAAAACTTCCATAGCTTAGAGCACAAGGCCAGTTGTGCATATGATGCAGTAGTTACCAGGGTCAGTAGAGGTTACTCCTCATTGGTGTGGGACCACTGTGTATGTATGGCACTGTTCAGGTACATATCCTGTAGTATGGCCAGGGATTAATATCAGTCTGTCATGTGGTGCTATGTCCTCCAGGGGTGAACGTAGCACACATCCAGGGATACCATTTCGTAACAGTGATGCTATGTGTTCTGCAATGTTGAGGGTGGCCCTCACCTGGACATGTGAGAGGATAGGGAGGTTACAGTCATCTGGAATAACTAATACCACATGTGTAGGAGAATAGGGGGGGGTACCTGCACCTAAACTGTCTGCAACAATGTTGCCAATATCTGTGCATTTGGTGAATGTGAAGCATCTTAACACTGATGACCACAGATGCCTTGCCTTCATGTGAATCTGCCCTGTGCTGCAGTAGCCTCCTGCTATTGTTATACAATGTGCCTGTATCTGTAGTCCACTGGACAGGATTAATAAGTGGTGTGCAGATGTTCTGGTTTAGATATGTGTGTGCACAGTACATGCAGTATGTGCGATGTCTGTGGTAAGCATATGCAAAGGGGCCGGCAGTGTGTGTTGTGGCTTCCACTGGCCCAATGGGCTGCATGGATAGCATCACAGTCATAACTAGTGAATAACTGTGTAATTACATGCATACATAGCAAGGTAGTGTACTGTGCTTGTGGTGTTGTTGGGATATGTATATCCAGGCTGAGTAATGTGTGTCCACATCACAGGGTTGGATGGCAATACACATCCAGTATGTAGGGATGAACACCCAGAGTGTTTCAGACGTGTCGCCTGTGCAGAAATATCTGGCCATTACCTGTGCATCTCCCACAACACACACACATGCAACATATGGCAGAAGTACTATAGCAGTACACACATGTTCATAGGTTCATACTAGGCTATTTGCCCTAGGGCATTGATAAGCCTAGTAGAATGTGTTTGTCTTTCGCCACCCAATTACAAGTTATGCTGCTATGCCCTTGTCCGACGTTAGTATACTGTGCCTCTGTCTAACAGTGACATAGAAGTGATACCTGGGGTACAACTATGATCTCCATCCACTCATCCAGATTCCTATGGAAGAGAGTCAATGAGGGACTCTGCCTAACCTGTAGTGTGAGTTCATTACAGAGTGAAGGGAGCCTCTTCATTAGGAATATGCCCCTCCAGCATGTCCATTTATGTCAGTGCTGAGGTTCAGGTCTCCTGAGCATGTGGCTGTATGGGACTCTGATTACCTGAGGTGCAGCATGTTCATTACTGCTGGGTAGGACATGGCTGTATATGGCACGCACAGATTGCCTCTGAACAGGCAGTATGCCACTGAGTCCAGCTGGATTTCCTTTAACTGGGCAGCATATGACATCTGTTTGAGCCATTGCATCCTCTTGATGAGGTACTGTTGTCCTGTACCAGTTGCTGTAGGTGTCTGGTTAGGTACATCCCAAAAGGTGCATTGTACGCATTTATAGGCCTGATGATGGATGAGTAAAGAGGCACAATGACCTCCCCTGCCATACATGTGAATCCCTCATGATTAGCTGGGCTATATAACATGTCTTTCAATCCACGTTGGCCATGTGGTTGACAAATGACAGACTGCTATCATGTTTCTTCCCCAGGTCCCCAACTACGTCTTCTGTACTCAATGGCCTAACACTTATGTTGTACTTTGCCACCAATGTGGAGGCGTGGGAATCTGCGTTGAATATTGATACTCCCCCTCCCTTGTTCAAGTGTTGGGGCCGACAAGAATGGTAACAGCTATAACTTGGTAGTGCTGGTGTGCTCCTGTGAAACCTGAAACAGGTTTATGTTACTGCACAGATATCGATGTCCATAATGCTAAGTAGGGTTTTGAGTGCGTGCATCCTGAGGTCTAGACTTCCGGTGTTGAGTAGCATCACTCTTACTTCCTCATCCTTTGTGATACAAATGGATGTGGGTTTGCCTTATGAGCCTTGCCTAATACAGGCACTATGGGTGTAGCAAGAGGCTCTGCCAAAATCCAATAGGCCAGGGGTGACAGGTGCAAGCTGTCCCTAGCAAAGCATACCACCCCAAGATGACAGGCATTGGCACACCTGTGAATGACACCAGTATGTCAGTCAATTGTTGGAAGGGATCATCGTGCCTTGATATTGTGGCATCATTCTTGGTGAGGGTAAGATGCTACTCAAGGTCAGGGTCAAACTGTCTTGGGCTACGTGCTCAGAGAGCTCTGTACTGTCTCATGTCATGTAGTCCAGGGAGGTATGTGTCAGGTCATTCACACCAGCATGGACATTGACTGAGTCATACCTGTACTTGCCTTGGGGTTACTTCAGTGTTTGTGTTTTGTGGCGGGTCGTAGTGCCCGACAGGCTGCACACTGTGACCCTCACCTCGTTAAGCCTGGTGAACGTGATGTCAGTGTGCCTGATGATAGAGGCACCTAGTACAGGTGTATGAGGTGTGTTGTTTACTGTTAATGGCTGTGAGTGTTCAGCACATTGGCTTTGTGTGATATGTGTTGCATGTGTTTGTTTCCGTGGTAGTGGTTGCTTGAGTGTCTGCTTAGGAGGTCTCTGCTGCATAGGCAGACCTGTAGTCCGAGCCTACAAGTATGTTCATGTGTGATCATGTGTTAGTTCTGCTGTCGTGGTAGGTCTATGTGAGACTGGAAGCATAGTGAGTCTGGTTTCCTTCTCCACCTGACTGGTTATGGCAGTATTGAGTAGAGAGAGCCTAACCTCCAGTTTGGTATATGGTTGCATCACTCACATGAGTTTGAATTTGTTGTTAGGAGGAGGGGGTTGTCTGTGTACATGCAGCTGTTCTAACATTGTCTCTGGATTACCACACTCACCAGCTGTACTGGGGAGAAGACTGACAACTGACCTTTGGACATGCTAGAATACTATTGTGAATTCCGTAATAATTGAAAACAAGGTCCAGTGGGGAGTGAGGGTCTACTGATATTACCTACTACTGCTGACTGATATAAAAGCTTCAGTGAGCAAGTGCCAGGTAACCTAAGTGCAATGTGTCACAATTAAGTAAATGCAACAATGACAAGCAGTCACTTGCTGTCATGTGTAACATGGAAATACGTACAGTAAGCAATGCAGATATCAGTAGTGAGTCACAGACATGTTGAGAAGCTGTGTATTATGTGGAAGTAGCATACCAGTGAAATAACAAGCTAACAAATAACAAGCATATAAACAAAGCTAGATTCAGGAGGCCTGGATGTAGTGTTTGCTACAGCAAACAAGGTGTACCAATGTCAGTAAGATACAGCTCAAATATGCAGGCACTATAAACCTGAAACCAGATGTCCCCAGCTATGAATGGCAGAGTACAGCCTATTGTCACACAAGAGTGCAGACCACAAACCTTGTTAATGTTAAATAACTGGCCTGAAGGCCAACTGCCTATACCAGAACTAATACACTTGGACACTGGGCTCTCAATCAGCAGTTCCCAACTTCAACGGATGAAAGATATGTGTCCTGCCACCACAGTGCTTGCCACAAACCTCCCTAATGTAAAACAACTGGTCTGAAGGTCAAGTGCTTAGTCCAAATTACTTAGAATGATAGCTACACTTTAATCAAGTTACAACCAAGCAGTAATAAGTACAATTTAATACTCCCTGTATAGAATGTGTACCATGTATTGCTGAGATACTATGCTGATAACCTGTTTGTGTACCTTTCCAGGGTAACATGGCTCCAAAAAGGAACCCCGCATATTCTGCTGCAGAGGATGAAGTGATTCACCAGAGCCTGGTGTGTGACTATGCCATCCTGTTCTCACGCACCACCCAGAATCAGCAGGAGAGGTCTGCACTGTGGCAAAATCTAGTTAGCAGGATAAATGATGTTGGCATACATGATAGGACATATGAGCAGGTGAGACATCACTGCAGTGATTTGATTAGAAATGTCCGCCAGCATGCTGCAGATATCCGCAGGCAACAGGTTGCCACAGGTGGGGGGGTGGCCACACATCCCCCCCTCACCAGACAGGAGGGGATACTGCTAAGTGTTGTGGATCCAGCCCCAGAACAACAACAGCAACAGTCATGCATCATGATGGAGGTTGGATCCACACAGCAGCAAGACACCGAGCGTGCAGGTAAGATGCCATATTTATTTATTGTTATTACTTTTACATTTGTTGACCAAGATAGTCTAGCTGGATATATGTCCATTTTCAGTAGAGGCCTGGGGAGAAAAGCTCCACACATAACATAATAAAGGCAGACAGACAAGTTGTTAATACAGACAGCCAACATAATAGACATATACACCAGCTTGTTAATTAAATCAACATACATTTAAGGAACTCAAACAGTTTAAAGTCATACACAATGTACTGTCGGTTTCAAAGCAATTCTACCTAAAACATAACGGTTATGCAATAAGGCAAAAGCCATATAGATAATAGTTAAAGCTCAGAAGGGTAGAGAAGTAGAAGGAGTATGAAAGATAAAATAATAGGGAAGAGGCAGGAGTCAAGAAGGGAAGTGAGGAAAAGAAGGAAGACAGTCAAGAGGAGGTGGGAGGGATGGGAGAAGTAGGTCAGAGCATAGAAGGACATCAAGGTGAAAGAAACAGGGTAGAAGCTAGTTTTTATGCACAATGAGGGGTTAAAGGTAAAGAGAGGGTGGGGAGAGGGACGTTAGCCTGGAGTACTACAAGAACAAAGCCAGTGGTTTTGGAAGTACAGTTTGAGTTGTCGTTTGAAGAGAGGTAAGGGTGAGATTATAGTTAACTCCTGGTATGTACATATGACTGTCCTGTACACTGTTACTTCATGCACGCATAAGGTGTGCATGTGGTATGTATCTGTCATCATGATATGTAATTGTGCATGTGTGATACAGACATTATGAGCAGCTGATGTGTATAAGGGAACTAGTGTACTACTGTACTGTATCATGTGCAAAACAAATGGCACACTTGTGCCCACTGACATTACTCTCTTCATACTTCCAGGTCCCTCCCATCTAGCAACGAGGCAGGCCATACATGCTGGTGAGTGTGTTTAACATTACCTGAAAAACAATTTATAATACTAGTAAGAGTAGTGTAACTCTGTAGTATACATGCTGGTGAGTGTGTTTAATAATACCTGCAATACCCAGTTTAACAATATTAAGAGTAGTGTAACACAGTACTGATGTGTGTGTTTACTGTGGGGTGTGCATGTGTGCGAGTGTGCCTGTGCCCATGTGTGCATGTGTGTTAGTGTCCATGAGTGCATGTGTCCATTTCTGAATGTGTGCATTAGTCTTGAAGTGCATCTCTGTCAAATATGTGTTGAGACTGTAATCTGTGTTCCCTGTTTTCCTCCCGTAGGTTCTGGTGCTGCTCTGGTGACCTGCAGCAGGGAACCTGAATCTTGTGCCCCAGGTACTGATGATGATGAAATGTCTGTAATGGTGCAGGAAGGTGTGTCTGGGTCCGCCATTGGTCAGCCAATTGACAGTACACAGCTGTCAACCCCGTCAATGCGCACAGTCATCCTGCCGTTACATCCTTTGTCACCATTGTCCCTAGGTGATGGACAGTCTGCAGTGGGCATAGATCAGGGTAATGTGGTACCTGTGGTACATGCATCCCCACAAGGCAGCCATGCGCAGGGTTCTCCAATGGTACCACGCAGACAGTCACCCATGGGTTCTCGTGGGGGCATCCATGCCCGTACTGCCTCTGGCCGACGTGCTCAAGGAGGTATGTCAACCTCCACTATGTTTCGAACTGTTATGCAGGCACAGGCACATATGGAAAGGTACACCAGACAGGGTCTGAGGGAGCTGAGAGCATGTCGCATAGCCATGACAGACGGCATGCGTGATGTTGTGAATGCTATCCGTAACTTCACAGATGTCGTTGACAGACGTTGTGGAGACATACAGCAGCTGCTCCACAGCCAGATGTCCATGGGCCATGGCGATGGTGTGCGTTTGCGACATCGACGTGGCCGTATGCCAGCAACAGCACCAGCTGGCAGTGGCCGCGGACGACAACAGGCCCACTCACGCACCTCAAGTGCCAGCACCAGCCCCAGCAATGCTGGGTCTGTGCTGTCATCAAGACGCCCCAGGAGACCACATGCACGTGGCTCTGGACAGTCCCAACAGGGAACTGTGTCCAGTCAACACACCCCTGCTTCTGATGACAGTACCCAGTCTGGGTTAGTACCGGATACGGCCCGTAGCACCCCTGCCAGGCACAGGTACCGTGTCCGTGCCCACAGACACTGATCTGGATGACCTGACAGGTGTAGTCTGTGGCTGTCCACAAAACCCTGTACATGGCAGCCATTATGTGGGATTGTGTGCGTGCTTACACACATGCAGAAACCTAACACCTAGGGCAAACACATACACACACACACTGCACCAACACTGGTCCACCCTGTACTGCTTCTCCTCACAAACACACATACACACACATGTCAATTGGTGTTACCAGTGGCTGGCTTGGGCATACCTAACCCACACCCTGTGCATATGATGACACTGTGCCACCTCCTGCATACTACAACATTGGTGCAGGAAAAGGTAAACACATTGCTGATGCACAGGGTGACTACATAGATGTGTATAAGTAGTAACATATTGGTAACTGTTCACTGTTCCACTATGATTGTGTGTATATCCCAGCAGTCCTGCTGCAGTAACTCTATGAATGTCCTCAATTGTTATCTGCACCCATACTACTTACCAAAGTGTACCAGCTGCACACCATCACATGCTAACATTGACTATGGGAATGCGCATCATGTGCTGTTATGTAGATTCAGCTATATGTATCTGTTCTGTCACACATGCATTTATACACACCCTGCTACCCCCACACATGCACATGCTCACCTGCCATTCCCATTATTTATTGCCCTACACGAGTAGCTGTCGATACATGACAGGTACACATTTGAGAAGTGCACTATGTTGTTTACTACCGACTTCCTCTCTACCTGTACTCACAGGGTGCAGGCAACCTCATCAGTTCAAAGGTGTAATGTGCATCAGGTACTGTGGTACCCTGATTGCCACATCAAACATGTTTTCCATACGGAAATGCACACGCAGACACATCCCACATCCACACACTTGCCACATTCAGGCTTCAAAACACTATCTAGGTATATTCTGGTACATGTGCGTGTTACAGTAGCATGTAACACTATACTGAGTACTGGCAGTTGTCTGTTGTCATGTTGTTTGTATAGAGTAAAATAATTGTTTGATTATCCTACTTCGTTTTGTGGACATTACTTGAAGAAGTGTTACCTTACATGTGTTATTGGTACCACCACCTTCTCTTTTGTAGTTTTGTTTGTATAGGGTGCTGTCAACATCACTGTTTGTTAAGGGTAATGTGCACCCTGCAGTGCATAGCCCCATTTGGCAAAAGCCACATCCCACCCGCATCATTGTGCACACACACTAACCCCACCCACAGTAAAACACATACTTTCCATTTGCAAGATTCAAACCCATACCTAACTGTGTTATGACAGTAGAAGCAGACACATTAGCAGAGTGTGCTATTTGGAGTAGTTGGAGAAATCCTTTCTAATGCTGTACTTAGAGGGTGCTGACATCATCTGTGTGTAGGAGGAGGGATGTGCACCCTGTAGTGTGTTCTCCCAGTTGTCAAAAGGCACTTATCCCTCCCAGCATAATGCACACACATAAACCCCACTCATACTAACACACATACATTCCCTTTGCAGGATTCAAACCCCTACCTAACTATGTTATGACACTGGAGAAAGACGCATTAGCAGAGCGCGCGCTATACGAATTACTGGAGGACTTTAATACAGGTAATATAGTTATAGAGTCCTGACATCATCAGTGTTTCAAAAGGGGGATCTGCATCCTGTACTGTACTGTCACAGTTGCTAATAGGGCATTTCCCACACACACATCGATGTGTTTGAGGTTTGCATATGTGGGGATCCAGTACTCCAGTGTGATTAGTATATGGTTTGATTGCAACAATGAGGAGTATACTTCCAGTGGTGAGCATTTTGTACTCATGTTTGTGATGATCAGGTCTAGTATATCTGCCCCTCTTGTGGGAAGGTTGATTACCTGTTCCATAGCTAAAGAATGTCTGATCTATGGGAACCCTAGAGCTTGGGTATTGTGGCTTGTGTAATGTTCACAGTCTATGTTTGGGTAGCTGACGTCACCCAGTATGATGGTGTTTGCAGAGAAATCTATACTCTCCTGTGTGAGCATGAAGGCTGTGTGGGAGTCCTGAGTTTGAGAGGGTGCTGTAAGAGCTCCTCTGTGTCTCTTTCCATGTGGTCCAGGGAGGTATGTCTCAGGTTGTTTGCACCAGCATGGACAATGACTGCCTCATAGTTGTACTTGCTGTGGAGTGACCTGTGTGCCTGTGTTATGTGGCACATTCTATCACCCGACAGGTAGCTAAATGTGACCCTCACCTTGCTCAGTCTGGAGGGCGGCCCGTCTGTCAACAGCTCATGTCAAGCAAGTTCACACCCCTCATAAATGATGTGGAAACCTTCAAAGGCCCCAGGCCTGTTGAAAATATGGACCAGACTGCAGATACCTGTATAAAGACATTCTATGGACACATTCAGGAATGCATGGATCATGAAACCACATATGAAAGCATGACCCAATTCTCCAAAGGCAGACATCCTGTGTGCCAGACACCAGCCATAAACACACTATACAATAGAAGGATGACGCCACTACATGATACAACAAACTCCCAAAATGTGAAGGCATCACTGATGAGTATTGGAAGACAACTACAGGCACCCATACGATTGTCTAAGGCCATCTTTGAGAGAAGATTCCACAAGCCACTGAGGATAATCACAAGGCTTTCTGTAGTTATGTTAGGAACCTGGGTGGTACTACCCAGATATGCTCAGAGGTAATCCAAGATGTCACACAAAATACAAAACACACAGACATTGCCATCATCCTAGTGGACAGGTTCACTGCTGCCTTCCCCCCCCACCACTCCAAAAGGGCAAATATGTCTTGCGGCAGAGTGCTGCCCCCCCCTGACATCACAGATGCTCAGGTAAGAGATGCCCTTCCCAAAGCAATAAACACTGCATCAATGGGACCAGACAGTGTCCCAGGCTGTGTCCTACATGAACCACAAGAAGAGCTACACCCAGACATAACACTACTGTTCAATCCCAGCCTTACTACACGATATGTGGCCAAAGAGTGGCGTACAGCAACAGTGGTCCCTCTACATTCAGGTGGTGCCTTCACGGATCCTGGACGCTATTCGCCCCATATGTCTGACTAGCTTTGTCTGCAAAGCTATGGCAAGGATCATCATGAACCTCACATATCTAGATATTGTGGACCTACAGACATGTCACCATACACAGTTTGGCTTTGTTAATGGCAGATCCTGCCTCTCAAACCTGTTTGATTTCTTTGAAACAGTCACCAAGGCCACTGTCAAGGGAAGGAGGTCTACACAGCCTACCTGGACCTTGCATAAGCCTTTGATACAATACCCCACTTGTGCATTCTAGGAAGCTCACCAGTGTACATATTAACCCCTATGTCACTATGGATATTGCACAGTGGCTCAAGGGCAGAACACACATGGCTAGAATTGCTGGAGCCATGTCAGCCTCCAACCAGGTACAAGTGGTGTCCCACAAGGCTCAGCCCTGGGAGCTGTCATGTTCATTATATATTTATCATAGGTACAGGCCAACATGGAAGTACTGTGGCTGAGCAAGTCGCAGGTGACTGCAAACCGGACGCCATAATCAACTCTCCAGCTAACACGCATCCTCCAAAAGGGCCTCTTGCAAACACCCGACTTGTGCCACAGCCATGGCCTCAAGGTGAATGACAAAAAGCGTATAGTCATCCCCTTTGTCAAACACAAAGTGACCACAAAGTACCACATATGTGTTAATCCATTAAGTGCAGATGAAGGAATTATGGACTTTGGGGTACACAGGTTGATAGCATTCTACCATTTGACAACAACATGGACAAAGTGGTTAGGAAAACATGTTATATGGGCCACATCATCATGATGGGATCCACATGTAGATCAGGGGAGGACATTGTGCCCCTTTACTCATCCCTCATCATGCCCATAATTGACTATGATGAACCTGTCGGCATGCACCTTACCAGCCACCTGCAGCAACTGGAAATACCACATATGTACCTCGACAAGAAGATCAAAGGGCTCAAACAGATGCCACATACTGACTGGTTAAAGAAACAGCAGCTCTACTCAGTGGCATACTGCCTCTTCATAGGCAATCTGTGCCTGACATATAAAGCCATGTCAAACCCTCACTTAATGGCCATGCTGCACCTCAGAATATCCAGATCCCATCAGGATACACGCTGGAAAGACTTGAACCTCAGGAGTGATATACATAGGACATGCTGGAGGGGCACATTCACAACTCAGAGGCTCCCTTCATTCTTGAATATTATCCCAATAGAGGTTAGGCAGAGTCACTCAGTGACTATCTTCAAGAGTGATATTAATGACTGGATGTGACATTGTAGGGTTACCCTGGGTATCACTTATGTGTCACTGTGAGACAGAGGCACAGTATACTAACCTTGGAAAAGGGCATAGCAAGACAGATTTACAATGCATGTTGAAAGCCACACACATTCTGGCTAGGTGGATACATGCCCTGGGCAGACATCCCTGTATGAACCTATGGACCTAAGTATCTTGTTCACCATTGGCCCTATGTGCTGTTAATCACCAATGCAATCTCAATACTATGGTAGCATGTGCAAAGGTCAGTTGTCAGTTACCTCTATGGTACAGTTTTGGAATATGTGTGTCATGTAGTAATGTCACAGCTGCCACATGTACACAGTCAACCCTATCCCCTACCCATGGATGTACAACACATGTATGAGATGGAAACACATGGCCAAACTGTGGACTAAGCACTCTGAACCCAGTACTGGCATAACCTGTCGGGTGGCATGAAATAGTACAGTGACAGCAATACCAATCTGATGTGGACCTACACTGACAGCAATACAAGCATGGAAACACACCAGACCAGTTGTGGAGCCTAAGGATAGCATCCTGCATGACTGGCAGACATCTCTGCAGCTGGCACACAGGCATACATTAGATCTGCACACAGCACGCATAACACATAGCACACAAATCCTGTGTGCCAAACAAGCGCAGTCTGTACAGCTATACAACACTACTGCCGCAGTTGTGTTAGGTACTTTTATTGTCCAGTACAGTGAGAACATGCTCACCAGGCTGGACAAGGTGTAGGTCACAGTGATATGCTCATGCGGCACTGTGGTCCACCACATAACACAAGCATACAGGTCAGTCAGATGCATGGACACATATGACTCAGTCATTGTCCATGCCACCCCAGCTGATGTGGGATGTCCCTCACTGGGATACATGATAGGGAACATGGAAGGGATCACTGAGCAAGTGACACAGGCTGGTAGAACCCTGACCTTGGTTGGCATCAGACCCTCACCAGGGATTCTGACATATTACTGAATGCTAATGAATTACTGTAGCTACAACACCCTAGCTGAACGGTTCTTAGCATGCGGTCACTGCATTGCTATGGAATAACGTGTTACCACTCCCATAACAGGTGAAAACATGCAGCACCTGTTCATCAACAACAGGTAGACTATATGCCCCAGACCAGGTGTGTATCCCTCACTACTAGGCTGATAGCATCTACATCTCACACTGTATATACACATCCCACATGCAGCACCTGCACAGAAGACCACAGTCATAATGTTACCCTGTGCAAATACCATGTATTCACATGTGCCAGGCATCACACATGGTAACTATTGAAGGTCACAGGTACATATGTGTATTTGGCACACACATACATCATGTGTGCATTGCCATAACTGGTTTAATCAATGTCATGCATTATTGTGAGGGACAACCCGCACACATGGGCATTCTGTGTGGGCAAAGCACACGTGGCATGTCTGTAATCAAAAGCCATAAATAATTGTGATATCATTTAGAAAGGGGTATGTGCATCCTGTAGTGTGTTTTCCCAGTTGCCAAAAGGGATATTTCAGTCACACCCACTTGCTGGATTCAAACCCCTACCTAACTATGTTATGACACTAGAGACGGACGCATTAGCAGAGTGTGCTATTGGCATTACTGGGGGTTTTCCTTTCCCCTGATATACTTATAGGGTGCTGACATCATCAGAGTTTAGAAAGTGGAATGCGTATCCTGTGGTGTGTTTTCCCAGTTGCCAAAAGGGATGCTTCTTTCATACACACACACTTACCCCCCTTTACACTCACTTGCCGGATTTAAACCCCTACCTATCTATATTATGACACTAGAGATGGATGCATTAGCACAGTGCGCTATTTGCATTACTGGGAGATTTCCTTTCCCCTGATATACTTATGGGGTGCTGACATCATCAGAGTTTAGAAAATGGAATGAGCATCCTGTGGTGTGTTTTCCCAGTTGCCAAAAGGGATGTTCCTTTTTTACACACTTACAGGATTCAAACCCCTACCTAACTATGTTATGACACTAAAGACAGATGCATTAGAGCAGCACGCTATTTGCATTACTGGGAGATTTTCTTTCCCCTGATATACTTATAGGGTGCTGACATCATCAGAGTTTAGAAAGTGGAATGAGCATCCTGTGGTGTGTTTTCACAGTTGCTAGGAGTAACATTTGGACTAAGTGTGTGAGCATGCCCAGTTCAGCCTTCCCATGGCATGTTGTGTGAAAGATGTCTCATTTATCGAAGTGTGTGAGCATGCCCAGTGTGGGCTTTCCATATGTTGAACTCTGCAGCCCATCACATTTGTGGATGAGTGTGACTTTCAACAAATACCTCCAGTTTATGGTTGTGTGTTCTGTGCCATGTTGTGTAGTTACTGTCCAAATGCTTTTTGTGTGAACACAACAGGGAGTATACTGTGCCTGCAGGTTTTGCATGGGATACTTTGCACACAATTGTCAACATCCGTTCATACTGACCTAACACTGTAGTACTGTATAGTGTAGTGGTTCAGTACTTTCACTGTGGTGGTCAGTATCCTGGGCTTTAGTCCTATCACTGCTTTACATTTCCATAGTGTGCACAACAGCCTGGTTAGGGTCCAGTTGTGCACATCTGCACAAAGGCGGTGCCTCTACGGACCCTGGTAATTACTGTCCCATAAGCTTAACAAGTCTAGTCTGCAAAGCTATGGAGAGGATCATAATTGAGCTCATAAACAAAGATATAGGGGACATGCAGACATTGTACCCGCCCCAGTTTGGCTTGGTCAAGGGCAGATCATGCCTTTTGTACTTGGTTGACATCTTCAAAATGGTCACTTAGGCCATTGTTGAGGGAAAGGCAGTCCATACAGCCTACCTTGGCCTTGCAAACACTTTCAACACAATACCCCACTCAGGTATTGTAGAAAACCCTACCAACTGAAATGTAAACCCATATGTCACAAGATGGGTTGCAAACTGGCTTAAGGACGGGACCCACAGGGTTAGAGTTGCTGGCACTATGTTAGACTCCAGGCTGGTCACAGGTGGTGTCACACAGGGCTCAGTCCTTGGCCCCCTATTGTTTGTCATGTACTTCTCAGAAGTACAGGCCAACATGGGAGGACTTTGGCTGACAAAGTTTGCAGATGACTGCACACTGGGCGCCATAGTGGACAGTGCATCAGACACGGATATCCTTCAGAAGGGACTCACAGAAACTGATAGCTGGTACCAGAGCCATGGCCTGAAGTCAAAGTGCACAACATGTGTAGACATACCCTTCGGGAAAAGCAAGGTAACCCCAAGCTACCATATAGGTGGCAATCCTCTAAGCACAGAGGAGGTTATCATGGACCTGGGGACACAGGTTGACAGTCGCCGTTCTTCTGACACTCACGTTGCTAAAGTGGCTAGAAAGACCTTCTACATTGCCCACCTGATCAGGATGGGATTCACATCCAGATCTAGTGGGTCATTGTTCCCTGTACTCTTCACTTATCAGACCGGTGATCGAGTACAATGCCCTATTCTGGATGTATCTCACCCAACATCTGCAGCAATTGGAGACACCCTGAATGTCCCCACCAAAAGGATAAAGGAACCCCAACATCTGTCATATGCTGCCAGATTGAAGACACTCCCGCTCTATTCAGTCACATACCGTCTGCTTAGAGGTGACATGTGCCTGACATGCAAGGCCATGTCCAAACAGGAATTAATGGACATGCTCCACCTCAGAATCGGCAGATCCACCTGAACCACTAGTGCAAGTGACTTACACCTTAGCATGGATGTACGTTGGACATGTTGGAGGGATGGAGTTATCACTCGGAGACTCCCTATGCTGTGGAATACAATCCCGGTCCATGTGAGGCAGAGCACCTTGCTGGCTCTGTTCAAGAGGTATCTTGACCTGTGGATGGGAGGTCATATGTTTATCCCGGGGATCGTCATTGTGTCACTGCTGGAGAGAGGCACGACAAAATAATGGGCACAGTACTGTTTCCATATAAGGGGTGGTGTACGCCAACAAACTCTGGGCTAGGCTTATACCTGCCTTAGGGAAGATAGCCTAGTATAAACCTATGTACCTATGAACCTATCTGACCATGTTGCATTATGTTCAGATGTGAACTACTTACAACAGCCTCATCCAACATCAGTAGTGTATTCCACAACATGGGTGTACACTGGCAAACACTACCGATGTGCCCTAGGCCATTTCTAATGCTAGTCGGAGAGTGTGTTTGTCCGTCAACACATTGTAAGTGTAGTTTGCCATGACATATGTCTTGTTTAGTATACTGTGCCTCTGTCTACCTGTGACATAACAGTGATACCCAGGGCAAACCTACCATCTCCCATCCACTCATTAGGATTCCTGTTGAGGGGAATCGAGTGACTCTACGGATAACCTGTACTGGTAGTTTACTCATGCGTGGGGGTGGCTTCTGTGTTATGGATAATGCAGTACAGCCTGTCCTATGTATGTCAGTGCTGGGGTTCAGGTCCCTCATGTGCATAGCTCCCTGCCATTCAGATTGTACAAGGTGCAGCATGTGCATTGATTCCAGCTTGGACATGGCTTTCTACATCAGGCACAGCTTGCGTCTGGGTGGACAGCATGGCAGTGTGTGGAGCTACACTCTGTTTAATCAGGCGACACATTACATGTGTTCCAGCTCTTTCATACTCCTGGTGAGGTACTGTTGTGGACTTTACAGTTGCTGGACGTGTCTGCTGAGGTACACCCCACAGGGGCTGTTGTGGTCATTTCTAATGCTGATGAAAGATAACTGCAGAACCACAATGACCTCCCCTTAGCTAGATGTCAGAAAGCATGGACCATGCAATCACAAATAAAAACAGGACCCTCTCCACAAAGGGAAAGTGGCCTGTCTGGTGGACCCCAGCCATAAACAAACTGTATAACAGATGAGGGATACTAATGCAAGACAGTGCTACATCTCCAAAAGGGAAGACAGCTGTGATCAGCACTAGTAGAAAGCTACATTATCTCATAAAGACATGCAAGGTCAACTTGGGGACATAAATCACCAAAGACAATGAAGGTAACCACACTGCTTTCTTCAGTTATGTCAGACACCTGGTTGGGAACCCTCAGATATGCTCAGAGTTGGTACACAACAACATATATTCCAGTGACCTGACAGATATTGGCAACATTCCGGACAGCTTCAGTGCGATTTACCCCCTTCCTCACCCCCAAAAGAAGATAGTTATCACAGCTGTATGTAACCTCACTGTCATCTTGGATGTCCATGTGAGAGCCGCACTCAGCAAAGACAAGTACACAGCATCAATGGGACCTGATGTTATCCCGGTTGCATGCTATGTGAACTCCA
Organism: Protopterus annectens; assembly: GCF_019279795.1. Classification (NCBI taxonomy): domain Eukaryota; kingdom Metazoa; phylum Chordata; order Ceratodontiformes; family Protopteridae; genus Protopterus; species Protopterus annectens. The sequence goes on along the minus strand of NC_056741.1, from coordinate 1,777,696,279 downwards.
GAAGGAGCTGGACCCGTATATACAAATGCTATTTAACCTTAGCCTTGCTACAGGATATGTACCTGAACACTGGCATACGGCAACAGTGGTCCCACTCCACAAAGGAGATGCCTCCACAGACCATGGCAACTACCACCACACAAGCTTAACCAGCCTTGTCTGCAAAGCTATGGGAAGAGTCATTATGGAGCTCTTACACAGAGACATTGCTGACCTACAGACCCTTGATCCCACCCAGTTCAGCTTTGTACAGGGCAGATCCTGCCTTTTGCACCTAGTTGACTACTTTGAAACTGTCAGTAGGGCCATTGATGAGGGCTACGCAGTCCACACAGCCTACCTGCACTTGGCTAAGGCCTGTGACACAATACCCCACTCAGGCATCATAGACAAGCTCAACAGCTGACATATAACACCATATGTCACAGGATAGGTTGCAAAATGGCTAAGAAACAGAACCCATAAAGTCAACATTGCAGGTGCCTTGTCAGATTCAAAGCCAGTCACAGGTGGTGTCCCACAAGGATGTGTCCTGGGACCCCTCTTAATTGGTATTTAGTTTTCAGATGTGAAAGCAAACATAGGAGGGTTGTGGCTGACAAAGTTTGCAGATGACTGCAACCTAGGCACCATAGTGAATACATCAGCCGGCACACACATCCTACAGAATGCCGTCACAAAGACGGATAGCTGGTGCCAGACTCATGGCCTGAAACTGAATGCAACTGATGTGTAGTCATCCCCTTTGGGAGGAACAAAGTACCCACAGATCAATACATAGACAGCAACCCACTGAGCACAGAAAACAAATCAGACACCTGGGGACATGTGTAGATAGTGACATCTCGTTTGACACCCATGTTGCCAAAGTGGTTAGAAAGACTATCTTGCCCACCTTATCATGGAGGGTTTTCCATCCAGATCATAGGAGGTCATTGTACCACTATACTTCTCCCTTATCAGGCCCATGATTGAATACAAAGCCCCATTTAGTATGTACCTCACCCAGCACTTGCAACAGCTGGAGAGACCCCAAAAGTACCTTACCATGAAGATTAGGGGTCTACAACACATGTCATATGCTTCCAGAATAGAGGAAACCCAGCTTTATTCAGTGTCATACCGCATACTTACAGGTGACCTATGCCTGACATACAAGACCATGTCCAATCAGGATTTGGTGGACATGCTCCACTGCAAGCAATCCAAATCCACCAGAACCATGAGAGCTGAAGATTTGAACCTCAGCACATACATGTATAGGACATGCTGGAGGGACAGAGTCATAACTCAGAGGCATCTCACACTCAAGCAGAGTATCCCAGTTCATGTTAGACAGAGTCCATCACTGACTCTCTTCAAGAGACATCTGGACAACTGCATATGAGACAGAGGCACAGACTAGACAGAGGCACAGTCATGTTATTCAATTAAGTAAGGGGGTCATAATGTGTCACTACTAAGTCAGAGGCACAATATTCGGAATCTATTCTGTACACTTATTACCACTATAAGGGGTGGCAATAGCCACATCACTATGGCTAGGCTTATACATGCACTAGGGAAGATAGCCTAGTAGTAAACTATGACACTATGAAACTATGGTGTATGTGTAGGTATTGTCAGTCAAGCACTATGATGTGGTTTGGGGGGGCTTGATATCTCCCTGTATTCCAACATTGTTTTGTCTATTCCTTCTAGCATGTCTAGGGATCAGTTGCTAGTGTCCTCTCCTGCTCAGCTGGTGAACCTGGGAATATTGAGGCAATGTTACAATTGCCTCATGTACACTGACAGCCCTCTCCTTCTCCCATAAAACACACATACATGTGAGAGATGCAACTATATAGCCAAAGTGGAGGCTGAGCTTTCTCAACATAGGACTAGCAAGACCAGAGAGAAGGTGAAGGTAACCACACACATCACAAACCCAGTCTCACATAGCACTATCACAACTTAAAATCATACACATAGACACACAAAGACATACTCGGAGGCTCTGATCAGAATTCTACCAAAACAGCAGCGGCCACCACAGCAGACACCCACACAACTGCCTCCACAGGGCACAGCACATGCAACACATAGACCACAGAGTCAGTGTGCCAAACAGTCACAGCCCTTAAGGCCAAACACAATGCCAGACACACTTGTCATAGGTGACTCCATAGTCAGACACACTGACGTCCCGCTCACCAGATCGAGTACGGAGGAGGTCACAGTAAGCTGCCTATCGGGCACTGGAATCCACCACATAATGCAAGCACTCAGGTCACTCAACTGCAAGTACAAGTCTGACTCAGTCATTATCCATGCTGGTGTGAACGACCTGAGATGTACCTCCCTGGACTACATGGAAAGAGACATAGAGGATCTCTCTGATTATGTAGGCCAGGCAGGTATGACCCTGACCTTGAGCAGTATCCTACCTTCACCAAGTATGATGCCACATAAACAGAGACAAGATGATCAGCTGTAATAATTTGCTTAAACTATGGTGTCATTCAAAGGGGGTCCAATGTCTGTCTGCCTGGGATGACATGCTGGACAGGCCACGCTGATTTGCAAGTGACGGCTTGCACCTGTCACCCCTGGGCTTCCGGATTTTGGCTGAGGCTCTTGCCACCCCCATTGTGCCTTTTTTATGCAAGAATCAGATTCTACACCTACCACCCTAGAACACAGAAAAGGAAAGACACTAAGGGTAATGCTGCTCAATGCCAGAAGTCTCAACCTCAAGCTGCACACACTCGACGCCCTTCTCAGTATGTAGAACATTGATGTCTGTGCTGTGCCTGAAACCTGGTTCACGGCTTCTGACAGCACCCCGGCACTATCGGGTGTTACCTCATATCATGCGTTCCCGCACCAAAATCCGGACAACACCAAGAGAGGAGGGTGGGTGTCCATATTCATCAAGGACACCCTCACCTCAAGGTTGGTGGCAACACACGATGCATCGGAGACTATCCAGGTGCCAGTAACCATAGGCAAGACTGCTCTGCAGTCTGTAGCATGTTACATGCCACCCTCTCAAACTCAGGTACCTCACACAGCTGTCCTGAAAACACTGGAGGGGATAAATGTATCTCCAAACACCATCACACTGGGTGATTCCAACTATCCAAATATAGACTGGGATCACTAATCAAGCCCCAACACTCTAACCCAAAGGTTCCAAGAGTTCATACACTCAAATGCCATGGAACAACTGGTCACCATCCCCACAAGTGGAGACAACATACTAGAACTCATCATCACGAACATGGGGTCACACTGTTCAACACCAGAAGTATACCCATCATTGGTGAGATCAGATCATGAACTAATCTCAGTGGGAGTCCACATCCCACCCCCACCCCACATAGAAAAACAAACAGTGAAGACCTTCTCAAAAGCCAACTTCACATTTCTAAGGACTGGTGTGGTCTCTTTCAAGGCCCCCAAGCCAGTGGACACCATTACCCAAGCCGCTGTATCACTTACAAAGGCCTTCAACCAGCACCTCTAGGACTGCATGGATCAGGCAATCCCAAACAAAACAAAGACTCTTTGTACCACAGGCAAGCATCCAGTCTGGTGGACCCCAGCCATAAACAAGCTCTACAACAAAAGGAAGGAGCTACTACAAGATAGAGCGAAATCCGTAGAAGGGAAGACACCCCTGCTCATTATGAGTAAAACACTGGGTTCCCCCATACAATCATCCAAGGCAAGTTTTGAGAGTAAACCTGCTCAGGATTCAAGGGACAATCATGAGGCCTTTTTTACCTATGTTTGACACCTGGGAGGGAACTCCCAGATATGCTCAGAATTAGTTCGGAATGGTGTAAATATCACTGAACCTACAGACATTGCCAACATACTGGCTGACAGGTTCAGTGCGGATTTCTCCCCCCCCTCCCCCCAACAGGAGGGGTATCTATACCAGAGGATTGTAGCCCCCCAAACATCTCCAATGCTGGGGTGAGAACTGCTCTATCCAAGGTGAAAAACACTTTATCCATGGGACCAGATGGTGTCCCCGGTTGTGTGCTCCATGAACTCAATGAGGAATTACACCCGCAGTTAAGGCAGCTGTTTAATCTTAGCCTCACCTCAGGATATGTGCCCAAGGAGTGGCATACAGCAATGGTGGACCCACTTCACAAAGGAGGTGCCTCCACCAACCCCGGAAACTACCATCCCATCAGCTTGACAAGCCTGGTCTGCTAAGCTATGGAGAGGATCTTAATGGGAATAATAAATGAAGACATAGGGGACTTGCAGATGTTGGATCCAATCCAGTTTGGCTTTGTCAAGGGCAGATCATGCCTTTTAAACTTGGTTGACTTTTTCAAGACAGTCACCCAGGCCATTGACGTGGGCAAGGCAGTCCACACAGCCTACCTTGACCTGGCAAAGGCTTTCGACACAATACCCCACTTGGGTATCATTGAAAACATCACCAGCTTAAATGTGAACCCATACAGGATGGGTTGCAAACTGGCTAAGTGACAGAACACACAGGGTCAAAGTTGCTGGTGCCATGTCACACTCCAGAACTGTCACAAGTGGTGTCCCACAGGGCTCAGTCCTGGGCCCACTTTTGTTCAGCATCTACTTTTCAGAAGTACAAGCAAACACAGGAGGATTATGGCTGACAAAGTTTGAAGATGACTGCAAACTGGGAACCATAGTTGGAAACCCATCTGACACAGACATCCTTCAGAAGGGTCTCATAGACACGGATAACTGGTGCCAGAGCCATGGCCTTACGTTAAACGCTAAACAATGCATAGTCATACCCTTCGAGAACAACAGGGTTACCCCTAGTTCCCATCTAGGTGGCAATCCTCTAAGCACAGAAGAGGTTATCAGGGACCTGGGCACCCGGGTTGATAGTAATATTTCGTTTGACACTCACGTTGCCAGAGTAGGTCTGGGGCAGTTCTTGCTATTAGGACAGAGGTGTGACCTGGTAGTGTCAGGGTGCTGATGTGGGCTTTGACCCTGTTTTCTATTACAGCACTGATATCTACATTCTCTATACTGTGTGCGTTTACACTGCACGCATTTATACTTCTGGCATTGGGTAGCATTACATCTAGGTTCCTATCCCTTGTGGTACCTATGAGGTAGGTTTGTGTTTTTGTGGTTTATGATTGGTGAGGGTGGATGTTAGTCGGGTCCTCAGGTGTGCATATGGTACATGGTATTACATTACTTAACACATGGCATTCATGCCTCAGGTGGTGCTGCAGGGCTGCCTCTGTTGGATGCACATACTACACTCCCTGTACATGTTTGGAAGCAGGCTGTGTCATGTTAGGCATCCCTGTTACTATATGAGTGAGTCAGAGCGGGTATCGGTCCCAGTGTTCCTACTGACCAAGTGTATGTGCTATGCGTTGCCTCTTTGCCAAGGCCAGGGCATACTGGGCACGCCTCCTTCTGCTTACTGGGACAAGGTTAGGTTGTTCCTCCTCCGAGTCACCCTCTGCCTGTGGTGGCCTTGGCAATGGTGGGGGGATGTTAGGCCCAGCCCTGTGTTGGTCCTGCTGCAGCTGTTTCCGCAGGATCATATTATGTAGCATAGCACATATCATGACCATTTGGGTACATGTAGTTGGTGTGTACTGCAAGGCTCCACCAGATGTGTCCAGACACTGGAACCATGACTTGAGCAGCCCAAACACACGCTCTATGACATTACGTGTTTGTGCGTGTGCCTCATTATGGCGTTCCTGTTCAGGTGTGTGTGCATTTCTGATGGGTGTCATCAGCCACGGCTCAAGTGCATAACCTGCATCCCCTACTAGGTGTCCGTGTGGGAAGTCCCCACTGGCAAATGATTGGTACAGCTGCGTCAGATGCCAGATGTGGGAATCGTGGTAGCTCCCAGAGCAGCCAGCACACACATTCATTATTATGCCCTGGGCGTCACACACGACCTGGCAGTTGATGGAGGGGTATCCCTTGCGGTTAATGTAGACTCTACCCCGCTCACCAGCTGGTGCTTTGATGCGTATGTGCGTGCAGTCTATTGCACCCAGCACCTCAGGGTATCCCGCTATTTGCTGGAAGAGATGCATATTGCTGGCCACAACCTCACGGTCATTAGGGACATATATATGATCACCGACATGTGCTGACATGGCATCCAGGAACTGGTGCAGTACCCTGGAGGCTGATGCCTGTGATATCCCCATCATATCACCAGTTGGTCTCTGGAAGGTACCTGTTGCTAGTATTCTTAGGCCAACACATACCTTGGTTTCCACTGGGATGGGTTCCCCTCTGTTGGTTCTGTGTGTGAGATGTGGCCTGCACAGCTCAACAATCTGCTGCAGAAGGTCTCTGTCCACTCTGTAGCGCTCTACTATCTCCAGCTCATGTAACTCATGGTAGGTGACCCTGGGCCTGTATATTCTTCTCCTTCTCCTCACTCTGGGTTGTCTGTCAGCATCTGCATTGTCACCACCCTCAGCAATTCGCCTTTGCCTGATTATAACAGCTATGGCAGCCCCTAGCATTTCTGCTCTGAGTTCAGCTTTTTTCAGTTTTCAATTCTGATAGCTTACTTTCTTGCAGTATCTCTTGTGAGAAACACCCTGCACTGCTCTTTGCAGTGTTTTAAGTGCTGGGCTGGGCTTCTAGTCTGCCTGCATAATTGCCTGCTTCCAATTGTTTCCACCAATTAACTCCAGCAGTATCCTCTGGCAGTTTCCGTGTATTTTAGTTGTTTCCTGTTTCCTCTCTGTTTCCTCAGGGGGAGCAATGTGCACACCAGCTTAAGCATGCTCACAGTCAGTTAAATGCATGCACACATCTCTACACGGTGTTACACACGCGCACACATCCTTACACGGTGTGAACTTGGCTGATTCATGTTAAAACATGCGCACACTGCCTTAAACACGTGCACGCCCACGCAAACCATTGTAAATGGTTTGCAACACGCTCCCACATGTTGAGCCTGCCTTACACATGCGCACACACGTGCATGCATGTATATCAAGAAACTTTGAGTGTAGGGATAGCGTAAACCTTCAATTTCTTGACTTTCCTAGTGTTCTGTTTTGACACACCTCCCTCCCTGATGTCTGTCTGTCATCTGTCACCTTACATTGCCCTCCAATCTGGTACATTTGTTTCTATCCTCCCCCCGTGATGTCACCTACCTCTTACTCTGTTCCTCCCCCTTCTCTAACTCTTACACTACTCAGAAAGTGCTCATTACCTATGTGGCAGTGTGATTCAGTATTGTAACCCTCATTTACATAGGATTGCCTAGTAATGCTTAGTTACATGTCTTACACGGAGCTTCCCCCCCTTGACAACCACTGAACGGAGGCCATATTGTTTTTGGTCTACAAGTCCCTCCATTGACATTCCATGTAATACATAAATCCCACAATTGTGGGCTTATAAGCTTCAGTTTTCAGTTTTAGGTAGTGCACCCCATTTGCGCTGGTGTGCACTGCAGTTACACATCATAATCCCACGAAAAAAAAAAAAGTTATATAACATATTTTTGCAACACTTTTTCATGCCAATGGCCACATATTTGGCCATTGGCATGCTTAATGAAACATATGCACCCTTTATTTGGAGCTGACATAGCTCCGTTTTAGATTTTGCAGAAATGTACTCAGTTGTCAGCTGAGTACATTTCTGCAGCTAACATGTCCGTTATATGGACTGGTTTCAGCTTCGTGGATCGCTCAGATACCTCATTTGCATATCTTTGAGCTGCAAATGAGGTATTGAGCATTTCCACGCCCAGTCCGTGTAAGAGACGTGTTAGCTGTCTCTTACATGGAGATTTGGGCTGTTTCTGAATCAGGAGGCTTACACGGAGGCTTACACTACTCTTAAACTCCGTGTAAGCCTTCCTGAATCTGGCCCAAAGTCATGTCAATGGCCCTTCTGTGGCCAATACAGCCATGACTTTTCAAATTGGTTCAGGTGATCTAGTTGGAACCTCTACAACTTTTACAGTTTTGTATAGTCTTGTTTATCAGGGAAGACTTTGGCACATCCTAACGTAGAGTCCAGCTGACATCATGGATTCTCCCAGCCTGATACCTTTCATGTACAGTTTCTCAAAAGAGATGCTGCACATCATCCAATATGCCAGAAAACTGAAAATGTAGCATTAGAAATGTTTATTTGTCTAAACAGAAAAGCTTTTACTTGTGGTATAAATCTAGGAGCATTCCAACCACAGGGGCAGCCAAACCAGCAGTTTGAGACATTTAGCAGAACTTTCTTATATCTCTGTCAAGTTGCACCTTTCTGTCATTGCAGCCCGCCATTCTGTGGAACTCCCTCTGTTTTTCTATTCCTCTAAACCTCAGGCCTCAAGCCTCCTATGAAACCATTGCCACTTGGATGGAACCTTCCTTTTTGCTGAAGTAAGCTCCTTTTGAATTTAGTGCTTCGACAATCTTTATGTTCCTATTTCAAAGACTTTATATCTAGTGGCTGTTACTTTAGGCAAGAGCTTCAGGTTGTCATGTGTTGAGAGTTGTATATAGTGTTTCATAGAGACAGGGTCAGCCACCTTAAGACCAATTCTTCCTTTGTGACTATGTAGAGCCAGTATTGTTATTAAATCAGGCCATACAGTTACCTGCCTCCTGTCCCAGCCTCCAGCATGGGGAACAGTAGAATTTGCTGGATGGGCATCGACATCTGGGATATTACAAAGAGAGAATGAAAGATTTCAATCAGCCAGACCTGCTATTTATACCCTTTATACCAGGCAAGCACAGTAGTCCTGCACCCAAATAAACACTGTTGAGGTTGTTAGATAGTTGCAGTACCTCTTGCTATGAAGGCATTAGAAAAAACATTGAGACCCATGTTGAATGCAACTATTTTAAGAAAGAATCTACCACAGCAGCTTTCTTTATAAATACCTCAGCCCAGAGTATCTATAGGGCAACCATCTGTTCTACTGTTCGAACCTTTCTAAACATTACAGTTTAGAAATCCAGTCTTGCTATTATAATTTCACTGTAGTAACTGCTCATTCCTGTAATCTAGCATTTAATTCAGGTATTTATTGGTGTTTTACTGTTGTTATTGATGGGATCCTGCACTTTGAACTCCATGCTAGGACGTTTACAGTTAAAAAGGCCATGTCTGCACTTTGGTGGCACTAGAGAATAGCCTGGTCTCTTCTGAGCTTGGAAATCACTAAAAAGACTTGAGTGTGTTGCTCTGATTGGCCAGTGAGCTGTCTTACTTGTTTGTTGATGTTCTTTGCCTGTATAGAATCTTTACACTTGTGCAATGCTTAGCATTGTGCAAAAAGGTTAGCAATCCCCTACAGAGATGTAGGCACTCAGAATCTAACTTTCCCTCTAAAACCCCACCTTTGATACTTCCTGTGTCCATAGTTGCACAAAGAGCACCTAGTCTATGTGAATAGCGGCACTGCTGTGTGAGATTAGAGTAAGTTTGTTATTCCCAGCCAAATAGTACCCAAGTAAACCTGCTGTAGACCTCTATATTAACCCATGCTGCAGTTTGCACACAGATGAACATTGTTCCAACTCTCTTATCTGAAACATTGTGGTTAACTTGAACAGGATGTAAGTAAAACCTATTGTAAACACCCCCTCCCAGTACACCTCCCTTTGTAACCTACATTATAAACATCTGGAACCATGGATAAGCACTTTCTCCCTTTCTCTGCAGGCAGATTGGTGGAAATGGTCACCCTGAGACAATGTAGCATTTACTTCCTGTTTACTGACGGCCACTTCTTCTTAATGTGACTTAATGTACTCATGCATTGTCACTGCATGTATGGCTCTAACATACAGGCACTGCAATTACCAAATAGCTGACAGAAACATATACAACACCGAATTCCGCTTACCACTCACACTAAAGCCAAAGCACATTAAATGGCATATATTGAGGTACTTAAATGTAATCCACCCAAACCACAAAGGCCTCCTAAATATGGCTATAACAGTAGGGATCCTCAGCAACCTCACAACCATTCTACCAAAGAATATTCCCATGACACATATAGCTTCAACTCATACTGTTTCAACTTGCAAGCCCATAGGGCAAACCTCCACTCAAACAAATGTTCTAGTCATAGATTATTCCATTCTGAGACACACAGATGCTCCATTCACCAAGCTGCGCAAAGAGAGGGTCACTGTCAGCTACCTATTAGGGGCCAGAATCTGCCACATCACACACACACTCAAGTCATTGAACCACAAGTGCCAGTGTGACTCTGTCATTGTACAGTTAGATGTAAATCACTTGAGATGTACCTCCCTTGACTATTGAAAGAGAGACAAGATGGTTCCTGGACTGTGTGCCCTTGGCTAGTATGAGCCTGGCACTGAGCAGCATTCTACCTTCTGCAAAGATGATGCCATAGTATGAGCAGAAGATAATTGACTTTAACAATTAGATTCATTTTTGGCGTCATTCTAAGTGGATACAATATTTTTCAGCTTGGGACAATATGGTTGTGAGGCCATGCTGCTTTGTCAGAGTGGTCCACACCTGTCTCATTTAGGCATTTGAATATTGGCTAAAACTTTCCCACCCCCCCCCATAGTACCTTTTTAAGTATTGCCAACCTAATAAATCATCCAACAGAGCAAACCAAACCAGGAAAATCTAAAGGTATTACTACGCAATACCAAGAGACTAAGCAAAAAACTCTGCTCCCTGCAAGCACTCTTCACCCTGGAGAACATAGATTTCTGTGTAGCTACAAAGGCATGGTTTAAAGCTACAGAGAGCACCCCAAAAATGCAAGGCTATAATGCCTTCCACATACATAGACCACCTACTGTGCAGAAAGGGGCAAAAGAAGCAGTGGTATCAATATTATTCAAAGGCACTCACACCTCAAGACTGGTCAGGCAGTAAGACACAACTGAGCTTCTCCATGTCCAACTCATCATAAGCAAAGTCTCATACTATATCATTGCAAGCTATAGCTCATCATCTATGAACCCAGGACACTCATGCCATATACCTAAATGAACTAAAGTCCCTCAACATTAATGCCAACACTGTATTCCTGGGCGACTTCAACTACCCTACTATAGACTAGGAAATATGCACAACTTTCAATGCTCATGCCCAGAAATTCCTGAACTTTCTCAACACAAATGCAATTGACCAGTTCACTCACAAAGGGTGCCAGCATCCTTGACCTGATCCTCACAAACATGAGGCCTTGCTTGTCATGTTGGACTATAAAATCATCTCCTTTGAAATTAAATTGTAATGCCCAACAATGCAAGGAAATCTTCATTAAACTAAATATGCAAATCAGTAGTCTTAATATAAGTCCACCAAATCCAAATATGAGGAAAAGCAAAGGCCAACTACAAGGCCTTAGTCAGCTATGTCTGCAACCTCAAAGGTAATAGTCAACAGTGTGCTGAACTAATTGTAAATGGAACAACCTATGTTGAACTGGAGGATAAAGCAAATCCGACATAAATTTACCTCTAATTTCACTTTTCTTTTCCCTGACATCTCTGAAGAGATACCATCAGACATAATTACCCAACTATCACTAGGAAACAAGACCTCAACGTGCTCTCCAAAGCAAAAAATAGTGTATCTATGAGCCCCTGATAATATCCCAATAGTCTTGTAAATAGTATGAAACTTGGACTATTAAGCTCTCTCAAATTACTGTTTTCAGTCTTAAACTACTAACTTGTTTCATGCCAAGAATTTGGAGGACTGCAACAAGTATCCAACTGCACAAGGGTGGGTCATCTACAGACCCATAATTCTGATTAGTGTAATATGTAAAGCCTTGGTAAAATTTATTTATTTATTTTATTTTACATTTGTTTACTGGGATAGTCCGACTGGACTGGGTTCATTTACAATGGAGGCCCGGGAAGAAAAGCTCCACATATATTAACAGAAATACTAGAATTTAATACATAGTACTAAAAACTGATAATAATACATTATCACAGCAAAAATCCAGCTAATAAGACAGAATTGTAAAACAGACAGGATAAAACTCAGCAGTTAAACAGACAAAAAACATTTTAGCATTGAAAGTCATTACATACATCATGTTAGAATGAAGTAGTTATATTGAAAAGATAAAAATTGTTGGTGTAAAAAAGAAAACTGTAGCATTTACAATAGGCAAGTAATAAGACCTTCCAACTTTTCACAAGCTAAAGCAGTGATTTTAGGTTATGCATGGGCATAGCCAGGTGCTTATGAGATGGGATTTTAGAGAATTTTTGAAGTGTGAGATGGTGGGGGGTGGAGATCAGTGAAGGTGGGAGGTTGTTCCAGTTTCTAGCAATGATGTGGGAGAAAAATTCTCATGGATATTATAAAAAAAGACATAGGAAGTCTTCAGGCACTGGATCCAGCACAGTTTGGTTTCATCAAAGGCAGATTGTGCCTGCTCAAGCAGGCTGACTTTTTCAAGAAAGTCACCAAAGCTATGGACACTGCCTTGCTTGACCTGGCCAAGGCATTCAGCACCATTCTCCTATTGGTAATTTTAGAAAAAAAGTGAAACTAGGAGTAAACCCCTATGTCACCTATTGGATAACCATCTTGCTCTCAGATGGGACAGATGAAGTTAGGACAGGGGTCTCTACCTCCACAAATATAGTCAGTCTCTAGCTGAGTCCATCAGGGATCAGTGTTATTGCTTCTTCTTACTATCATCTACTTTTCAAAAGTCAAAACTAACATCAAAGGCCTTTGGTTGATAATGTTTGTGGCTGACTGCAAGCTCAATGTAATCATAGATTCTCTCAAGGACACTAACTACCTAGAACTGAATTGCCCCAGAATAGAACAGTCATCATAGGACAAAGGTGTCCGTGCACATCCAGAAGGGAAAAAAAAGCAAAATAAACCAAAAGGGGGTTGAGGAAGGGATTAAATACTGCAACAGTGGAGAGAAGGACATCTGTTATGGTACGATTTTACACAACTGTACTATGTCCTTCTATATCACTGTTGCAGTATTCGTTACAGAAGGAAGAGTACAAAAGCTCTAGAAACAGAATAGGAGGTGGAAGGCTGAGAAGGGCCCTCAACAACCCCACATAAAGTGGTTTCAGCAACCCTGCTCTGGCCCTAGAAACCATATCCAACTTAAGATGCTTAGTAAAGGTATACACTGAAGACCAAGTAGCAGTTTCAAGGATAGAATTGGTGTCCAACCCCTTGAAGAAGGCATTAGAAGAGGCAACAGTCCTAGTGGAATGAGCACTGACAGACGCAGACAGACATTTGCCATGAAAAGAATAACAAAAGGAAATGGCCTTAGATATTCAGAAATAGATGATTTGCTTAGAAACAGCCAAACCCAGAGACCTTGGATAAAAGGAAATAAAACACTGATCAGACTTACAAATAGTCCTAGTTTTATCCAAATAGCACCTGAAATTTCTGTGCAAATCCAAAGTATGTAGGACCCTCTCAGTAGCAGACTGAGGAGAAGGGAAAAAGGAAGGGAGTTGTACTGACTGATTCAAGGATAACTCATTGACTACCTTGGGCATCAAAGAAGAATTAGTATGAAGGGACACCCTGCCCCTGTGAAAAAACATAAAAGCAGGAATGGCCATAAGGGTCTGGAGCTCAGAAACCCTCCAAGCAGAAGTAAGAGGCTGCAACAAAACAGATTCCAGGAACAGAATCTGCAGGCTCAAAAAGAGCCTGAGTCAATTTTTCCAAAACAAAATGAAGGTTCCAAGTAGTAGGAAAAGGCTTTTTTGGAAGTCTTCTATATAGGGACGCCTTTAAGAAATTGCTTGACCTCAAAAGCCTCAAACAAGAAGGCAAAGGAGGATTCAAGAGCAGACAAATAGAAATGGCTGACAAATGGGCCTTCACAAAAGAATAGTCCAGGCCAGACAAGAGCAAGTCACACAAATAAGAGATGACCAGAGGGACCCCCAACTGAAAAAGGGTCCTGGTTATGAGCATGGCACCAGACTGAAAATCTCTTCCATTTGGACATAAAAGATTTCCTGTTTGAGGGTTTCCTTCCCTCCTGTAAAACCCTGAGCACATCCTCAGAAAAGAGGTGCCTGAAAGGCTCAAACTCCATCATCCACAATGTCAGTTGCAGACAGGACAAGTGGAGATGGATGAGAGACCTCTTGTCATGTGTGAGAAGATTCAACCGGTCACATAACGTGTGATGATTGCCCCTGGCAGATGCATGAAGTGAGGGAATCAGTACTGTCTCAGCCAAAAGGGAGTCACTAGCAAGATTTCTGGGAAATCCAGAAGAGGAGGGACAGCATAAAGAAACCTCCCCTTCCAAGGAAAGGAAAGGGCGTCCATCTTCCAGGCCAGATGGCATAGCACTCTGGAGCAGAAGAGAGGAAGCTGCCTGTTCAGAGGGGAGGCAAAAATATCCCAATGGGGCACTTATCTGGTGTTGCTAAATATGCAGTACAGCAACAAAGCATAAAAAATTAACTAGCAAAAATGACACCAAAAGAAGTTCTAGGTAATTGCGTCTGTACTTCCCTTTTATGTCCTACGTTCTGTGTGGGGAGCATAAATGTGATGCACAGTCAAAACAAGATCTATTTTAAGCTTATTTCTACTGGCTGAGTGATGGGCTGCCCAGGGCAGGACATCTGTTCTGTAACACATCCTGCAACACTGATAGAGAAGAGTTACGTCATTTAAAATGTGGGGCATACATCGCTAGCAGTGTAGCACTACTGGGATTGAGTTGTGACATAAAGTAAGAAAAGCATTTTAAAATACATTCAGAAACCACTGTTTAACAATGTGTGGTTGAATTTATTAGGAAAAAAAATAATGGGACATACAGTTACAGTATAATGTTAGATAGAAAAGGACCTACTCTTTGCACAGAAGAAACTGGCTCATCACACCACACACAATAAAGTGTGAATGTTTTACAGAGATAAACAATTACTAGGTTGCTGATGTGAATCTGTTCTATTTTCAAAGTGTATCCAAAAACAGTGGTGCACCTAACTGGCAGTACTGATATAGTTTCTGTGCAGCTACCTATTCTGGCTAAAGTGAAATGCAAACTGGTACCATACGGCCAAATGTCAAATATAAACTCATGATCACACAGCAGGCAAATGGAGGCTGAAGGAATCAAACCCTAGACTGCAGGTAGCATCTTGTTAACAGGTAATAGCCTTGCCGAATTACTGTTCTGGCTAATTGCAAACATATGACTTAGGAATGAATGTTTTTATATGAAATTTTTTTCTTGTTGTGTATTATGAAGTTCTATATTAAAGGGACAAATGTGTCCAGTATTAAACTTAGTGCATTTGTGGTGTGTGTGTGTGTGTGTGTGTGTGTGTGTGTGTGTGTGTGTGTGTGTGTGTGTGTGTGTGTGTGTGTGTGTGTGTGTGTGTGTGTGTGTGTGTGTGTGTGTGTGTGTGTGTGTGTGTGTGTGTGTGTGTGTGTGTGTGTGTGTATTTACTGACTATCATCTTCACAGCTGGACAGATGAACGGCTTCATAGATTTCCACGCATTTATACTTTTTGCATATAGTGCAAAATGTACCTAAGAAACATTCTTTGAAAGTTTTGTAGAATTGTTTACAACAATTTTTTTCTGTGGTTTGTAATTCAGCTAAATGTAATTTCAACTAAAAAATGAAACCCAGCTTAATTATTTTTATTGTTTGCACTACTGTTGTCATGTTTTCTTTTCACTAGTCAGTCAGCTACTGTTACCACTCAAGGTTTCCAGTTACTGTGCCTTTAAGTTACTTCTGACAACTAGTTGAAGTACATAACTATATGGAGAATTGCCTTTTGTTGTGATGGGAGGAAGCCACCCACTGTTATTGTTGGCATGCAATGCAATATTGTGGCCAACACTTCTTTCTATTATTTAGTCAGGACTACCCTACCCACAACATGAACATGGCAAGCATGCACACACATTATGAGCTATACAACTTTTTGTTGCTACAATTATAGTTTTTAACAATATTTGCATATTAATGGTAATATGTTAATATCAGCAGCTTTAACAGGCAGTAGAGCTTGATATATGTGTGTGCGTGTGTGTGTGTGTGTGTGTGTGTGTGTGTGTGTGTGTGTGTGTGTATGTGTATTTGTGTGTCTGCCTGCAGTGAACTTGTACCATATTATTAAAAATGAGACAAAGCAATGTAACATGCACACATTTTATTTATTTGTTTGTTTATTTATTTATTGACATTTGATTACCAAGAAAGTCTAACCAGGTAGAAGCCCATTTTCAGTTGAGGCTCGGGGAGAAAAGCTCCAAAGTATTACAAAACAATTTAAGAACAATAATTTTAAAATCTTAAAGAATAATATAAAAACGTCAGTTTAAATAAATATAACAATTTAGACACACTATGAAAACATTGGTTAAGAATAGATAGAAGTTATATGAGAATGATTTAATATTTAGATAAAAGTTAGTCAGTGTATAGGGAAATTAAAGGTAAGTTATCCTGAGCTCTAAAGCTTTTTTACATATTAACATTATTAATAATATTTGCTTATTAATAGGAGTATCTCCTCAAAGGTACCCTCTGTATTAGGTAATGAGGTAACATGGTAGATGACCATATATATATGTATACTGTGAAATTGTCACTATGTCATATATAGGGCTTAAATTATTGAAAGTGTTTGCAAAAAATTAAAAAAATATGAAATGTTTTCATTATAAACACAATATATATGAAATATTTCAATATTTTCATTAAGTCAAAAACAGTGTGACACTGTTATTGTTGGAAGCCCTGTGGAAGTGAGTAGTAGACGAAAAATATAACAGTAAAATAAGCTGTGTCAGTTAAATATATCACTGTTTGTCTGAGGTAAAGTTAAGTTGTAATATTAAGTCTAATATCCCAAGACAAGTTGTGCATTAAAGAGCAAGGTGTCATCTGACAGCTGACATGCTCAGTAAATCAATCATAGTGGAGTGTACAGAATTTCCATTATTTAAGACAATTTGAAAAAAAAATCCATAGTTTTGCAATAATTCAGTGAAACAACTATTGTTGAGTGCACATGAACTCCCATTATGTAAGACAATTTGAAAAAAAAATCCATAGTTCATAAGTAGGTACTAGGCTATCGGCCCAAGGGCCTATGTAAAGCCTAGCCAACAAGGTTCCCTGGCTTACGCCACCCAAGAAAATTATTTTCCTGTGCCACTGTCGAACAGAGACACAGAAGTGTTCCCCAGGGTGTATTTCCTATTTCTAATCCACTCAAGATTTTTCTTGAAGAGTGCTAATGAAGAACTTTGCTTGACATAGATGGGTAGCCTGTTCTAGAGTATGGGAAGTCTCTGGGACAGGAATCTATCCCTCCAGCATGTTCTGTTTATTGTGGTGACAAGGTTTAGGTCCCTAGAGCATGTAGCTCGGAGGGATTGGGATTTCTTTAGGTGTAGCATGTCCAACAGCTCTGGATTTGACATAGTTAGGCAGAGATCACCTCTGAGTAGGCGATATGCTATGGAGTAAAGCTGGGGTTTTTTGAGGTGGTCAGTGTAGGGAATTTGTTTACAATAATGCAAAATGGAGTGTAAGGATAATACTATATTGTTTGGATGAGGGCTCTGCAAGCACTAGATGTTAGTAAAGAAGGTAAAAATAAAACATGGTAGACAATGGCGACCCAGAGAAAGTGTCTGGTATACGTGTTATGAATATTAGTAATAGTTGCAGGTATGCATGAAGGTCATAAAAGTTGTGTTACTTACAGGCAGATAGATCCTGCCTTCTAATGTGCAATCTTTCATTCATGCCAATAGTGGTTTTGTAGTTTATTTGGAATCAAGTCATCATTTACCCTATATTTCTTCCTGAATCTATAAACCAATGAGAAAGGATTCTTCATACTCTGTATGTGCATTAGCAACTCAGGTATTACCTTAAAAAAATAATTCCTTCAGGAAAGCTGTACTGCTGTGAATTTCCTATTCTGGGAAAATAGAGCAACCCTTGTTAAAGGAGACAATTTCCAGATGTTTGTTCCTTGCTATTTCCTTCTGTTATTCCCACCATGGTAAATCACAGGCAGGCTTAAGGCACATTCTACCAGAGCCTTTGCTTCTTCAAGGCTAACAGTGGGAAGGGTGTATGTGTCCTTACTGACCAGTGTGTGCCCGCCATAAAGCCCAGCAGCCTTGGGTCAATAAGTCAATAAGCTACGCAGTGAGAGATTAGCATAATGGTTAAGGTATTTACCTTACAGATACAAGGTGCAGTGTTTTATTTTCACATGGGGTAATTGCCTAGGCTTAAAATGGCCCACAAGGACAGCTATCCTAGTACTAATCTATGAACTTAATTCAGTGACTTATTAGAAAGTGTTAGACTCTAGAATTTTTATAGAGACAGCTACTTGTTCCTATGTACATCATTTTACAAAGCACTACCTAAGGGATTTCGTTTCTATGTCCAGGATAAGCTTTGCTAGGAATATTCTCTAAGAACTCCTGGATCCTAATGTTTCCTGTTTCCAGGTAGGATATGGTAATATGCCTGTATAACTAAGGCTATTATAGCAGTGATTAAATGAAGACAATTACCATAACAGTAGATGCTCAAATGATCAGTGCTGCAGTAGTTGCTCCTTCCCTGCATCCCCCTGATTTTTGTATATTTTTGCTGCCAGGGTGAATCTACATTCATTTATATCTAGAGTATTATTCATACTAAATACAAAAATCATGTGTAGTTTTCCTGCAGAGAGGATACACATGAACTGGAGGAGAGATCCATTGTTTCATGTTTGTTAAAAAAAAATGCTTTTTGCATCATGAAGAAGATTGATTAGACTAACTGCCTCCTGACAGTCAAATTTCATATCCCCAAAAATACCAGTTAAAGAAAATAAAAGACTATTCTGACAAAATAATTTAAATGCAAATAGAATATCCAAGTGAAATGTTTTGTGAAATAAATTTCAGAAATATTTTAACTGTCAAAATGATTTAAAATACCTGAAAAGTGTTCTCACAAAACTGAATATTCTGACAGAGACCCTGATTTCCCGACTGAATTTGCCACTTTTATGTAAAAGTAATATATAACTTTGCTTGCACCCTTTTTGTGAGTGGAATTTAGGTATGGACCTATTGATGAGTCTGGAGACTAGGACATCTGAGTCTAGTTTTATGAATTCATCTTCCTGCAAATTGTTAGCCCACTGGACATGATCACTGAGGCGGGGAGTTATGCATTATGTGTTAATTTTGAGCCTGTGAGTCAATAATTGCAAAGAATATCTGACCCAGTCCAAGAGTAAGTTGTTTCATGAGAGACAGGTTCTAGCAGAGATTCTTCCGGAGTCAGAAATCAGGTCACAGGTACTATAGAAGTTTCATGAATTGCAAGATGCCTTCAAGAAATCTCAGCAAGCTGTATTTGATGCTGCCAATGAACAGGTCCATGCTACTGCAGTGAGAGTCATTCTGCATGGCCATGTTTTCTTGCACTCATTTAGACTTCTTTATGAGATGCACTACACAATTTTGAATTCCCTTTTCCTACACTTTGGCATTTGGGCAAAAATATGCAGCATTGTAGTTGAAGGAAAGAAAAAAAACAGTTGGCTTCTTTACTTCAGGCATACAAAATCTGAGATCCAAGGTATGACAAGCACATAGAACATTTTGTAAAAGCAGCAAGAAATAGGTCCTCCCAAAGCTGGGTCAACCCTGTCATGGTCTTAACAGTCCAGGTATGGGTGATCACCAGACTGAGAAACCAATACCCTCTTATACTGCTTCCTGGAGCTACAAATTGTCATTTAACTTCTTGCAGGACATTCACCACCTAATTCAGCAGAAGGTAGATGAGGGTTGGCTCTTTCTCCATGTAACACCCTGGAGAACCATCATCAATAATGCTTGCACTCTTCAGATTCTGGAGTTGTGTAACAGTGTAGAGCTGATTGCTCCTCCCTACACCTGAGTACCCTACAATTAAGTCTTTTCTGATCTGTTGTTTTCCTTCAGTAAGAAATTCATTCCCATTTGTGCTAGAAGGCAATTAGTCCAGTTCCTTCTCAAGAGATAATTGGATTTTATTCCCATTTTTGGTCTCAAAAGTGACTGGGAGTCTTTTGTGTGTACTAGATTACAAAAAAATAATTTGCTTTCTTCATTACAAGCCCATCAGGATGTAGACTGTCTAGTCTCTGTCCCCACCCCCTCCACAAGATGTAAATATAATTCTGCATCATAGACATGAAAGATGCTTCACTGGAACTTTCCAGTTCATAAGCCCCCAGGTAGGTTCCTCTGATTAATGCTGGCAGGTCAGAGACACCATTTCAAAACCATGCCATTTGCTGTGTCTTCTGCGCTGAATATCTTTAATATCTTTACTAGATATTTAAGCCCACCTGGCAGAACAGCTGGAATAGTATATGTGTGTGCATGTATATGCATGTGTGTGCGTGTGTGTGTGTGTGTGTGTGTGTGTGTGTGTGTGTGTGTGTGTGTGTGTGTGTGTGTGTGTGTGTGTGTGTGTGTGTGTGTGTGTGTGTGTGTGTGTGTGTGTGTGTGTGTGTGTGTGTGTCTATATATATATATATATATATATATATATATATATCTCGAATGATATATCTATATAGATATAGCTGTCTATATAGATATCTATACCTACCTATCTATATAAAACTTCAAAATAATACTTGTAGCGCTTTTCACTGGGGCATTTTTCACTTTTATAGGTACCAACGAGGTGTTGGGTGATCCCTTTATGACTAAGACACAGAGACATAAAACACTGCATTACTTAGAATAAAATGTGGCTAATATATTCTTCAAATAGCCACTAGACAGCAGTAAAAGCTTAAAATTAGTGTCTGCATATTTTACTTGGCCTAACTTCATCTTTGGAATTTTCTTGCTTGGAAGGTTTATTCACGAAATAGGTTCATAGGTTCAAAAGTGATTAGTATGCTGCTTGCACAAGAACCTTTACAAGCCTGGCCCAATGATACACATAATATGACAATATTATATCTTAATTTGCCTTTGTATAGGATATGCTAGTATCAGAGTAGTGGGGCTTTGGGTGTTGGAGCTTTGACAATTCAAAAAACCCAAGACCAGCAAACAGTGGCAATATTGACAGACTTTTTATTACTTGGTGCAAAAGCACATAAAGAATAAAAATCAGACAGGTTTTAGCTATACTGTTACTTAGCCTTCATCAGTGTGAATGCATTAAATGCATTACACCTAATATATAGTTAGAAATCAAACGTGACCAATTAAAGGTGCTCATTTAGACAAGGTTTAAATAAACCTCCTAACTTAATGATCCATTTTTTCTCCTTGGTATTTAACATTTCATGCCAACCAGAATTATGGGATCTGGACCCCCCCCCCCTATTCTATCAATCACTGTAAGGCTGAATACAGCATTTTTATGCAGTATGGTATGTTTATATAGGGCACTAATTGGTTTATGATGTTTAATGTCACCGAAGTGTTCAGACATTCTAAACTTCAATGCCCTTGATGTTTGCCCTATATAAAAAGCTGAACAGCTGCAGCTAGCAAGGTATATTACCCAGTCGGTATGACAGTTTGCAAAAAATGAAATGTCAAAGACCTGAGCAGTATTTTTTCTACTGAAATTATTTTGTTTTAAGGATCCTAGGACAATGCACACAGTGTCCACATGGGAAACAACCGATTAAGGGATTCCCTGAGAGTGTAACTTGGGAATACTGTTTATCCTTTTCATGCTGATGTTTATAATGATTGAAATGTGCTGCCAAATTCTTTTCGTTCCTAAAGGAAAATTTACATTTGTTTCCCAATATTTCACTTAATCTATTATCAGCCAACAGGATATTCCAGTGGTGTTGGACACTGTCCATCATTACCCCAGTGTTATGACCATAGGTAGTCACAAACCTTAAGGGGAATCCCCCACCTTTGGATTTTTCTTTGTATTGAAGGAGGTTCTCCCTTTCCATATTTTCCACACAATTTTTAACACGTAGAACCTGTCCCATTTTATACCCCCTGTCCCTGAATCTGGACACAAGGTCATCTCTGAAATGCCCATATGTGCTCTCATCAGAACAAATGCATTTTATCCTCATAAATTGGGACTTAGGAATATTCTTGCAGATATGGAGGGGGGGGGGTGAAAGCTGGTGGCATAGAGAAGGGAGTTGTGTTTGGGGAATTTACGATAGACTTCAGTGATCAAAGTATGATCCGGAGCCGTAATCTCTAAAACATCCAAGAAGGTGATCCTTTCTTTTTGATAATTAACCGTAAATTCTATTCCCCATTTGTTCTCATTTAAATAACTGATAAACTCCAATAGATATTCAACAACTGATCTCCAGGCCAACCAGCGGTCATCCAGGTATCTCTTCCAAATATCCATCTCTCTCATAAATAAATGATGGGAGCAGTCATAGATGATCTGTTCCTCAATATATGCCATGAACAAATCAGCATATATTGGGGCAAATGATGCTCCCATGGCCGTACCCTGTATCTGCAAGAAACATTTGTCCTGATAAAAAAAGACATTCTTCATGAGCACATGTTCTGTGAGGCCAATAGAAAATGTATTAAACCCATGGGGGTAAAGTTCTGTTTTCTATAACCAATATTCCAAGGCCTCAAGCCCTGCCCAATGTGGGATATTAGTATACAAGGCTGTGACATCTAGTGTACACAATAACCAGTCTGGTTCAAGTTGCATTTCAGAAATGACCAGAAGGAATTCAGTAGTATCTCTAATTCAAGCTCTTAAACATTTAAGTAATGGTTTCAAATATTTAGTGAGAAACAGGGACAGAGGTTCAGTGAGGGAACCCCTCCCCGAAAGAAATAGGTCTACCAGGGGGACTGCAGGGATTTTTGTGAATTTTGGGCAAAAAATAAATGTATTGTTGACTGGGATCCATTAATGTCAAATGTAGCTTAGTGATATTGTTAATGATGCCCTCCCCTAATGCCAAGGACAAAAAAATCATCGATCTGTTTTTTAAAGAAGGGGGTGATGTTGATGCTTAAATGTGTATAGTATTGGACATCCGAGAGCTTCCTTGTTGGCTTCCATGTCATACTGTGTCCAGTCCTGCACCACCACAGCCCCTCCTTTATCAGCCCTCAGAATTAACAACTGATGATTCCTGGCTAACTTAATAATGTTATCCATATCGATCTTTGAGATATTGTTAGCCTTGGGTCTGTAATCCCCTGGATGAAAATGCAGATCTTTGATGATAGAATTTTGAAACATGAACACATTATGGTTCATATGGGCCATGAACGAAGATCTATGATATCTGAATTCATCAGTAGTCTCTGAGGATTCCTTATCCTGAAAAAATTATTTTAGATTTAAATTCCTACAAAATGTTACTACATCATTAGCAAAATTCTCTTCAGGAACAAAGAATCAAGATATAAATGATAAACCTTTATTTAAAATGTCCATGTTCAAAGTAGAAAGGGCATAATATGAAATATTGGTAAAATTAACATTTATTTCCTTACAAACATTTGTAACAGAGCCTCCATGTTGTTCACTTCTTCTATGTTTCCTGCCCCCCCTCCTCCTAGGTTTAAATCCAAAGGGACATTAGAGTTCCTTCTTTTCCCTGCTGGGGATCCTGTGACACCTGAAGCATTGAATTCCAGTCCTGAGGAGGATTCCTCCCCTGGAGTCTCTACACTGGACGTAGATTCCTTTTTCAAAATGGATCAAGGATGTTTCCTTTTTGAAGGGTTCCTCTTAAATTGTGCAAAATGGACACGTTTGTCTCTCCCTATATTGAAGGGGTCCCCCCTGTCATAATCTGCTAGGTCTCTGAGAAACTGCTTTTTCTTCTTGTCTCTTAATTGGGTCTCCAAAGGCATAAGTTCCTGGCTAAGATTTTTCAAACTGTAAGTGTAAATAGGCTGTCCCTCATATCTTCTAACAGTATCACACAATTGGGAGATAGACTCTATTTCACTGTCATTTACTCTGTTGTGATGTTCACCTAATATTTCCACAAACATTAAGGAAGCTTGTTGTTGGTCTTCACCCCACTCTTTTAAAATAATCTCATCAGGATTACTGACTAGAGGCTGTGTGCATATACGTAGGCCTCTTGGTGTGATCCCTTTGGTAATTTATGTCCTGAAGAGCTTATAACGCCATACATTATTACATAATACCCGCATGTGCTTAGTACGTTTAGAAAAAAATGGCTTTGTAGCTATCTTCATTAGTGGATAGATCAACATCACTCCCCACCATATTGGCCATGCTGAGCCCAAAGATAGCCAAATCCTCTCGATTGGAGGCTAATCCCTTTAATAAACTGGTTAGTTCCATTGATAAATGTATATAAAATATACAAATATAATAACCAATGTATGTAGAAAAACCACAGAGAAGGAAGTCTGATGTCAGAAATCCTAGTGTTCAAAATGTATTCAAATAATCCAAAGCATCAGTTCACCACTAAGGCGATAATAAACCATAATGGACAGAAATAGGACTATGTCAGCCACTATAACACTTTATAAGGACAATGTCAGCCACTGTCATGTATAATTCCAAATTTCACAGTGCTGAGTCCATTATAAAAATATATCTATTGAGATATAGAATACTTAACCCAAATAAATGAAGAATATCAACCCCTGTAATTTACACAGTGCTGAGTTCATTAAAACAAAGACCCCTAGGATATTCATATAAGTGCTGCATCCAATTCTGTTTTAAAAAGACCAAAAGGCATTTATATTGATATAAAGTTGTGCCTCAATTGATTCTAGGCGTCAGAAAACCTTCCCCTTTGTCAAAGGCCAAAAAATATATAAAGCAATATCCTTGATGACACAGCAGGCCAAAAATGGTAGAGAGCCCCACACTGATGTATGCACTAGTAGTAAAAAATACAAATATACATACTAAACACATATGCAATAGGCCCAATTAATGTATGGCACCATAGGAGATGAATAGGCAATACTTATTTACCTATGTCTTTTAGAGGGCCCATTCTGTTGTCTAAACCTTCATAGTAATAAACCCCTATAGTGAGCACCATACAAACATGATCATAGCATCATAAAATTTCAAGGCTTACTTGCAACCAAAATCACAATTGCTAAATAGGACAGGTGTAGCTATTCAGTTGTTCCATAGAAACATATTAGACAATAACAATTTAAATAGGTAAACTTTAGGTGATACAATTATTATGGTTGTAAAACATTCATTTAGCATACAATGTATCCAAAAATAGATTATATAGGCCCAATTAATGTGTGGCACCAAAAAAGGTGAATAGGCAATACTTATCAATCTATGTCTTTTAAAGAGCACAATGCTGTTGTCTAAATCTTCATAGAAATGAACCCCTATAGTGAGCACCATACAAACATAATCATAACATCATAAAATTTCAAGGCTTACTTATAACCAAAATCACAATCGCTAATTAAGACAGATGTAGCTATTCAAATGTTCCATAGAAACATAATTAGGCAATAGCAGTATAAATAAGTAAACCTTATGTGATGCAGTTATTATGGTTGTAAAACATTCATTTAACATACAATGAGTCTAAAAATAAATTATAAAGGTAAACCTGTGTCGTTCACCCAACAGAATGAAGTGTAAAGGTTACTAAATATGTCCATCATGGAATCATAATGTCCCCTGTTGAAAGAATCAGACAAAAAAGTCATACAGTTCCAAACATAGTAGTCACAATAGACCTGACCGTGTGTTACGATGTTTCTGATGCATGTCCCTGAGCCCAATGGTTAAAAGGTAAAAGTTATATATATATATATATATATATATATATATATATATATATATATATATATATATATATATATATAGATATATATGTGTGTGTGTGTGTATTACCCTAATAGTTGACTAATTTCATGACACAACATCCCACAATCATGAAACAGTAAATAATGTTCCACTGTTCAATTTCCTTTCTGGCAAAAAATGGTGTCCCACATTCAATAATGTAGAATCCGTTGATATGCCAAAGATAAATGAGTAGTGAACTGCCTAAATGTATAACATTTGGTCAAATTCGATAAATATTTAAAGAACATTAGTCCCAATGAACTGTGACATTCACCCAACAAAATGTAAAAAATGCTGAATATGTTCTTCATAAAACATAAAGTCTATTGATGAAAGAGTCCAACCAAAAAAAGCCTAATGATTCCAAGTATCGCATTTTCCTATGTTTCCGATGCATGTCCCTAAACCCAATGATCAGAAAGGCAGCAACAAAATATATAGCCCTGGTTGTAAGCTATTTCCATGACACCACATCCAGTCCAAAATCCTGAAACAGTAAAAACTACTCCACCATACGATTCCCTTTCAGCAAAAAAATGGCGTCCCACATATAAAAGTATAAAGACCGTTGTTCCTTGATATGCCAAATAAATGAGCAGTAACCTGCACGGGTAAGGAACTGACTCAATTTGGCCAAATTCAGTGGTTATTTGGAGAACATTAGTCCCATCTTCAAAAATCAGGACACAAAAAAGACTGCCTCGCCCAGTATAGCAAAGTCATGAAGGAAAGCCCATCTCCTCTGTATACACATCTAATTAGAAAACAATAGCCATCTCAAATAATACACAGTGTTAGAATGTATGAAGTATTTGCAATTCAAAAGACTCCCAATATTTGAAGTAAATCCAAAGCGCAGCACATATTAATGGACATTTAGTGCATTGTAATAATCACGCACCATACTGCATACTGAAGCGTGTTGCAATTGGGAGAGCCCAAATGCAATGACATATCCTAGAAACATGTAAAAGGATATCCAGCCTTGTAGAGTCCCGTATTATGAACCCAAAGGAACTAGAAAAAATGGTTTCATCTTCTTAGTAGATAGGTCACCACAATTGCAGTGCTGAAACCGATAATAAAAGGTAATCCAAGCCCAGAAATGCCACAGGCCAACAGCAGAGAAAAAAAAGAAGTCCAATATGAAGTAAACTCTGCAGGTATGGCAGCTGCAAGGTCTCAATCCAAATGTAAAAATTCAAAAAGCACAAGACCAGCAAACAGTGGCAATATTGACAGACTTTATTACTTGGTGCAAAAGCACATAAAGAGTAAAAATCAGACCGGTTTCAGCAATACTATTATTTAGCCTTCATCAGTGTGAATGCATTAAACACATTACTCCTTCTATATAGTTAGAAATCAAACATGTGACCAATTAAAGGTGCTCATTTAGACCAGGTTTAAATAAACCTCCAAACTTAATGATCCATTTTTTCTCCTTGGTATTTAACATTTCATGCCAACCAGATTTATGGGATCTGGACCCCCCTATTCTATCAATCACTGTAAAGCTGAATACAGCATTCTTATGCAGTATGGTATGTTTATATAGGGCACTAGTTGGTTTATGCTGTTTAATGTCACCGAGGTGTTCAGACATTCTAAACTTCAATGGCCTTGATGTTTACCCTATATAAAAAGCTGAACAGCTGCAGCTAGCAAGGTATATTACCCAGTCGGTATGACAGTTTTCAAAAAATGAAATGTCAAAGACCTGAGCAGTATTTGTACTACTGAAATTTTTTGGTTTAAGGATCCTAGGACAATGCACACAGTGTCCACATGAGAAACAACCGATTAAGGGATCCCCTGAGAGTGTAACTTGGGAATACTGTTTATCCTTCTCATGCTGATGTTTATAATGATTGAAATGTGCTGCCAAATTTTTTCCTTTCCTAAAGGAAAATTTACATTTGTTTCCCAATATTTCACTTACTCTATTATCATGTTAGCCAGGAATCATGAGTCGGTAATTCTGGGGTCTGATAAAGGAGGGGCTGTGGTGGTGCAGGACCGGACACAGTATGACATGGAAGCCAACAGGCAGCTTTCAGATGTCTGATACTATACACATTTAAGCATCGACCCCACCCTTTTCTTTAAAAAACAGATTGATGACTTTTTGTCCTTAGCATTAAAGGAGGGCATCATTAACAATATCACTAAGCTACATTTGACATTAACAGATCCCAGTCAACAATACATTTATTTCTTGCCCAAAATTCACAAAAATCCCCGTAGTCCCTCTGGTAGACCTATTAATTCGGGGAGGGGTTCTCTCACTGAACCTCTGTCCCTGTTTCTCACTAAATTTCTGAAACCATTACTTAAATGTGTAAGAGCTTGAATTAGAGATACTACTGAATTCCTTCAGGTCATTTCTGAAATGCAACTTGAACCGGACTGGTTATTGTGTACACTACATGTCACAGCCTTGTATACTAATATCCCACATTGGGCAGGGTTTGAGACCTTGGAATATTGGTTATACAAAACAGAACTTTACCTGACTGGGTTTAATATGTTTCTTACTGGCCTTACAAAACATGTGCTCACAAAGAATGTCTTTTTTTATTAGGACAAATGTTTCTTGCAGATACAGGGTACGGCCATGGGAGCATCATTTGCCCCAATATATGCCGATTTGTTCATGGCATATATTGAGGAACAGATCATATATGACTGCTCCCATAATTTATTTATGGGAGAGATGAATATTTAGAAGAGATACCTGGATGACTGCTGGTTGGTCTGGAGATCAGATGTTGAATATCTATTGGAGTTTATCAGTTATTTAAATGAGAACAAATGCGGACTAGAATTTACAATTACTTATCACAAAGAAAGGATCACCTTCTTGGATGTTTTTGTGATCAGGGCTCTGGATCTTACTTTGATCACTGAAGTCTATCATAAATTCCCTGAACACAACTCCCTTCTCAATGCCACCAGCTTTCATCCCCCCATATCTGCAAGAATATTCCTAAGTCACAATTTATGAGGATGAAACGCATTTGTTCTGATAAGAGCACATATGGGCATTTCAGAGATGACCTAGTATCCAGATTCAGGGACAGGGGGTATAAAATGGGACAGGTTCTACATGTTAAAAATTGTGTGCAAAATATGGAAAGAGAGAACCTCCTTCAATACAAAGAAAAACCCAAAGGTGAGGGATTCCCCTTAAGGTTTGTGACTACTTATGGTCGTAACACTGGGGTATTGATGGACAGTGTTCAACACCACTGGAATATCCTGTTGGCTGACAATAGATTAAGTGAAATATTGGGAAACAAACGTAAATTTCCTTTAGGAAAGGAAAAAAATTGGCAGCACATTTCAGTCATTATAAACATCAGAATGAGAAGGATAAACAGTATTCCCAAGTTACACTCTCAGAGGATCCCTTAATCAGTTGTTTCCCATGTGGACACTGTATGCATTGTGCTAGGATCCTTAAAACAAAAAAATTTCAGTAGTAAAAATACTGCTTAGGTCTTTGACATTTCATTTTTTGCAAACTGTCATGCCGACTGGGTAATATACCTTGCTAGCTGCAGCTGTTCAGCTTTTTATATAGGGCAAACATTGGAGGCCATTGAAGTTTAGAATGTCTGAACACCTCAGTAACATTAAACATCATAAACCAACTAGTGCCCTATATAAACCTACCATACTGCATACAAATGCTGTATTCAGCTTTACAGTGATTGATAGAATGGGGGGTCCAGATCCCATAAATCTGGTTGGCATGAAATATTAAATACCAAGGAGAAAAAATGGATCATTAAGTTAGTGGGTTTATTTAAACCTGGACTAAATGAGCACCTTTAATTGGTCACATGTTTGATTTCAAACTATATATAAGGAGTAATATGTTTAATGCATTCACACTAATGAAGGCTAAGTAACAGTATAGCTGAAATCGGTCTGATTTGTACTCTTTATGTGCTTTTGCACCAAGTAATAAAAAGTCTGTCAATATTGCCACTGTTTGCTGGTCTTGTGCTTTTTGAATGGTTACATTTGAACTGAAACATTGCAGCTGCCGTACCTGCAGAGTTTACTTCATATTTGTTGGAGCTTTGAGTCATTTTACAGACTACCTTTGTCCATAAGGGGCATAGGCTGTACCCCAGGGGTGAATTTACAGTTACCCATCTGTTTATCCAAATTCTTTCTGAAGCCAGTGAGGAGCTGGCTTTGTTTTATGAAGATAGGAAGTTTATTCCATAGATGAGGTAGCCTTTGGGATACGAATCTCTCTTTTTCCAGCAAGTTCTGTTAGAGACACAAATAAGGTTCAGTTCCATGGAACACATAACCCTTATATAATTTTTCTTGCAAATATGTAACATTGTCATCAGGGCTGGATTAGTGAATGCCTTTTAGGTCAGACATAAGTCCCCTTTCAATAAATGATATGAGACAGAGTAACAACATAGGGCCTTTGGCCTACATATGATGTGTCTTACTCTGTATTATTTTTAGAGAAAAACCTCTGAGACCACTCCATTTGTGTAGGTGCTTGGTTAGGTAATGCAGAAGGGAGAATTGTACTCGATAATGGGCCTGATGAGGGCAGAGTACAATGACACTATGACTTCCTTTTATCTTGATGTCATGCCTTTACTTATAAGTTGAGGCAAACAGAAGGATTTCTTCACTACTTTAGCAACCTGGTGGTAAAACTTTAGATTACTATCTATCTGTGTTCCTAGGTCCCTCACCACTCTGTCTACTTTTAGGGGTGTGCTATAAATATTCTAATTTGCTGGGATATCTGATTTACTGAAACATATCATTACACATTTTTTAGCATGAAGTCTCAGACAGTGGTTTTGGCATCAGTCATTTGTCATTTTTAGGCCTGGTTGCAGGATGTCAACATCATTTGGGGATTCAGTGATTCCTCTCAGCTTACAGTTGTCAGCGACCTTTGTAAGCCAGAGGTCCCCAACACTGGCCTTCACTTCAGGGAAGTATATTCCAAACAGGAGGGGTCCCAACAATGAGCCCTGTGGGACACCACTAATAACAAGTTTCTTATCAGAAGTGGATTCAACTATCTAGAAAACATGTGTCCTGTCAGTTAGCCAGCTGGCTGTCCATCTGATGATGTCAGGGTTTATGCCTAACTCAGTAAGTTTATCTATGCTTCCCGAGTGTGGGAGTGTGTCAACAGGTTTGGCCAGGTCTAGATAAGCGGTGTATACCGTTTACCCTCATCCATGGCCCTGGTGACTTTCTTGAAGAAGTCCACCAGATTGAGCAGGCAAGACCTCCCTTTTATAAACCCAACATGGCCGTTAGGTGGCAGTAAAATATAAAAACTTTGTAGTTTAATGTTACCTTGATCTATCTGGAAATGTGTTGCAAGTATATATTTTTATATAGGGAGAGACAAGTATTGAGATTTTGCTATGATGTATCTTTTATTCTTTTTTTATTCTATATATATATTTAATGTAATATAAATACATTTGTTATTTGGAGTAAACTGATATATTAATAGACGTGATCAGGAAGTTACATCATGGTTTGTATACAAAGGTTTTGAACATAGAGAATGTTCCACTGAAAAAGCCTATTTAAACATGAAACTATGATTTACAGTTGCTGATGTTTGAAATTAAAGGAGTTCTGTATTTGTTGAGTGCTGGAAGCACTTTTTTAGAAGTTCTATAGGTGTTGTTGCCCTCCGTAGACTTGCTTCTTCTCCTTGCAACTTTGATTTCATTATTGATATACTGTACATACACATACACACACACACACACACACACACACTCATATATATATATATATATATATATATATATATATATATATATATATATATATATATAAATAAAACAATAACTATATCTAATCTATCAATCTATCTATTTATCTGTCTATGGTTACAATGAAAATATCCAAAAATGGGATAACCAGCTAAGCAGACTATACAGTAAAAATGAAACAGAAAACCAATAAACCAAAAAGACAGACCATCTCACAAAGTAATACGTTTATTCCATAAAGTACAACACTGCAAAGCTTTCGAGTACAAGACTCATTTTCAATGCAACACTTTAAAACATCAGTTCAACATTTATATAACAATTTAAAATCATAGCCAGCCTACCAATTGAAACTAATTAATTCAGTAAAAATTTA
Source organism: Protopterus annectens (assembly GCF_019279795.1). Classification (NCBI taxonomy): domain Eukaryota; kingdom Metazoa; phylum Chordata; order Ceratodontiformes; family Protopteridae; genus Protopterus; species Protopterus annectens. The sequence goes on along the minus strand of NC_056741.1, from coordinate 1,777,664,245 downwards.
CCCTTTAATCACCAAGAAAACCACATGACATAAAAAAATATAAGAACAATATAAAAATTCTCATACAGCATTAAATAATGAACTTTGTAAGATTATTACAGAAAGACCATCCCCGGGATTCATGAAGCCCGGCGCAAGGACGGCGGTAGGCTTGCGCCGACAGTGTGACGTAAAGATGGCACAGAAGCGCCAAATGCATATTAATGAAGGCGCGCTGCCGCCACAGCCACGTGCACAAGAAAGGAGCATGGGGCATGTCGAAGTGCCGCACGGAGACGTGGAAATGGCAGCTGACGTTATGCAACCTAAAATGCTTGCATATAACAAGTTGCAAGATAGTAATCACATATGTCAGTGTCCATGGATACTGAAACATATGCAAAGCATGCAAGAAAGTTCCTGCGAACACAAAGTGAAGAAGCAAACACAAATGCACGGTAGGAAATAACGGGTCCCTATCCCGTGAACAAATGACATGGAAGACCGTGTGGCCGTAATCCAATGCAGTGTAGATAGCTATACCAAGTGGAAGTGAAATGCATCATATGTTAGCGAGCCACCAGTAGGTACGTCCAGCTCAATGGTGAGGGTCACCAGCTGACCCATAATGTGAGGGAGGGTACACAGCTGGGCAGATGTGTCCATAACAAAATACATGATAAATGTAGATATCTACCAACCGTATGTCCGAATCATATCCCACAAGGCATGTAATAGTCACATACAAAAGGTATGTCCGTATTTCACATACCAAATGTGATAGGAAATAGAATAAGCATGTAAATGAAACAGAAGGAGCATATACACAGCTACAACAATAAGGAAACATGTAGGCTGAAAGGAACAGTATTATCCGTACCATCAACTGTGGGGACGTGTTGTCCAGTACAGTTGGATATGTGTACGGAATATATCCCATCCTGGACATAGGAAAATGTGGCATCCTACCAATGAGTAGAACAGGCTGCCAAATTCTGGAAATCAGCAGTACAAGCTGAACTTGACAGGATGTGTCACAGCTGAATGGGTAGTACCCGGGTATACCAAGCATGTAATGAAAGTTAAGTATGGGCGTGTACCTATGTGCGTGAGGTACAGCATGTGGAAAGCAAACATGGCAGGGTAGTCCACACAACCATACAGGTATCTGACACATGTAGGGTATTCAGTGTGTTACTCTGGCCGTGTCATGGGCCAACAACCAAAGCAGTGATGTATGGGGTGTGAGGAATCTGTGTGTGTGGGGGATGGGTAATGGTACAATCCTCCAAGGCGATACTGTGTCGTATGCAGAATAGGTGAACCAGAGGTGTATGAGGGAGCAGTGGGTGAAGCTGAAAGAAACACAAACACATGTATAAACAGCTGCAATACAAGCAGACAGGCCATACTGTAGAACACAATCCCACAAACATATGAATATTGAAATGTGCGAGACAAATGTATAGACATGTCACCGGCACATACCCACAGATTGGTCCTGATGGAACTGGCCATAACAAATGCAACACACCTGGATGCATAATGGACTACCCAGCATCCCCTCCACATCACACAACCTGCTCCCATACCTGAATGTCCACCAAATCCAGCCATACTTGGCCTACTGGTTTGGTGCAGACACAACTACACATAGTGACCAGTACGCATATGTAGTAGGTAGTGTCACCCTAGGCAGTTGCAGGATTGCACACTATGTATCCCTTGCATGTAAAACCCCCAGCACATTTTCTTAACTCCAAAAAGATGTTCGTTATTTCTCTTGTTGTGGATCGGTCCAATTTTTGGATATCCCTCATGGGATACATAACCTGTGTAAACATTAGAATGGAAGACACGAAGTCCAGTCCAGTAGATATCTGGATACATGTTGGAATGTGCATTAGAGGTGCACAACACAGTCCAGCCTTAAGTGGTCATGCATAACCTACTACCCAGGATCAAACACCTGCCCGTGATGCACGTGTCCCGAAATGAATAAGTGGGAGAATACATTCACATAGTGGCACATGGTATAAGGGTGATGAAGGCACTAACATAAACAGGATACCCCTGATCCACTGTGTGAGGGACAATTAATGTGTGTGTAGGTGTGACCTGACCAACAATTGAGCAATGCCAAATGTCTTGTGACCGTAGGGAATAACTATGCACCATACTGCATGTAACAGTTGCCTAAAGCAGTCACATCAGGATAGAATAAACGTAATTTGTACAAGAAACAGGCAAACAACAAAAGTGCCAAAGGTATAAGGCTTACAGCTAGGAAACAAATGACTGTTCTAAACCTGCAGTGACCGTGGCTATGTGTTGGCCCAAACAATCTGGTGTCCGCAGTAGGGTTGTCATCTGTCCTGCTTTGCGAGGGATAGTCCATCGTTGGACAGTTGTGTCCTGACAAAAGACATTTCAAATGACAAATGTCCTGGGATTGTAGGACATAAGTATGTCCCATATGTTATGTAATAGTAGCAGAAAATAATTATTGCAGTATCTACAATACCTAAATGTTACAAAAAACAGAATAAGCAAATAAACCGCTACAACAATAGGCTTTTATGTAGGCAAATAAGTAATGTTATATCTGTTGTACTGACCATGGGTATGTGTCGGCTTGTAAAACCTGGTGTGTTCCGAAAATGTCCCATCTTGGTCATGTGAAAAGGTGCCAACCCTAGTCACCGGAATACAGCACAACCCGTACATATGACAATGTCAATGATACCAATGGTCAGAGCATTCGCACAATAACTGGCCAGACCCTTAAAAACTCACAAAGTCAGTGCCCTTTGGGGGAAAGGTGTTGAATGAGAATGACTGCTCACAACAATGAAGAGTACTAGACGCATTTAACTGCAGACGATTAGTAGTATTACGAATCTGTCAACATGTTCCAAGTTAATAGTACTAATATGGTAGAAGTGTCCGTGATTGTCCCTGAGTTGTCATAGCCTTGTCTCTGTCACTGTAGACATGAGTCCCCGAGTATCAGAGAGGTCCATACACAGAAGTACACCAACCATCTGTCCCAGCTGTTGACTACACTATTGCATACCTGTAGTGATTTCATAACAGATGTCCAGAATAATATTCATTGTATGTATAAATGAATGAAATAGTCAAATGGGAAGGGAAACCATGCCCGCAACCTGCATTATGTAGTGGAATCACTCCCCACCCTAAATTATGTAGCGCCGACCCAATAATGTGGTCAGAGGTGCCCAAACACCTGCGCCTGTAAACACAGGCAGAATGTGAAACTCTGGACTAACTCTGTCCATGTGCTACGTCTAATCTTTGAACACCGCCAGGGCAGTGCTAGTCACCAGTCGGCCGAGCCTAAATCTGGACCAGCCCATGAAAACCCTGACAATCAATTATGCGTATGTGCGAGGACTATAAGCGTAGGGGTTATGAATATCCTTGGAGTGAGTAGACTTGCAGCATGGGTCCAGAGCAGTAGGAAACAGGGAATGTCCTAATTGTAGTACTGCAGTTTTCCCAGCAGGAGAATGGATGCCTGCTGTGTAAGGGAAGCAGTGAGGCATATGTCAGAGTAGCTATGAACCATGGGTATACATATAAATGAGCCAGAACACCAATAGTGTAGTGGTTACAGCATCCGCCCAACGTAAAGGCATTCCTGGTGCAAGTACGACTATAGCACATATTAATTGTGTAATGAATGCCTCTGTGCCGTAAAGTCAACAGTTATACATGTAAAGGTGACTGTGTTTGCATGGGTCCGTTAACCGGATTCCATCAAAGTGGTACTGTCATAAGGAATAAGGCACATGCAATCCTAAAGACGTGCCTGTAAACATATGTAACTCAGAATAAGTAGATGCAAGTGGGCCTGCGCAGGTGTACGCAGCTATTGGCATAGCAAATGTATGTTGTCTTCTACAGCTGTAACTTTTATATATATATATATATATATATATATATATATATATATAGTTAGATAGATGTGTGTATAGAGAAATATCTACAGATATAACCGAAATATGCAATTATATAGCTATATATCTATCTATATATACACACACACATATATATATATATATATATATATATATATATATACATATAAATATATATATATATATATATATATATATATATATATATATATATATATTAGGAACACTGAAAGATGAAAGCAAACCTAAGTGTTGTGAAGGGAATCCAGAGCAAGGTAGGAATTATGAAGTGCTCGCAGCATATGTCACATAAAGCTGCACAAGTGTGGGTAGAGCACTGCTTGCCACACCAGAGGCAGGGCTATACCAGTGACCATAACATTGCTGAAGTGCTACATCAACATTGTAAACAGACAGAATGTAGGACATGTTGCGACCACCTACACTTGTAACCCGCAAATTGTTCGTAAGCCATAACACCAGGAAAGGCACGTATGTGCAAATATGAATGGATGGTGAGCATGTGAATACACGAGGCGGTACAAAATGTGTGTAGGGCCCCAATGCTCATGAGAGGGCAATGTGTAAAGGTGTGTCATGGCTGCGATATCAGGTGTATAATGTCTGTTATGCGGGGAAACTCAACACGAGTGTGCAGGAGAAACCATGGATATGCGAGTATGGACACAGGAGTGATAGGGTATGTTGCGCCGGGTGCAATGGAGCAGCCCGTGGAGGTCAGCTAGTACTAGGGTTACCACCTTTTCAAATGCTCAAAGTGGGACATTTACTGTAGAAATGTCAGATTAGCAGGACAAAACATACCCATGACCAGTACAAATGATAGAACTTCACCTTTCTGCCAAAATAAAAGCTTATTCGTGTAGCATTTTAGTTGCTTATGCTATTTCATATAACATTTAGGTGTTTCAGAGAAAAAATAACTGTCTTATGAAACTATGAAAGAAAACTTAGGAAATATTTTTGTACAATAATCTCAGGACATCTGCCATTTTTTCAGTTTTTTCGCAGGACACAACTGCCCAAAGAGGGACTGTCCCTCACAAAGTGGGACAGGTGGTAACCCTAGCTATTACATAGCTGCGATTCCCAGATAGAGTGTCGTTTGCATGGAGACATGCGTGAATGGCCGTATCGTTGTTGGACTTTGTGCGTCAGGTCTGGCAGCACGGCACATAAAACCTATATGCCACCAATGAGCGGAACGGAGTTCTGCTGTGACAACCCAATCGGAAAAAGCAGAAAGACACAACTACATGAAGACAACAATTTGTCAGTGTACAGTCACAGTAACACAAACACACATCCTATCAACAGTAATAATATGAATGTGTACAGAAACAAACACAGTAGCAGGAATAGTAGGCTGTGCATATGATGAATAGGTCGAATGACACTATCACAACCCAGCTAGCAGTGGCACCCCAGACATGAAAAACCTGCGACATCTGTCCGCTGCATAACATGCAATATACTGAGCACAAGTTCACCGGAGTGAAGTGTCGGTGTCAGAATGACTAAGGCAATAGTATGCTGTTGAAGAAGGGATAAAACCAATATGCACGTGTAAGTGTCCATGTCCGGGAAATGTATAGGTTAACGGACACACAGATGTTTATAATAGATAAAAACATATATATATATATATATATATATATATATATATATATATATATACACACACACATAGCTATAATAATTTACATACACATATATATCCATACGGACATATATATGTATATATGTATATATATATATATATATATATATATATATATATATATATATATATATATATATATATATATATATATATATATATATATATATATATATATATATATATATATATATATATATATATATATATATATATATATATATATATATACATGTATACACACACAAGGATATACTATGGATATATATAGATAGATATATATATATAAACACAAACAACAGGTAGTGATATATACACATACACACAAAACAAACTATATGTCAGTGTAGATATACACGTTCACATAAATAGATTACTTCACAACAATTAGGGGTAACATATTTACAGCCCGGGCATTTGTGACTGGGCGGTCTAATAAAGAAACGTTGTACCCCCCACATCGCCCAGCTAGGCCGGACAGACATACAGACAGGCAATACAGATCAATACACTGCCGCTGTCCAAAACTCCGGTAGGAAAGGACCAGTGGGAGAGTTCTGCAAGGTTTACACTTTAAACATGGAAAACGGTGTCCCTTGCAGGACCCCAAAAGGTCAGGTATGAAAGAATCTGCTGACACTAATACGAGCAGGATGTAGGTGTACATGGAACAGTAGGTTGTGCCAGTGTGATAATACATGGGTTGACAAAATGTACGACATGTGTCCCGAGATGGGGAGAGTGGGCAATGTGTAGGGGTGTGCTCATACCCCAGCTACGCTCAGAGTAAGTATTTGTCACGTCTGCTGTAGAGGGTTGCCAGGTAGGTGGACCATGGGTATGCATTAATGGGCTTAAGTGTGCAGGTGCTGGTTGGCAGAGATGTAGTAGGCCCGCCCAGTGGAAGTCATTAATATTCCTATGGTGGCATAGCATATGCCTACACCTCCCAAACCTGAAGAGCACATCTACCGGATAGTTTGTAAACCATCTGGGAATAAATAGAGACCTACAGAGTGCCGTGTACCCGAGTAGCATGGACATCCATAGTTATCTATCAGAATGTAACAAAGTCCAAAGAAACACTGCCAGAACTACTGATATTAGGTGAACAGGTGGCGGAATACAGGTAATGACAGATGACAACATGTATGAGTCATAAGCAGCATGTACCTCGACAAACGTGAGTGAATACATATGTTCTGTGACTGCGAATGTGTCTGGTTAATAGAACCAATCATCTAAATGTGTCCCGCAGGGTGTTATGCATTGTTCCTGATACAGTGTTCAGTCACACCCATTGGTATGTGAGTTCTGCTACTGACGGAAAGTGCATAAGTTGCTGACCACTTCAGGTAGATGATAGCATAATAGAAGAGGTTAAACACCTGTACGCCTGCGAGGGACACACCCATTTGGGCAGTTGTGTCTTGCAAAATGACAGTTATGGCACATGGCCTGTGCATACCTCTCAACTGTCCCTGATTTCCATGGACGTCCCTGATTTCGACCCACATTTTAACTCTGTCCCTCTTAATCCCTCCTAAAACTAGTGACTTTTGGAGGAAAGGTGGTGAATTACACTTAATGAATAATGGCAATAATTAAGAGTTACAAACTTCTTTTACTTCAGAAAATGTGTATTAATTCATATGCTCTGATTCTGTCAATGTATCAAGTTAATAGCACTAATATTTTAGAAGTGTCCCTGATTGTCCCTGTTTGTTCCTGACTTGTCCCTGATTCTGTTGAAATTTGTCCCCAATTGGTTGAGAGGTCTGGGCCTGTGAGTTTGGGAATGGAGGCTATATAGTGTGTGTAGTGGTGTCAGACATCAGTTTGTTGTATCAGTAACAGCTACACGTAATAGGAAACAGTATTATCAATTATAATGCTACATGAATAACCTTAACGTATGCAAACCGTGGAGGTTGTCTGTGTACTACTGGCTGTGGCTCAGACCTCTCAACCAATTGGGGACAAATTTCAACAGAATCACGGATAAGTCAAGAAAACACAAGGACAATCCGGGGCACATTTAAAATATTAGAGCTATTAACTGGAAACATTGACAGAATCAGAGCATATGAATTAATACACATTTTCCGAAGTTAAAGAAGTTTGTAACTCTTACTTATTGTCATTATTCATTAAGTGTAATTTACCACCTTTTCTCCAAACATCACTAGTTTTAGGAGGGATTAAGAGGGACAGAATTAAAATATGATCCAAAATCAGGGATGGCCCTGAAAATCGGGGACAGTTGAGAGGTATGCTGTGGGTATGTGTCGCCTCGACACATATGATAGCTCTACATATAGGGTCTATAGGGCCGCCACCAGTCTGAACGGCCAAAGTGGAACCTGGTCTGTGAAACTGTCAGATGTACCAGGGCAGAACGTACTTACAGCCATGCATAGTACAGAAATATACATATCGCAGCAAATCAAAGCATAGTCTAGCAGCAGTATAGTTGCTTATGCTACTACATATGTCATATCAACGTGTCAGGTATACAAGACCTGTAACAAGCAACCAGTACAGGCACCTACAACATGAGAAGGTCCCCTAATCAGGACAGTTGCAATGGTTAGAGTATTGTCCATACCACTCAACTGTCCCTGAATGTCAGGTATGTCCCTGAGTTTGACTGAAAGTCTAACTGTGTCCCTCTTAATCCCTCCTAAATGTAGTGGCTGTTGAAGGAAAGGTGGTGAATTACACTTACAGACTAATGACAACAAGTAAGAGTTATATACAACTGTTACGTCAGAATATGTGCATTATGTCATATGCTCTGATTCTGTCAATGTGTCAAGTTAATAGCACTACTTTTGTAAATGTGTCCCTGTTTTTCATGACCTGTCCCTGATTCTGCAAAAATGTGTCCCCGATTGGTGGAGAGTTCTGGTATTGTCACATGTGATGTGTGATGAGGGACTGTCCCATGCAAAGTGGGGAAGGTGTCACTCCTACAGTCTCCCGTCGTGCAATCTGAAAGGTGGTCAACGTGCAGTTGGAATGCGGTAACATGACTCAGCAGACAGCTGCATTAACAAACTCAAGTCACATGTCAGCATTTCAGAGTATCAGTTCCCATGTATCGTATGAGGAACACGCATATAATATGATTACATCACTGGACAGGCCGCCGAGTCCGTACAGTCGAATGGCTGCCGTCGCAAAATGGTTACACATACCTGATTCTGTATTCATGTAGTCTGATGTAATACGCATCACAAGGGATCACACACACCCAGCGTGAGTGACAAATGTAAGCAGAAATGTTGGAGAGCGAGCGGCTGTAAGTGTGTTTGTCTACCAGTATGCCAGTAGTGCCCTGTCAAAGAAATGTGGAGTGTAAACATGTATAAGGTGCTGTGACCAGAGGTCAGCAGTGCTTAACACTGTGCAAACCCACGCACAACAGCTTCCACCTGCTGGACTGTGCCTTACCTGGTTTGTATCCAAAGGCATCGGCCTGTCCGCAAACAAAGAACCGCCCTATACACGTGATGGTAGATGTACCCTGCGCACATAGCTCATGTGAATGAACAATAAACCATGGCATATGTGCAGACAATAGACCGCAAACACCATACAGTGCAGACATCCAACAGTTTAGCAATGTACTGGCAGATATGTCCAGAGCACTGGTGTGTGCATGCCTGGCCGTCCTGTGTTTCCGTGTGTGAGCATGCCCAGTATGACTGTTGCACATGTTGTAGACTGACAATACAGTCATGTGTGTGAGCATGCAAAGTATGGTCAACTGTATTGCATGTGTCACATGTCCAGATAGTTAGTACTGTGTTGCTGACCCCTCCATTCTACACAGACAGGTGACATGTTGTGTCTGCAGGGTAGCTAATGGTCATGTGGCATTGACAGTTGCTACATGTCTGTATAGCGTGGGGGGACATGCAACCACAGTCCTACACAGCACCGTGGGTGGTGCACATGACTCTCACATGTGTAGGTGTGACAGGGGGCACAGCCAACAGTTGTACTCATCTGTCGCTACTGTACTGGTTTGCCGGTTATTCCATGTCAGTGTGTGGACCTACCTAAATTGCTGGTTGGAGGGATACCAGGGTACGTCAGTTCCCAGCATTAATTACCAGCACAGTGGTGTTGGACATCCTATTACACATCCTACATCAAACAGCCTGGCCTGCTGTCTTTTGTGTGTGTCATACAGGGTTGGGGTCAGTCATTGGGCATATCCATAGGCCATTGTATATCATTTGTCTGTATTGGTCCACATCTGTCCAGCTGCATGGAACGTGTGTGGGCTGTATGGACACACATGATGGTCAGCCCATAATCTGCAGTGGGTAGGACACCTTGTGTACTACAGGCTACCATTATGACCCCGTATGTGCTACAGAGGTCATGGTGCCACTATGGATGTGTACTGTCTGCTGCCCTAACATTTAGCCACCACAGTCACTTGTATGCTCACATACATACCAGAGCAATGGGTAAGTACACATTCTAATACAACCACCACTTGTTAGGTCAATAGACATACCCTGGTTGTGTTACAGACTTGAGGATGGTGCTGGAGTGCTGCCTATGTCAGACGCACACAGTGCACCTCCCATACATGGCCAAGCACAGGTACTGTCAGGTTTGGCATCCATTGTACTGTGTGTAGGTCAGTGAGGGGAAATCCGTGGGTACCTACTGTGTCAGTGCATATGCCGTGTGTTGTCTCTTTGCCAAGGGCAGGTCATACTGTGCACGGGCTGTCACCGATTGTGCCCTACACAGGTAGTTCCCTCACCAAGTCACACTGTTCCTGTACAGGCCTTGGCAGTGGTGTTGGGCTGTGTGGCCCTGCCCCATGCTGTTTCTGCTGCAACTGTTGCTGCAGGCTAACATTGTGTAACATAGCAAATAACATAACAACATGTATGCATGTAGCTTGTGAATACTGCAGAGCCCCTACAGATGTGTCCGGATACCAGAACTGTGAACCGAGCATCCCAAACACATGCACATGTATATGTCTTGCCTGTGTATCCACCTCAGTTTGGTGTGAGTGTTCAGGTGTGTGTGCATTGCTGATGGGTGTTATAAGCCACTACACCAGTGTTTACCTAGCATCCCCCACTGGGAGACTGTAGGGATGTCCACATAGGCATTGGTGTGCTACAGCTGTGTCAGATGCCATATATCGGACACATCACAGCTTCCAGGGCAGACAGCACACACATTTAATGTCATGCCCTGGCCATCGCATAGGGCCTAGCTGTTGGAGGGTATGCCCCTGCACTGACTGTAGGCCCTACCCTGCTCCCCGGGTGATGCTACGTGTGCAGGCTATAGCACCCAGTACCCCAGGGTACTCATCCATGTGGTGGAACAGATTCATATTGCTGGTCCACTAATCACGTATGTGGAGGACCTGTATGTGCTCACCAGCATGTGTTGACATGGCATCTGTGAAGTGGTGCAATACTCTGGATGCAGATACCTGTGAAATACCCATGATATCCCCAGTTGTGCTGTGTGAGGTACCTGTGGCTAGTACAGCTAGGACAACACATCCCATTGTATCCACGGTGATGCGTTCCCCTCGGCCTGTGTGATGTGTTAGGCACAGGTCAACAAGCTGCTGTAGGAGGTCTCTGTCCACCCCATAGTACTCCAACATCCCCAGCCCATGTAGACCCTGGTAAGTCACCCTCGGTCAATAAAGTCTTATGTCACCCCAGTAAGGGTTGTTCGGCAGCATACACATCCACACTGCCCCAGCCCCCTGCACATTTTGGTATATGTTGCCTGTTGCAGCCCGTGTCATTTGTTTGGACTGTGTCATGAAATGTCCCTGCAGGTATACACCGGTGGTGTAGAGTGTGGATGAAACGTGTGTATGCTGCTTGCTCGCATTAGTGTACTGTTCATGTGCGGGCTGGCCATGTCATCAGTTGATTGTGCTGATCAACACCTGTTTGTGTAGCCTGGACACCCTGATTACCCCACCACTGCTGTCATCCCTCCCAACGTCACCAGGCAGGTATAGACACACCCCTAGCTTAGGTTTGCTAAGGCAGGAGCACTCCCGAGGCAAAGTTCTGCAATGTACGTACAGTATGCCTGAGCCCCCCTCCCATGCTATCAACTATATGCGAGACCTGCACCTGGCTGACTACACACATACACTCCAGGGACCAGCAGCACACCCTGGTGATAAATGTGATACACCATAGTCAACCTCATCTACATAGTATAGTCTTCTAATGAATATTTATATGACCCATACCGAACCTCCAGCATATTAACCACTGCTCAGTGTCGCTCAGATCCACACACAACTGGCAACAGGTGCCTTACCATCACCATATTCGATGTCCCATTGTCTTTCCAGCAACAAAATAACTGGTGTTGACACGACAACAAACCGTGGCCCTGCACTCCACAGACGATGTGCATTAACACCATGCCATGGCAGATATACATAGATCCGAGGTTATCACGTACAGATCATCCAGCACAAATAGTCAATAGTGCTGAAGTCCCCAGACATATGTTCACATCTATGTCCACCTCTAAATCTACATATATCACATATATGATTTGTAGACATATATACATGGACATATATATATGTATATATACATACACACATATACATGTACACATATGTAGATATGGCATTTATGTCACAACAGCGAACCACATGACAGCAATGCATTAGACAGGAATGGAAAGGAAACCACATGTGTCATCTGCATCATGTAGTGTTGTCAATATCAAGGCATGTATGTTATGTTGCGTCACACGGGTCAGACAGTAGCAAGGATAAGAGTAGGGCTGCTGACAGTTACTCACCAGACCTATTGGCGACTGTATGAGTTGACAACCCAGTGTCTAGGCAGAATATGCGGGCTGTAGACATTAAATAGGTCAGCAACAAAAAAAACTGGACACATCCTGCAGCTAGCCACCCACAGATACCAACACATATGGTATAACTGCCAAACACACACCTGCCATGCCCTGGAATCGAGCATCTACCTATCTAGTCTACCACACTACAGTATTATGCAGTGAAAGAATGAGCTACCAAGTTCAGGCATCACCACACTCCCACAGGCATACTTCTAGGTGGATGACATCATCCGGAAAGGCAAAGACGCTGATAGGGAATGTATGTGGTGTGAGCCACCTAAAAGCATTACTCTGTCCCCAGGCAGCTGGAAACACACACACAGGCACACACCTGGCAGGGCTGGGAGTCGAACATACACATAACTACCTTATCACACTACAGCATTACGCAGTTACAGAACGAGCTACCAAGATTACTGAACACAGCACTCCCAGAGGCATACTTCTAGGTGGGTGACATCATCCGCAAAGGCAGAGACGCCGATAGGGAATGTATGTGGTGTGAGCTGTCTAAAAGCATTACTCTGTCCCCAGGCAGCTGGAAACGCACACCTGGCAGGGCTGGGGGTCGAACATACACCTAACTACCTTATCACACAACAGCATTACGCAGTTACAGAACGTGCTACCAAGATTACTGAATGCAGCACTCCCAGAGGAATACTTCTAGGTGGGTGACATCATCCACAAAGGCAGATATGCCGATAGGGAATGTATGTGGTGTGAGTCATCTAAAAGCATTACTCTGCCCCCAGGCAGCTGTAAACACACAAACACACACACAGGTATACACCTGGCAGGGCTGGGAGTCAAACATATACCTAACTACCTTATCACACTACAGCATTACGCAGTTACAGAACGTGCTACCGAGATTACTGAACACAGCACTCCCAGAGGCATACTTCTAGGTGGGTGACATCATCTGCAAAGGCAGAGACGCCGATAGGGAATGTATGTGGTGTGAGTCATCTAAACGCATTACTCTGTCCCCAGGCAGCTGGAAACACACACACACACACACACACACACACACACACACACACACACACACACACACACACACACACACACACGCTCACACCTGGCAGGGCTGGGAGTCGAACATACACCTAACTACCTTATCACACTACAGCATTACGCAGTTACAGAACGCACTACTGAGATTACTGAACACAGCACTCCCAGAGGCATACTTCTAGGTGGGTGACATCATCCGCAAAGGCATAGATGCCGATAGGGAATATATAGAGTGAGCAGTCCGCAAGCATATTACTGTCCCAAGGTAGACGTAGACACACACACACGGCAGTGGTGTGATCGGGGCAACTGAATATCTACGGAGCACTACAACAACACTACATGGATACAGGATGCGCCACAGGCAGTACACCCTTCAAGACAGTCAACCAGTGTGTTCAATGTAGGCCTCCATCGTGACGTTGTAAATGGACATCTGTTGCCTGGATGACCACCATCGCTATACAGGATGTCAATGGCCATGCCCATACACAGAGGCACATCACCGATACAAGGTGTCACTGGGCATGCCTACACACTTAGTATCACACGTCCGTTTGGAATGTACTGTGTGTCCATCTACACAATGGCGAACTGGGCATGCTCACACAGCAGTTGCAAAGGGCCGTCTTGTATGCACACGGTTTCTAAACACAGAAGGGCTCAGTTTGGAATGTACTGTGTGTTCATCTACACAATGGCATACTGGGCATGCTCACACACTTAGCAGTTGCAAAGGGCCGTCTTGCATGCACATGGATTCTAAACACAGAAGGGCATGGTTTGGCATCTTGCATGCACACAGATTCTAAACACAGAAGGGCGCAGTTTGGAATGTACTGTGTGTCCATCTACACAACGGCGTACTGGGCATGCTCACACAGCAGTTGCAAAGGGCCGTCTTGCATGCACACGGATTCTAAACACAGAAGGGCGCAGTTTGGAATGTTCTGTGTGTCCATCTACACAATGGTGTACTGGGCATGCTCACACACTTAGTTGCAAAGAGCCGTCTTGCATGCACACGGATTATAAACATGGAAGGGCACAGTATGGTGTTACTGTCCCCATGTACATGAAGGCCACTCACATGTACTGACCAGTACACACTCAGGAGCCATCACAGATGTCTCAGGTGCAGATCACAATGGTACACACCGCAGTCTACAATGTAGCCCTCAGATATCACCATGTCATTGGACCAGCAATACACAGCCATACATTACCACAACACTGTGTGCCTCATGACCAGTGGACTGTACATAGGTCTACAGCAACTGTGCAGACTACACATGTACCGGCAGGGTTCCATCATGTGTTATGCATTGCAATGATACCACTGTAATAACCAGGTTGGCTCTACACATACCAGGGGCCCTGGGTCTTACACAGCTGTGACAGATGACTGTCACTGTACACCCAAGAACACACATGTTTGGATATGACATACATAATCGCAGTGGATATGTGCATGGACCACACACACACAACACATATGTACATAGCATAGCTTTTGCTGTCCTCCGTGTAGACAAGTGGCTACAGCAATCACACGCAAGCAAATGGAAGGTGGGTCCATGGCTGTTGAATGCTAACAGTACATGAGGTAGCAATGTTGACCGAGGACACATTCCCTCTGTACTAGTTACCCATGACGCCCATCATATCATACAACAGTCCATGTGTTATGTATGTCATCACACATGACCATCAATTGCAATGCATACAAACATGGCTACATGACAGGCATGTAGGACCAACACACATGTACAACTTGTAGTGCGCATGCAGCTACCATGCATGTGCAGTAGCTGATGTATGTAACTCATCTGTGCCTAACTACAACATGCAGTTGCAATGCAGCCCCATTATTGACACCTGTATATGGTGACATACTGACAGTACGGTAGGATGTACATCAGGTATGGATGGATGTGTACATAAAGTGGTGATCCACCTGTGCAGATGGATGTTTGCCGGGGACGGCTCACAGGTGTGTCACACACCATCCTACTATTACATGTGCAAACAGTACGCTATGTTACTGTTACTAACATCTACATTGATAATGGTTCATGGATATGCAGACCATACTCAGCAGGGTTATAGTGCGGTGCCATAAATTATGACTGTCGTCACCACTTGTGGGTTGATATTATCCAACACCCTATCTGTATTGTATTTCCATGCTCAGCACTTGTGCAGAACTTGTGAGCACTTCATGAGCTACTGATTAATATAGCATCCATTCCACACCATTTCTCACAAGTACACTGTCTGTCCTAACATTTCCAGCTTGCTTACAGTATGACAGCTGTTGTACACACGTAACTCACATATCTTGTGAGGCATGGTTGTATATACAGGCATGTCCAACTGTCACATACCAGTGCTATTGCCTGTCTATATGATGAATATGTTGTACATGTGGCAATAGAGCAATTGTCTTAGGTACACAGTCAATCCTCACCTCCCAACATATGACACTACAGCCTGTGGGAGATGCACATATGCAGCCCTGCTGGGGTTAATGCTGTCACCAACCCTGACTGCACCTGACAATCATGTGGGGATGTGTAACATTCGCAACACACCCCACTCATCACATAGTCTCACAAGATCTCCACCACCACAGGCCACACATACGGGTACAACTTGTGCAGTACCTCTCCATACTCTATGTAGGCACCAAAGGCAGCCCCCATCACCAAACACAACAACAATAACTTATAGCCCACAGACTCATGTGCGCCCATCACATATAGCCAATAGGGTGTTAGAACATACACAACACACCTGTCATAGGTGACTTTGTAGGCGGTCACACTGATGTTCCACTCAGCAGGCTACACAAGGCGATAGTCACTTACATCTTGCTGTCGGGTAACTGGTTCTGCAACATAACCTATGCACCCATGCCACACCTCACCAGGTACAATTTGACTGTCATTCTCCATGTTAGTGTGACTGCCCTAAGATGCAACTTCACAGACTACATGTGCAGGGACATGCAATAGCTCACCGGTCTTGTAGCCCTGAAGGTATGGGCCAAGCCCTGGGGAGCATTATGCATTCATACGGACCCGATACCACTGTACAACGACTGACTCTGGACTTCAACAGTTGCCTATGCTTCTGCTGTCATTCCACAGGCATCTGTCCGCTTTGACTGACATGGCCAACAAAACACAGTACGGATAACATGTAAGGCTCTTGCTGCTTCAATACTGCCTGTCTTGCACAGTTTCCAATAACATTCACCACCAGTACGGGAACAGGCAAGCAGAACATGGGGTCATGTGACTCAGTGCTTGACATCTTCATCTCTGACACACGCAAACCAGGCACTCCTTATAATGGACCACTTCAATATGTCTGCAGTGACTGGGACCTGCCTCTAGGCTCTGCAGAGCACACCTGCAATGACAGGTTATACACAGATCATACCTTTCAGTCATGTAACCTGGACTGGCACACCCACGGCTGAGGTGTTCCTATATTCCACTATGTTGTACACACATCCTCGCTAGTTACTTAGCACAATGCATCAGAGGTGCTCCACGTGCAACTAACTGTGGCCAGAACTGCTATACACATTGTAACAAGCTATGGATTCAACAACATACCCCACAGTTACCAGACCCCATTTCTTGGTGTACTGAACAGTAGGGCTAAGACAGGTACTACTGATGTGAGACTGAAACTACCCTACACTTAACTGGGATAGCCACTCATGTACCGACACATTAGGCCAAAGCTGTCCGGGATTCATAACCTCCACTTGGCTGGATCAACCCATACACACCACCTCCAAGACCAACAATATCCTTGACAAGGACACTACAATCATGTGACTGGTGTTCCACACCTGGGGTTATCCCCTCATTGGTGGATTCCGAACATATGCTAATCACCCTTGTTATCCACATCCCAGAACCACACCCTTCATGGCATACACAGTACAAGAGTACTACAACGCCTACTACAGATGTCTTATGACAGCAGTATTTAAAGTAATGATACCCATGCAGATGGACAATGCACATACAAATGCTGAAACATACCCCAGTGCACTTCATTAGCACTTACACAACTGCATGGATCATGCTATTCTACACAGAGCCCTGATGGTACCCACCAAATAACGGACGCCACTCTGGGGGTCCAGTTCCATGGACATAGTTTACAACAGGTGGAAGCTGTTGCAAAGTGGAGTGCAATCTCATGGGTGGGGTAGCTCACTGGTCAGCCTCAGTAGGGCTACAGGATCCGTCATCACATACTCTGAAACTAGCTACGTAAACATTACTGTGACACATTCCAGGGTGTACCACAAGGCATTATGGAGGTATGTCAGTAGTCAATGGCAATACCCACATCTTCTCTGACATACAACAGTTACTCAGGAACATTACAGAACCAGGTGATGTTGGCAACATGCTGGCGGATGGGTTCAATGCTAACATTACACCCTCTCACGCCCTACAGGGCCACAATCCATGCAGGAACATTGTTGTGTCCCTGTGGTCACACCTACACAGTACTAACCTGCACTCTATATGGCCTGGAACACTGGCCCCATGTGACCGCCCAACATCCCAGGCTGTAATTTACACAAACCTCTAAACGACATGCCTCCCCACTTGGCCACCATATTCAGTAATAGCCTTGTATCAGACATTGTGGCCCCTGAATGGCACACAGCAACAGTTATCACACTCCACACAGGTGGTGCCACAATGCACAAGGGGGACTATTGCCTTACACACCTGACTGTTCTGCAAGGCTATGTGGCACATCATCATGGAAGTCATTCACAGAGACATTGGTGGGCTCCGGTCCTTTGATGCCGCCCAGGTTGGACTTGTTAGGGCCAGAGCATGGCTCCTACACCTGGTGGACTCCTTTCATACAGTTACCAGGGTAGTTGATGACGGTAAGAGGGTCCACACAGCCTACATTGTCCTCTCATTGCCTTGCAGCACCATTCTCCATTCTGGTATTGACAACATACACATCCACCTGCACATCAACCCCTATGTCACAGGATGCTATGCAAAGTGGCTCAAGGATAGGACACACACAATGAGGGTAGCATACCATAGTACCTACTGTATTTCAGTTACACTTGGCGTACCACAGTCCTCAGTCATAGGGCCCCTCATGTTCGGTATATGCTTCCCTGAGGTACAGGCTAACACAGAGGGACTTTCCCTGCCTAGCTTTACAGACAACTGCATACAAAGTGCCATGATTGATCCATCAGCTGATACTGACCCCCTCCATAAGGGTGTCACTGTGATGGATACCTGATATCAATATCATGGCCTCAAGCTGCATGACACAAGGTGCATGAACATCCCCTTTGCATTACACCATTCACCCACTGACTATCACATAGGTGGTAGTCCCCTACATACATGTCTCATTGTACATGCTCGTAGTACACATGTATGTCACATCCACTCCTTTGATAAACATATTGCCACTGTAGTGAGGATATCCTTCTACGTGGCCACACTTATCTGTACTGGGTTTGTAGCTAGAACATAGGCACCCATTGTACCGCTGAACTCCAGACGTATACACACATTCAAGGGTACAACACTCCATTTATGGTGTACCTTACACAACAGCTATGGCTTTACATGCCGTAACATTAACACGCCGTGATGTTTATTGAGCTCCGACAGTTGAAGTATGCGGCAGAACTACGGACACCACGTCTGTACATATTTGCATACTACATACTCAGGGGTGACCTCTGCTGAGCAGACAGGGCCCATGTCCACAACAATATTCATGGATATACTCCACATACGCGACATAAGCAAAAGCCACTGTGAGCAACATGCTCATGGATATGTGCACACATGCAATGATGAGTGGGATGTGCTTGAGGGTTACATTCCCAAACCAGACACTCACCATGCTTTGGAACATGATTGCTATGTACATCACACAGGGACACTCAGTAGCACTGTTCATGTGATACCTCACTTGGTGGATGGGAGACACATGTATGCCAGGGATCACTGCAGTGGCTGTACTGTGCAGAGGTGCTGGTAACACATGGCTCTGCTGTTCACAGACAGGACACTACCCTAGAGAGGTGCCGCTGGTGTGAACACTGTAGTTGTGCTTACACAGACTTGCCAGTCTGCATAGTACCCCACTATGAACCTGTGAAGCTATTACATGTCCTTTGTGCATGGTTAATTGAGTAGCCCTTCCATTTACATTAGCTATCATGCTATTACAGTGTCCCATGACTACAAGCCATATGTATCATGTTATTGTATATTGTACATGCCAATAGACGATACCTTTGGTATGCATGATATGCCTGTTATGCTGTGTAGAATATCTGACATATCTACCTACAATACTGTACATTACACATATTTTACATAGTATCCCATAATGCAAAGCACAGCGGGACCACCTTCGACATGTCATTGTCATTATATGCCCATACACATGCCTACTGTGACGGTATATCAGCATATACTATCCCCTGCTATGGCACATACTTGTTGGACATACCCTACCACTGACGGCGGGTGGTATGGAATTGTTCTGTTTAAAGCCCTCATGTAGCATCCCTTGTGGTGTCTGTGATGTTTACCTTGTAGCCCACTGCAGGACACACAATTTCTACAAGCGTTACTATGCTCAGCAAGACATCACTACATAATACCTTTTCCCACTTTATGCATTGCGGACACTTTTAATTAATACAAAACATGCTATACATACACTAACATAATTAATACATAACAGGCTATACATTACATACCAAGTGTTCTACATACCTTGTTATTATTCCAGACTTTCGTAACTAACTCTCTTACACAGTTTAAACAGTTCTATGGTATGAGCATACGGTTTGAATGTCTGGCAAGTCATCCTTATATACGTCGATACCTGTAACATGTGGATTCCTGCCACCAATTGCTGTTCCTGAGTGACTTATTACTTGCACATCGGCTGTGCAGCTACTCCATTCACCAATTACATGGCAACAGTGGGGTATAATTGAATTCTCCACTTGGGCATTGCCCATTTGCCCTACCTTTGGGGAGACGGCCTGTATTGTGTTTTGTTCTGTGTAATTGCATCTGCTATGTGTAGAGGCACGTATAGTTTGGATTCATGTCCCCCGTGGATTGTGTGTGATGGCTAGAGTATGTGGTTCTACATGTGCGTGTACCTGTCATACCAACCGTCTGATAAGGGACTATTGCAAACAAAACCTGTAACATCGCCGTTTGTTCCATTATACAACGTCTACAATTTCACATGGCGCCTTTAAATGTGTCTCTCACAATGTATGTTAACACTTCTGCAGATGTAATTGATGGACTGGATGTTTGTGCTGTAATTAGAGTCTGTATTGCTATAGTTTCGTATGTGGGAGATGTAAGTGGGTGTATGTAGCATATACAGGTTTGTGGGGCTTGCATTTCTACATATTCCATATATGTGTGTGGGCACCTTCCCTAATTAAAGAGCTATCAGTTAGTAGACATTTGTTACGGGATTATACATTGGGCCATTGTTAATTGGTTTCTATATAGTATGCAGGTGAGGTTGATGCTTCCATACCTCCAGAATTACAGCGATATGTAAAGGGATGTTACTAACTGACAGCTGTCCCGTGTATTTCTGTACCAGATATTTATAGTCATTGCAGTTGTGTTGGTAACTGAACCTCTTTGGCATGGGTTGCCACCTTTTCAAATGGACATTGTGGGACTCTTGCGGGGCACACATCGGTGTTTACAGGCCAACACATACCCACGGTCAGTACACAGGACAGCACATACTTTTATCCTCAATACATACTTATTGTTGTAGGACTTTGGCTACTTATCATATTGCATGTAACATTTACGTTTCTTACATACAGGCATAACTATTTAATGCAACTATTACATAATATATGGGACATAATAATGTCCTACAATCTTGGACAGTTGCCCTTTGTAATGTTTTATGTCAGGACACAACTGCCCAGGGAGGGGCTGTCCCTCCTAATGTGGGACAGGTGGCAACCGTATGCCTACAACTAGCTATAACCACACCTACCATAATGATCTATCTCCGAATTGGCACTAACAGACACATGATGCAGACACACACACACACACACACACACACACACACACACACACACACACACACACACACACACACACACATTACAGTCACATGGAAATGCTCACGGCACCCTCAACACACACATATGCAGACTACGGCAATCACAAACACAGTTGAACACAGTATCTACGTGGACTGCAACACCGGCAGTGGTAACTAAATATCCCTTCTTATCGTGGTAATATTACTCGCAGTTCTAGTGTTCCTGTACTGTGTTCTTTCGGTCTTTCAGCCTCGTGGTTACGCGTGTCGGTATGTGACACATTCCATAGTTGGTTGTGTCCTATTTATTTGTACTTCCAAGGTTTTATGAATGTCATTGACCTATCTATATATTTGCAGATATCGGTGAATCCGTATATATCAACATATATCTCTCTATCACCCTTTCTATCTGTATTATATCTATGTACATATGTATGTGTGTATATATATATATATATATATATATATATATATATATATATATATATATATATATATATATATATATATATATATATATATATATATATATATATATATCTGACAGGGACAGTGACAGGCAAACTACACCTTTCATTGTGTACTTGTCGGTGTATACTGTTTCCTGGACTCTGCACGTTTGTGTCTGAACCTGTCACATTACACACCTGCCGTAGGTACATCTTGGCTACCATAGTGTTAGGTGATTGTATACATGATTGCGTGTTCTACTCCTGGCAGTGGTTATTTTACCCCTCAGAGCAGGTGCTATTAGTACAGGGGTGAATAATGCTGGTTTCACCTGTTCTGGACATCATTGACCATGATCTGCACGATATTCAGAGATGTTTGGCCCTGTTTCGCATATCCATATATCCATATACTCATATTTAAACGATGCTTACCAGCACTGGCCAACGCATATTCCCACTAACATGTGCTAAACATGATCTGATGACCTGCATCCGACATGCATTATTCGTGCCTTCGGGATTACGTTACATCCCTTGCAGGACGTGGGACCGGGAACATGCACGATGGTCACTGCATTTACCACTTGGCCATCTGGGATTTGTACACGTGTTATGGCGTTTTGTATGTGGAGTATACTACGGCTGTTACTACATACTGCACTCACATGGGTAACTGAGTTAGTTTACATATGGATGAGTCCAATTACTGGTATGTCCATGTGATGTTTACTGGATGTGCTCCAGCATTGGGTATGTATATCACAGTGAGCCACACACAATAATGTGCTACACCTTCGAACGAACATAGGTGGAGCATGCTGGGGTGATGAATACCTGTCATGGGTTCACCCCATGCCTTGACACAACATCCATTATTACATTATGTGGAGCCCCTCATTAACGAGCAGGGAATCCGTGCAGAGTGTGTGCAGAACAGTGTTTACACACATGTGATCCCGCGATTACCTCTGCTCCATTGAGCGACAGTTGGTTACTCGATGTTGTGGCGACAGCAGACACTGTTTGCCTCATTTGGTGTATGGCCTCTGACAATCGGGCGTGTACCTACCGATGTACCTAGGAACCTATACACACAGCACCAACATCTGCTGATAGGCGCATGTACTGTTCAGGTGTTGACATTCCTTGTTCCAATAGCTGTTGTGTGTACAGTGTTTGAGGGCTGCCTATGTTGGATTCACACAGTGGGCCACCTATACATTACAATTTACAGGTGGTCGTGTGTGTGTGCCATCCATTTTACTGTGTGTGTGCAGGTGGAGAGGTGTGTCAGTCCGTAGGGGCCTACACTGTCAGAGTATGTGCTATACATTCCCTCTTTGCCAAGGCGTAGACATATTGGGCACACCTCTGTCTACCTACTGGGGCTTGCACAGGGTGTTCGTGGTCTGAATCCCTCTGTGTCTGTGATGGCCTTGGCAATTGCAGTGGGCTATAAGGGCCTTCACCATTTTGCCCTGCTGCAGCTGTTTCCGCAGGATCATGTTATGTAGCATGGCACATACTATGAAGATGTGGGCACACATGCATGGAGAGTACTTCAAGGCTCCACCAGATGTGTCTAAGCAATGGAACCATGATTTCAGCATCCCAAACACATGCTCTATGATTATTCTGGTTTGTGCGTGTGCCTCATTATGGCGTTCTTGCATGGGTGTGTGTGCATTTCTGATGGGAGTCATCATCCATGGCTCCAGTGCATAGACAGCATCCCCCACAAGGTGGCCATGTGGGATGCCCCCCCTGACAAATACCTGATACAGCTGTGAGGCATGCCAGATATGGGAGTCATGGTAGCTTCCAGGGCTGCCAGCACGCACATTGTGATAATGCCCTAGGCATTGCACACGACCTGGCAGTTGATGGAGTGGAATCCCTTGCAGTTTATGTAGTGCCTGCCATGCTCACCGGGTGGTGACTTGATATGTATGTGCATGCAGTCTTTCGCACCCAGTACCTCTGGGCAGTGTGCCACATGGTGGAAGTGACGCATATTGCTGGCCAGCTCCTTCTGAGTTCGGGGGAAGTATATATGCTCATTGGCATGTGGTAACATGGCATCCAGGAACTGGTGTAGTACCCTGGATGCTGATGCCTGTGAGATCCCCATTATATCTCCAGTTGGCCTTTGAAAGGTACCTGTGGCTAGTATTCGCAAGCTTACACATACCTTCGTGTCCACTGGGATGGTTTCCCCTCTGTTGTTTCTGGTTCTCAGGTGTGGCCGGCACAGCTCAACTATTTGCTGTAAGATGTCCCTGTCCACCCTGTAATGCTCTACTATCTCCAGATCATGTAGCCCCTGGTAGGTTACCCTTGGTCTGAACACTCTTCTCATCCTCCGGGGCCTGCGGTGGTTGTCAGCATCATCCTCCACAACACCGTCAGTCTCTAACACATGGTGATGAATCACAGCTATGGCAGCTCCCAACATGTGCATTTTAAAAGTTCCCCATGTGTTTACACCTATGGTGCTGTGTTTGGGAATATACAGGTGTGTGTAGGGTGCTTTCACACTTTATACTATTGTGCTGTGAACACCGATGATGTCATAGGGTGTGTATGTACGATCGTAGCTACAGGATATCTTATGTGTTTTACTACAGGGACTACTATTGTGGTGCCTTTAGTGTTGAATTACATTTGGCTGCCGTGGATTACCTCTTGCCCTTCCCTTTACATTTCTTCACATTTCACCTACAATTTTCTGGCATGCATCCAGCAGCCTGCTTTCATTTGTACTTTCCTAGACCTGGCTTATCTTGCGTAATGTGTTCTATTGCCGGTCTACTGTAGGTTTGCTTTGCTCTGCTATGACAGTTCTCCTTTCTTTGCAATCCGATGCCTCCCCTATCCTGTTTTGCAGGTTTCTGCGAGCAGACTTGTCAGCTGCCGTCGATTGCCCACTGTGAGTTAATAGGTGTTAATTGCTCAGTTGTACTCCAATTACCCTACTGCGGCATTTCCTTCTTTTCTTCCCCTGACCTTCCTGTTTGTGCTATGGTTCGCGGTGCATGTATCCACTTACCGGGTTTCGGGCACGTTTTCATCCCCATACACATGCATTTTGGGCACCATGTGTGCTCTCAGCTTAACGATTCTATACCTACCTCCCCACCCCTGTCCTGCAGCTTTGCTTAGCAATGGCCAGGCCAGATTTGCATTACTCCAATGTGCTTACAGCTACGGTGGCACACCCCACTGCTGATGTCATGTATACCTCTGATCCACTCCTTGGTGTTATAGCACTGCGCCGTATGGTACATCCTTAATCCGGCGGGACGTCTGCGATTCAGTATTACCTGCCTCATTTGCATGGCATTGACTACTAATTCATAGTTACCACGCCAAACACTGTCACAGACCCTTAGCAACCCTTGCAGCTTGGTTGTGGTGTACCATGCATACCATTGCGTATTATGGTGAAATCCTGATTTGTATTACATTGCAATTTTCTGACACTTGTATATATTTTCTTTGTGTTCCAGTTTGTGCACACATGCCCTGCGGTTGTACTTTGCATTACTATGGACATGACATTAAATGTTATTTTTTAGGTGTTGTGCATCTTTTCTTATGCCATTGGCTGTGTATTTAGCCATTGGCATATGTTAACTTTGTAATACATGAGTCTGGTCTGCTTCCATAGCTCCAATGTTCTGTTTGGGAAAATGTAAACTGTGTTTTTTGGTTTACATTTCCATGGGCTTACGCTATGCCTGCACCACTTCATGAATCGCTATTTACCTTCATTTGCATGGTGCGGCACTGTGCATGGGGTGATTAGCATACCTACACCGAGGGCTGCGCAGTTCTGGCGTACGCCAGTAGTGCACGTGGAATTGGATCATACCTGAATCACTCGACGGCCATATTTGGCATTTTACCGCCTACACTACGCCTGCGCCTGGCGCACGCTTCATGAATCCTGGGGCATGTTTTTATATAAAAGGATAAAAACTTTAAGCAGTTGCTATAACTGTGCCTTTTGTAAGTATATAAACACTGATGTAGAATTTATGCACCCAATTTCTAAAAATAATTTTGTTTTTCAGACATTTGCTACTTGTCACACTGAAAATGTGATTTGCCTTGCTAATTGTTGGAAATGTTCAGGCTTCTATATAGGTAAAATGAATAATAAGCTAAAAGATAGGATAGCATCACATATGTCAGAGATACGTAGAAAAGTAGACACAAATGCTTTATATAAGCATATCTGATGTTATGGGAATGAATATTTCTTTAAGTTTAGAGTGCTACAAAAGATAGACTTGAATCATAGGGGTGGGGATACTTTTACTTTTACAGAAGCAGTGGAATACAGGTGGATAAATTATTTTACGGCAGATGCCCCACCTGGTTTAAATATGATAAATAGTATCAAGCCTATACTTAAGTTAAAACATTCTATTATTTAATGCTGTATGAAAATTTTTATATTGTTCTTATATTGTTTTTTATGTCATATGGTTTTATTGGTTATTAAAGGGTTAATTTTTACTGAATTAATTAGTTTCAGTTGGTAGGCTGGCTGTGATTAAAAATTGTTATATAAATACTGAACTGATGTTTTAAAGTGTTGCATTGAGAACGAGTCTTATACTTGAAAGCTTTGCAGTGTTGCAATTTATCTAATAAACTTATTACTTTGTGAGATGGTCTGTGTTTTTGGTTTATTGATTTTCTGTCTATGGTTACAGTTAACCTCAAACTGCAGAATGATGAAAATGATGAAACCCACTTGCACCAATCACTGCTGGCAGAAAACAACACTAACCGTACATTGACTCTACCATATACTCACTGATCAAAAAAGAACAAAAGCTCTCCTGTTCTTATCAGTGGATCTAACTAAAAAAATAAACAATACCATAAGAAGAGCTTCAAGCTGTTAGTGGTACTGTCAGGAAAAGTTCTTTTTTTATTAAAGTTATGTTCAAGGGGAAGGTTAACACACATAAGTAATGAGGTGCAGGGAGGCCAGAACCATGGTCTAAAGCTAAATGCCAAAAAGTGTAGCATCATGTCCCTTGGTAAACATGACAACTAATGCACCACATTAACCACATCCCCTCTCAAAACTAATACAGTTGTCAGGGACCTATAATATTTTGTAGACAATGAATTCTCTTTCAACTACCTTATATATACTCTCATTAGAAAATCCTTCTACCTATCTCAGCATATTACCAAATGTAGATCAATATGTATGTATACCTTTAAGAAGCTTTCTAGGGGCTTGCACAAGTGTATAAATACTGACCACGTGTGAGCCAGACCGCCATTTTGTAGTAAGCTGTTGAGCTGTAAGCATGTATGTCTATGTAGTCTGTCAGTTAATCAGTTTGTTTATATTTTGTATTGCTGCTATCCATCCTGATGTGTTTCTTTGTAACAAAAGATATAAATGAACTACCCTGCCTGTTCATCTTCAATAGTAAAACAAGACAAGCAACAATGTGTCAGAGTGGGATCCAAAATTCCAGATTCTGGACTGAGAACACACTCATTTAAAGGTGGAGGAATATAGAGGAATGGATGATCCCTACTGCATGTTAACTAGCAAAAAAAGGTCATAAACGTGTTTCAGGTATCAAAGCTTACTTAAATGATTTCTTATTTGCAAAATATGAAACAAAGCTCTCAGAAAGTTCAAAACAAACTTCTAACTTAACAAAATGTCCGAAACTGCGACATATTGATAGAAAATATTCAAATAACTACGGAAAATATTTGAAATAAAGTCTGAATCACATAAAATGAATAAAATAACACATATTTTCCCATTAATTAAAGCTACTCAAGACATCCAAAGTTTGTGCAGTATTACAGTACACTTATTTTGCAAAATACAGGGATTTCAAAGCATAGTTTGCAAAATACAGTATTTTAGGTTCATAGGTTCATACTAGGCTATCTGCCCGAGGGCATTTACAAGCCTAGCCCATAGTTTTGTGGCTTACGCCACCCCTTTAGTATGGGGAACTATACCCATTATTTTGCTGTGCCTCTGTCGAGCAGTGACACTGAGGTAATCCCTGGTTTATATCTGCGATCTCCCATCCATTGGTCAAGATTTCTCTTGAACAAGGCCAGCGAGGTGCTCTGCCTCACATATACCGGGATTTTATTCCACAGCATAGGGAGTCTTTGGGTGATGAATCTATCCCTCCAGCACGTCCTATTAATAGCCGTGTCGAGGTTTAAGTCTCCCGCCCTTGTGGCTCTGACAGATCTAGATTTTTTGAGGTGAAGCATATTCATCAAATCTGGGTTTGACATGGCCTTGTATGTTAGGCAAAGGTCACCTCTGAGCAAGCGGTGCGACTGAATAGAGCTGGAGTTCTTTCAGTCGGGCAGCATAGGACAGATGTTTGAGACCCTTTATCCTTTTGGTGAGGAACTTTTGTGGCCTCTCCAGCTGCTGCAAGTGTCGGGTCAGATACATTCCGAATGGGGCATTGTACTCAATCATTGGTCTGATGAGTGATGAGTATAGGGAGACTATGACCTCCTTGATCTAGATGAGAATCCCTTCATGATAAGGTGGGCAATGTAGAAGGTCTTCCTAACTACTTTAGCTACATGGGTGTCAAATGACAGACTACTATCAACCTGGGTCCCCAGGTCCCTGATAACTACTTCTGTGCTCAGTGGATTGCCACCTATTTGGTAGCTAGGGGTAACCTTGTTTTTCCCGAAGGGTATGACTATGCATTTTTTGGCATTTAACTTTAGGCCATGGCTCTGGCACCAGTTATCCGTTTCTGTGAGACCCTTCTGAAGGATATCTGTGTCAGATGTGTTTTCTACTATGGCCCAGTTTGCAGTCATCTGCAAACTTTGTCAGCCATAACCCTCCTGTGTTTGCTTGTACTTGGAAAAGTAGATGCCAAACAAGAGTGGGCCCAGGACTGAGCCCTGTGGTACACCACTTGTGACAGGCTTTGAGTCTGACATGGCGCCAGCAACTCTGACCCTGTGGGTTCTGTCAGTCAGCCAGTTTGCAACCCATCTTGTGATGTATGGGTTAACATTTAAGCTCATGAGTTTTTCAATGATACCCGAGTGGGGTATTGTATCGAAGGCCTTCGCCAGATCGAGGTAGGCTGTATGGACTGCCTTTCCCTCATCAATGGCTTTAGTGACTGTTTCGAAAAAGTCAACCAAGTTTAGAAGGCATGATCTGCCTTTGACAAAGCCAAACTGGGATGGATCCAAAGTCTGCAAATTCCCTATGTCTTTATTTATGAGGTCCATTATGATCCTCTCCATGGCTTTGCAGATAAGGCTTGTCAAGCTAATGGGCGGTAATTTCCAGGGTCGGTGGAGGCACCGCCTTTGTGAAGTGGGACCACAGTTGCAGTCGCCACTCCTGGGTGCGTATCCAGAGGTAAGACTATGATTAAACAGCTGTCCTAGCTGTGGGTTTAATTCCTCGTTGAGTTCGTGGAGCACACAGCCGGGGACACCATCATGTCCCATGGATGCTGTGTTTTTTGCTTTGGAGAGAGCAGTTCTCACTTGTGCGTTGGAGGGGTTTGGGGGCTGCAATCGCTTGGTATAGATATCTCTCCTTTTGGGGAGGGGAGAAGTTTGCACTGAACCTGTCAGCCAGTATGTTGGCAATGTCTGTAGGATCAGTAATCTTCACATCATTTTGAACTAGTTCTGAGCATATCTGGGAGTTTCCTCCCAGGTTTCTAACATAGCTAAAGAAGGCCTTATGATTGTCTTTTGAGTCTTTAGCTATTTTTCTCTCAAAATTTGCTTTGGATGATTTTATGAGAGCTCTTAGTTTTTACTTATAGTGATCAAGGGTGTCTTACCTTTTAAGGATTTTGCTCTATCTTGTAGTAGCTTCCTCCTTTTGTTGTAGAGTTTGTTTATGGCTGGGGTCCACCAGACTGGACGCTTGCCTTTGGTACAAAGAGTCTTTGTTTTGCTTGGGATTGCCTTATCCATGCAGTCCTGCAGGTGCTGGTAGAAGGCATTTGTAAGTGATTCAGCGGCTTGAGTACTGTTTTCCGCCAGCTCGGGGCCTTAAAGGAGACCACACTAGTCTTTAGAAGTGTGAAGTCGGCTTTAGAAGTTCTTTACTGTGGTCTTTTTATTTCAGGTGGGGGTGGGATGAGGACCTCCAGCGAGATTAGTTTGTGATCTGATCTCACCAGTGAGGGGTATACTTCGGTGTTGAGCATTGTGCTCCCATGTTCGTGATGATGAGATCAAGTATGTTTTCTCCTCTTGTGGGGATGGTGACTAGTTGTTCCATGGCATTTGAGTTTATGAATTCCAGGAACTTCTGGGCTAGGGTGTTTGGGCTTGAGTAGTGTTCCCAGTCTATATTAGGGTAATTGAAGTCACCTAGTATGATGGTGTTTGGTGATACATTTATCCCCTCTAGTGTTTTCAGGAAGGCCATGTGAGGTTCCTGAGTTTGTGAGGGTGGCCTGTAACATGCTACAATTTGCAGAGCAGTCTTGCCTATGGTTAATTGCACCTGGATGGTCTCCGATGCATCGTGCTGCCACCAGTCTTGAGGTGTGGGTGTCCTTGATGAATATGGATACCCCCTCCTTTCTTGGTATTGTCCGGATTTTGGGGCGGAACGCATGATAAGAGGTAAAACCTGATAGTGCTGGGGTGCTCTCAGGAGCCTTGAACCAGGTTTCTGTCACTGCACAGACATCGATGTTCTCCATACTGAGAAGGGCCTCGAGTGCGTGCATTTTGAGATTTAGACTTCTGGCATTGAGCAGCATTACCCTTAGTTTTTTTCCTTTTTGTGTTCTAGGGTGGTAGGTTTAGAATTTGAGCCTTGCCTAAAAAAGGCACTATGGGGGTGGCAAGAGCCTTTGCCAATATCCGGAATCCCAGGGGTGACAGGTGCAAGCCGTCCCTTGCGAAGCAGCGTGGCTTGTCCAGCATGTCATCCCAGGCAGACAGACATTGGATCCCCTTTGAATGACACCAGAGTTTAAGCCAATTGTTAAAGCTGATCATCTTATCTCTGTATTGTGGCATCATTCTTGGTGAAGGTAGGATACTGCTCAAGGTCAGGGTCATACCTGCCTGGGCTACATAATCACAGAGCTCCTCAATGTCTCTTTTCATATAGTCCAAGGAGGTACGTCTCAGGTCGTTTACACCAGCGTGGACAATGACTGAGTCGTATTTGTACCTGCTGTTGAGAGACCTGAGTGCTTGCGTTATGTGGCGGATTCTAGCACCCGACAGGCAGCTTACTGTGACCTTCTCCTTACTCAGTCTGGTGAGCGGGACGTCAGTGTGTCTGACTATGGAGTCACCAATGACTAGTGTGTCTGGCATTGTGTTTGGCCTTAAGGGCTGTGACTGTTTGACACTCTGACTGTGAGGTCTATGTGTTGCAGGTGTTGTGTTCTGAGGTGGTGGTTGTTTGGGTGTCTGCTTTGGTGGCCTCTGCTGTTTTGGTAGATTTTGATCAGAGCCGAGTATGTCTTTGTGTGTTTATGTGTATGATTTGAGGTTGTGATGGTACTATGTGAGACTGGGTCTATAGTGTGTGTGGTAACCTTCTCCTCCTGACTGGTCTTGCCAGTCCTATGTTGAGAGAGCTCAGCCTCCAGTTTGGCCATATAGTTGCATCTCTCGCATGTATTTGTGTTTTGTGGGAGGAGGAGAGGGTTGTCTGTGTACATGAGGCAATTGTAACATTGCCTCAATATTCCCAGGTTCACCAGCTGAGCAGGAGAGGACACTAGCAACTGATCCCTCGACATGCTAGAAGGACTAGACAAAAACTTTAAAAGAGATTCCGGGGACGTGGGTGACAGAGAAATGGGGGTTTGCCTTTTGGGGTGCTATCTATAAGAGTGCCATATCAAGGTAATAAGTACTGTAGGAGCAAGTGCTAGGTTTAACAGATAGGGAAAAGTCTACTTGGAGTCAAGTAGAGATGATCTTTTTAGGTATTAGAGAAAGTGCTAGTAACAGGGATGCTTAAAGGTAAGATTGAAAAGAATGCACTCTGCAGTGTGCACTAGAGAAGTTAGATATGAAAGTAGGTAACTTGAGTTTTACCTGTTTAAAAAGTTAAGGTTTAGTGGAGAGTTACTATTTTTAAAACAGCAAGATGGACTGAAAGGGGTGGTTACTTTTGTATTTTGGTACTATGAAATACTGTAGGATGGCCAATAAATTTAAATAATTGAAGGGGTGGGATTTCAAAAGTGAAGAGTTTATTGTGCATTTGACTATTACAAGTACTGGCTGTGTGTGCATGTTAATTACAGTGGCCATATTTTCAGTGTGTTTGGTCATACTTTGGTGGCATGACTGAAGGATTTAGAAAACCAGGTCCACTTTAGTTTGATAATAATATTGCAGAGAATTGAAGAGTGTTTGAGCAAGAGTACAATACTTTCATACAAGCTGTATTTACTGATAAAGATGACAGTACAGAGGCATTTATTCTGCTTAATTTAGCTGGTTCAGATGCCATAGAAAGTGAACGTTTATTTGTGTATGTGCTTGCTGTATTTTCAGGGGAGGGAGAAAACCTTCATATAGTGGTACTGGCTGAATCAAAGGAAGACCCTGAGTGTTTAAAATGTAGATTTAGAGAAATGTGTGACCCTCAAATGAATATTACTGTGCAAAGGCACTTATTTTACACAAGAGGTCAAAAGTCTGGGGAAACTTTTGCAGCATATTTAACTGACTTGAGAAACAAAGCTAAAATGTGCAGATTTGGTGATTTAAGTGATGAGCTGATAAAAGACAGACTTGTGTGTGGTATTAAAGATGATGCTGTGAGAGGGATTTTGCTTCATGACAGTGATTTAACTTTGAATAAGGCCATTGAGATTTGTCAGATATATGATGTCAATGAAAAGCACACAAATATGCTTGCAAATGAGAAATGCATGTTTCCAGTATCTTTTAGTGCTCATGTTGATAGTGTGCAGCACATGGTTAAAAGAAACAGGCCCACACACATGGCAGCAACTGTAAGCTCTGCAACAGTTACTGGGAAACCCCGTTCTTTTCTAGCAAATTTTAGAGTGTGCACAGTCTCAGTGAAGCACAAGAGGCAGTTAGCAAACTCAAAGTGTATACCCTCACCCAGTTTCATAGTCAACTGTTGTAACTGTGGTGCAAATCATGAGCCCAAAAGAGAAAAGTGCTTAGCTTCTGGTCAGCAATGCCACAACTGCAATAACCAGAGTCATTTCAAAGGATTTTTGTGAATCAAACAAGGGGCATTCTTTTATTAAAAGTAAGCATTCAAAGAGACAAGTTGATCAATTAGAAAGTTGTGATCCTACTTTTTATGTTGATGGTGTGTCAGTGCTTAATGAAACAGTCAATGCAGTAGATTTATGGGCAAAAAAGAAGTATTTGTACTGTTTGGATAAATGGAAAACCCACAGAGCTCAAAGATGACACAGATTCAGAATACAATGTTATGTCAGCAGAAAGATTGGCTAGAGTATGTGCTGGCGAGAAGCTTGATTTGTCAAAGTGTGCGAAGGTTGTTACTTATGATGGTGAAGAAATTCAGACTGAAGGTTCAGTAATGCTTTCAAGTTACTCTGTTGGGAACAGCTATGACTAACAATTTTATGTATTCAAAAGGCACGTACAGTCATTATTAGGCCTCAGAGACAGTTTGAAAATAGGACTACTTTAATTTAATAAAGACGTCCATCATGTTAGCTTAAAAGACCACTGTTCTAATTTTGCCCAGTCTATTTTTTCTACTTATACTGATCTTTTTTGAAGACAATTTAGGCAAATTTTCAGTTGTGTACTCCGTGAGGTTAGACCCTGAAGTCAGTCCAGTTGTCAGGCCAGACCAGAAAGTTCCAGTAGCTATGTAAAACAGAGTCAAGGTTGAGTTAGATAAAATGCTGTAGCAAGGTGTAATTTGTCCAGTTGAAGAACCAGCTGAATGGGTATCTTCCATGGTCGTTGTTCATAAGAAAAGCTAAAATGATATCAGACTATGTATTGATCCAAGAGATTTGAACAAAGCACTGAAATGACCTCATCATCCAATGCATACAGTTGAGGAAGTCACTGCTTTTATGTCAAACGCCACTGTTTTTTTCTGTCTTAGATGCAAAAAGTTCATTTTGACAAATTTTGCTTGACAAAAAATTTTCATTGCTAACTGCCTTCAGTACTCCTTTTGGCAAGTATAGATTTTTGAGAATGCCATTTGGGATAAATTCTGCCAGTGAAGTCTTCCAGTGTGCAATGGACCAAATTTTTTCTGTGTACCTGTGTGCTATTATAGTAGATGATATTCTAGTAGGAGGTAATGGTGAAGCCGAGCATAACAGAAACTTCAATAAATTTCTGGAAAGAGCACGTGAAGTGAATCTTAAGCTGAATACTCAGAAGTGTAAATTCAGGCTACAAGAAGTTGCTTATGTTGGTCACTTGTTTGCCAGTTCAGGCTTGCAACCAGATCCTTCCAAGCAAACAGCAATTCTTGAAATGGCAGCCTGAGGCAATATTCAAGCCTTATGTTTTCTTGGCATGGTTAACTACCTAGGCAAGTTCTTTCCAGACTTGAACCAACTTTCACCACTGCTTAGAGAGCTGACATGCAAAGATGTATCTTGGTCATGGACAGAACAACACCAAAGAACATTTGATGTCCTGAAACAGAAAATTGCCAGTCCACCAACTCTCGGATATTATGAAGTTCACAAATCAGTTTACTCATTCTTGTGATGCTTCTAAATTTGGTCTTGGTGCAGTCATTCTTCAAGAGGGAAGACCAGTAGCCTATGTGTCCAGAATTCTAACCCAAATTCTAACCCAGATAGAGAAAGAACCCTTGCCAATTGTGTTTGCATGTTTGAAGTTCCATGATTATATCTGTGGTAGACCTATCCAGATTGAAACAGGTCACCAACGTCTAGTCACTCTTTTGAGAAAGGCTATGTATACAGCTGCAGCCACATTGCAACGCATGATGCTCAAATTGCAAAAGTACAATTTCAGTCTTGTCTACACAAAAGGCAGACTTCTTTATCTTGCTGATACATTATCTGAATCACCCAGAAATACCACTGAACAACATGAAAATGAGAAACTTGATTTTGAAGTCATGGAAGTGAGAAATTTTTCTTCCACACATCTTGATGAGCTTATAAGTCATATACCCTCAGATCCAGTTCTTCAGAAGCTTAACCACTTTATCAGTCAAGGATGGCTGTCAAAACAATCTTGTTTACCAGTAGACCTGCTGTGACAACCATGCCCTGGCCCAGCAGTCAAGGAGCCTCAAATTGTATACAGGAACAGATAATATGAAAACTACAATTCAAAGTTGGTTGTCAGGACCACCTAACACATCACTGACAGCTGATTTACTTACATTCCCTCTTTTGTAATGTGATTACATGCCTTCTGATAGATATAGCTTACTTTGCCCATTATCCAAACTGAAAGACTGTCAATGGTGTCTTCAGTGAGGGTGATTGATTTTTCGTCCAGTCTGCTATATATATGGACGTGTATATGCATGCAATATTGGGAACACTGAACACATGCATTTTTTTTTGCATTGGAGAATTCTCATGCATTTCCTTTGGCTCTTCTCTCCCACATTGTAACAGTACTCATGGCAGGGCAAAGTCAAACTAGTGCAAGACAGGGATATCAATTTGAGCCCAGGTATCGACCTGGAGAGCCAAGGAAGCAGCGCCATTTGTGCAACAGTGATGAGAATCAACCGCCTTCGCCGGACCCTGATTACAGCAGTCTGTCAAGTATGACATGGTGCCTATGTGGCAAATGCATAATGATGACCACGTCACTCGAGTGCTTATGTTGTGTGTCTTTGCCACGAGCAATTGAAAAATGGGCAGAAATAACTTCAGCATCAGGTCACACTGCATGCATAACTGTGCATCCACAGTTTGACTCGGCATGCCTTTATACCCATGTTTTAAAAACTATATTCAGGCTTCTGTGTCGGCGTAGAGGGCATTATCAACCACCGCAGTGGACAAACAAGTACATTGTGTGTCTGTCTGGTGTGTCTGTCTGTCTGGTGTGTCTGTCTGTGTGGTGTGTCTGTCTGTCTGGTGTGTGTGTGTCTGTCTGTCTGTCTGGTGTGTGTGTCTGTCTGGTGTGTGTGTCTGTCTGTCTGGTGTGTGTGTCTGTCTGGTGTGTGTGTCTGTCTGGTGTGTGTGTCTGTCTGGTGTGTGTGTGTGTCTGTTTGGTGTGTGTGTCTGTCTGTGTGTCTGTTTGTCTGTCTGGTGTGTGTGTCTGTCTGGTGTGTGTGTGTGTCTGTCTGGTGTGTGTGTCTGTCTGGTGCATGTGTGTGTCTGTCTGGTGTGTGTGTCTGTCTGGTGTGTGTGTCTGTCTGGTGCATGTGTCTGTCTGTCTGGTGTGTGTGTGCATCTGTCTGGTGTGTGTGTCTGTCTGGTGTGTGTCTGTCGGTCTGTCTGGTGTGTGTGTGGGTCTGTCTGTTGGGTGTGTGTGTGTGTGTGTGTGGGGTGTGTGTCTGTCTGTCTGTCAGTCTTGGGTGTGTGTGTGTGTGTGTGTCTGTCTTGTGTGTGTGTGTGTGTGTGTGTCTGTCTGTCTTGTGTGTGTCTGTCTGGTGTGTGTGTCTGCCTGGTGTGTGTG
This sequence comes from Protopterus annectens, assembly GCF_019279795.1. Taxonomy (NCBI): domain Eukaryota; kingdom Metazoa; phylum Chordata; order Ceratodontiformes; family Protopteridae; genus Protopterus; species Protopterus annectens. The sequence goes on along the minus strand of NC_056741.1, from coordinate 1,777,627,463 downwards.
TGTCTGTCTGTCTGTCTAGTGTGTGTGTGTGTCTGTCTGGTGTGTGTGTCTGTCTGTGTGTGTGTCTGTCTGTCTGGTGTGTGTGTCTGTCTGGTGTGTGTGTGTGTGTGTGTGTGTCTGTCTGGTGTGTGTGTCTGTCTGTCTGGTGCATGTGTCTGTCTGTCTGGTGTGTGTGCGTCTGTCTGGTGTGTGTGTCTGTCTGGTGTGTGTCTGTCAGTCTGTCTGGTGTGTGTGTGTCTGTCTGTCGGGTGTGTGTGTCTGTCTGTCTGGTGTGTGTGTGTGTGTGTGTGTGTGTGTGTGTGTGTGTGTGTGTGTGTGTGTGTCTGTCGGGTGTGTGTGTGTGTCTGTCTGTGTGTGTGTGTGTGTGTGTCTGTCTGTGGTGTGTGTGTGTCTGTGTGTGTGTCTGTCTGTCTGTCTGTCTGTGTGTGTGTGTGTGTGTCTATCTGGTGTGTGTGTGTGTCTGTCTGTCTGTTTGGTGTGTGTGTGTGTGTGTGTGTCTGTCTTGTGTGTGTGTGTGTGTGTGTCTGTCTGCCTTGTGTATGTGTGTGTCTGTCTGTCTGGGGTGTGTGTGTCTCTGTCTGTCTTGTGTGTGTGTGTGTGTGTGTGTGTCTGTCTGTCTGTGGAGTGTGTGTGCCTGTCTGGGTGTGTGTGTGTCTGTCTGGGGTGTGTGTGTCTGTCTGTCTGGGGTGTGTGTCTGTCTGTCTGGGGTGTGTGTGTGTCTGTCTGTCTGGGGTGTGTGTGTTTGTGTCTGTCTGGGGTGTGTGTCTGTCTGTCTGTCAGTCTTGGGTGTGTGTGTGTGTGTGTGTCTGTCTTGTGTGTGTGTGTGTGTGTGTGTGTCTGTCTGTCTTGTGTGTGTCTGTCTGGTGTGTGTGTCTGCCTGGTGTGTGTGTGTCTGTCTGTCTGTCTAGTGTGTGTGTGTCTGTCTGGTGTGTGTGTCTGTCTGTGTGTCTGTTTGTCTGTCTGGTGTGTGTGTCTGTCTGGTGTGTGTGTGTGTGTGTGTGTCTGTCTGGTGTGTGTGTCTGTCTGTCTGGTGCATGTGTCTGTCTGTCTGGTGTGTGTGTGCGTCTGTCTGGTGTGTGTGTCTGTCTGGTGTGTGTCTGTCAGTCTGTCTGGTGTGTGTGTGTCTGTCTGTCTGGGGTGTGTGTGTCTGTCTGGGGTGTGTGTGTGTGTGTGTGTGTGTGTGTGTGTGTGTGTGTGTGTGTGTCTGTCTGGGGTGTGTGTCTGTCTGTCTGTCTTGGGTGTGTGTGTGTCTGTCTGTCTTGAGTGTGTGTGTGTGCCTGTGTGTGATTGTGTCTGTCTCTCGTGTGTGTGTCTTGTGTATGTGTGTCTGTCTGTCTTGTGTGTGTGTGTGTGTGTGTGTGTGTGTGTGTGTGTGTGTGTGTGTGTGTGTGTGTGTCTGTCTGGGGTGTGTGCGTCTGTCTGTCTGGGGTGTGTGTGTGTGTCTGTCTGGGTGTGTGTGTGTGTCTGTGTGTGTGTGTGTGTGTGTGTGAGTGTCTGTGTCTCTCTCTGTCTGTCTGGTCTGTCTGTGTGTCTGTCTGTCTGTGTCAGTGTGTGCTCTGTCTGTCTGTGTGTCTGTCTCTCTGTCTGTCTGTCTGGTGTGTGTGTCTCTGTCTGTCTGTCTGGTGTGTGTGTCTCTGTCTGTCTCTCTGTCTGGTGTGTGTGTCTGTCTGGTGTGTGTGTATCTGTCTGTCTCTGTCTGTCTGGTGTGTGTGTCTGTCTGTCTGTCTGTCTGTCGGGTGTGTCTGTCTCTGTCTCTCTGTCTGTCTGCTGTGTGTGTCTCTGTCTGTCTCTCTGTCTGTCTGGTGTGTGTGTCTCTGTCTGTCACTCTGTCTGTCTGGTGTGTGTGTCTCTGTCTGTCTGGTGTCTGTCTGTCTGTGTGTGTGTGTGTGTGTGTGTGTGTGTGTGTGTGTGTGTCTGTCTGGGGGTGTGTGTGTCTGTCTGGGGTGTGTGTGTCTGTCTGTCTGGGTGTGTGTGTGTCTGTCTGGGGTGTGTGTGTGTGTGTGTGTGTGTTTGTCTGTGTGTGTGTGTGTGTGTGTGTCTGTCTGTCTGGGGTGTGTGTTTGTCTGTCTGTCTGGGGTGTGTGTGTCTGTGTCTGTCTGTCTGGGGTGTGTGTGTCTGTCTGGGGTGTGTGTCTGTCTGTCTGTCTTGGGGGTGTGTGTGTCTGTCTGTCTTGTGTGTGTGTGTGTGTCTGTCTGTGTGTGTCTGTCTCTGTCTGTCTTGTGTGTGTGTGTCTGTCTGTCTTGTGTGTGTGTGTGTGTGTGTGTGTGTGTGTGTGTGTGTGTGTGTGTGTGTGTGTCTGTCTGGGGTGTGTGCGTCTGTCTGGGGTGTGTGTGTGTGTGTCTGTCTGGGTTTGTGTGTGTGTGTCTGTGTGTGTGTGTGTGTGTGTGTGTGTCTGTGTCTCTCTCTGTCTGTCTGGTCTGTCTGTGTGTCTGTCTGTCTGTGTCAGTGTGTGCTCTGTCTGTCTGTGTGTCTGTCTCTCTGTCTGTCTGTCTGGTGTGTGTGTCTCTGTCTGTCTGTCTGGTGTGTGTGTCTCTGTCTGTCTCTCTGTCTGGTGTGTGTGTCTGTCTGGTGTGTGTGTATCTGTCTGTCTCTCTGTCTGTCTGGTGTGTGTGTCTGTCTGTCACTCTGTCTGTCTGGTGTGTGTGTCTCTGTCTCTCTGTCTGTCTGGTGTGTGTGTCTCTGTCTGTCTCTCTGTCTGTCTGGTGTGTGTGTCTCTGTCTGTCACTCTGTCTGTCTGGTGTGTGTGTCTCTGTCTGTCTCTCTGTCTGGTGTGTGTGTCTCTGTCTGGTGTCTGTCTTGTGTGTGTGTGTGTGTGTGTGTGTGTCTGACTGGGGTGTGTGTGTCTGTCTGGGGTGTGTGTGTCTGTCTGGGGTATGTGTGTCTGTCTGTCTGGGGTGTGTGTCTGTCTGTCTGGGGTGTGTGTGTCTGTCTGTCTGTGTGTCTGTGTCTGGTCTGTCTGTGTCTCTGTCTGTCTGGTCTGTCTGTGTCTGTCTGTCTGTCTGTGTCTGTGTGTGTCTCTGTCTGCCTGTGTGTGTCTCTCTGTCTGTCTGTGTGTGTCTCTGTCTGTGTGTGTCTCTGTCTGTCTGTCTGGTGTGTGTGTCTCTGTCTGTCACTCTGTCTGTCTGTGTGTCTCTGTCTCTCTCTGTCTGTCTGGTGTGTGTGTCTCTGTCTGTCTGGTGTGTGTGTCTCTGTCTGTCTGTCTGTGTGTGTCTGTCTGTGTGTGTCTCTATCTGTCTCTCTGTCTGTCTGTGTGTGTCTCTGTCTGTCTCTCTGTCTGTCTGGTGTGTGTGTCTCTGTCTGTCTGGTGTGTGTGTCTGTCTGGTGTGTGTGTCTCTGTCTGTCTCTCTGTCTGTCTGGTGTGTGTGTCTCTGTCTGCCTCTCTGTCTGTCTGGTGTGTGTGTCACTGTCTGTCTGTCTGGTGTGTGTGTCTCTGTCTGTCTGGTGTGTGTGTCTCTGTCTGTCTGTCTGGTGTGTCTCTGTCTGGCTGTGTCTCACCACAGGATTGCTCTATTTCAGGTTGTACCGGGTTGTGGCGTACCATGCATATGTGTTGTGGGTGCATAACAATCGAAGGCTGGGATTTGGTAATCGAATGGTGCTTCCCGCTTGTGTAGTGTCGCGAATTTGAGCACAGTTTCCATGTGCAGATGATGATTCGTACACAGGATTTAAACCCTTTGAGGGACTATGGATTTTTTCTGAACACTGACATGTCTATTGTTATTACTATAGCTGTGCATTGCTGGTCACAGTTGACAAATGCTTTTACTTTTCAAATACTGTAAACACTACCTTATGAAGTTTGTGCAATAATAAAGTATGTGAATCATTGACTTGGATAGTTAATGTGTCATGTGTACATCTGTCTACCATCGCCTTAAATTGATGCTGCTCTGAGAGCAGAGTACGTACCCGTTTTCACTGTTGTATATCATGATGGTGATTGTCTTTTTTTATAGCAATATTTGAGCATCTTTCAATCATTGGCGAATGTCCTCCAGTGCAACTGTTGACGTCCTTCCCACCATGCAGACAAACTAAGTGTATTTCATCCTCTAAGTGGCTTTTAATTCTGTACAGGTCCGGTCACACCGCCTATGCAAGACTAATGAATCATAAAGTTATTTGGCTGTGGCAGAGTTACCATACGATCACTATATGCCATCCTGCGTGATTTCATTTATTTGTAGCACAAAGTGTTTTTGTGGTAAGGGGAGAAATTCACCTGAATTAGAACTGCTTTCACATTGCTCATGTAGAAAAGTAGATTTTTACAGTGCCCCAGTTTGAATCGGAGTAATTGTCGACTTCCATGTGTCGTGTAAAGGCTGTAAGCGAGGATACACTTTGATCACAGAGAAAATAAGGTGGATGAAAGTGACACTGACAAATGTATTGCATGACTGTCACATGAAGGCAGCCATTATTAAAGTTGGATATCTCATTGAACATCATTTCTAACCGTTGAAGTCTTACGGGTTGTATGAATATCAAGGAGTGTAACAAGTTTACCATGAATTAGTTGTGTGTGTACTGTATGATTTGATATAGTAATTTCTATTTTTATTAGGTGATCGTCAAAATGCCTTCCTGCTTTGCAATCAACTGTAGTATGCGCCAAGACAATCTGCCACAGGGGGTATCATTCCATCGGTTTCCACGTGATATCAACCTGTGTAGACAGTGGGTGATTAACTGTGGTAGAGATGTTGGTAGCATACCGAAGTTTGTTAAGGAAGTATTGGGTAGTGCAAAGCCACGACATTTTCTCTGCTCTCAACACTTTGAGCAGAGCCAGTTTCACCTTGACTACCAGCAACAGCTACTTCCTGATGAGATGAGACCCAAGTGACCAATTCGGAGATTAATAAAAGGGGCAGTAGCATCAATTTTCTCTCTTTCGAACAGCAAGACACGGACATCTTCAGTACATCGGTTGCAGCAGAAACAGCAGCAGAAGGTGAGAACATCAGTGGAGCAATGAAAGGTTTAATCAGTCTACTGACGTTTGCATAGTGAGATACTGGCACTGCATGCGTTTCAATTTGCAACAGTTAATTGGATGTACTTTTTACATGCAGCTTATTGAAGACCTTCTGAGTACAACGCAGCCTACATTGCAAGACCTTGTGACAGAGCAACGGTCTGTGCAACGCAAGGTGAGTGTAATTGTATTACCTGTTCAGCACACAAATCATTAGTCACTACTCAGGTGAATGTAATTTTAATGTGCCTTACTTTTTGTATCTATTGCAGAGGAAGCATGTGCAGCTACAGAATCAAAGGGATGCAGATAATGATGCGTCAAGACACATGGTGGAAGATCGAATGGAAGACTGTCAAGTGCATCAAGAATGTGTGGAAGTAAGTTTCGATGAAAAGCTAGAGTAATATGCGAGTGTGGATAAGCATTCAGTCTATGGTTGTCTGAGTAATAGTCTAAATTACAAAATTTTTATGGAGTTCATTGGGACTCCCTTGAATATATTGACTCAGGATCTCAGCAATCAAAATGCTTATGCTGTTATCGCAGAGAGTGTATGTATTTTACTTTGTCATTAGTCAAGCATTAAACAATATGTGCTTCTCACATAGGTAAATGCTCTTGTAAAACTGGAACTTACGACAATGGAATAAAATAAATGTGCTAAACAAGAGCAAAGCAAGGCACAGTTCAAGTATTTATGATTAAATATTTATTGCAGAGAGTTGATAAGCGCTTTCGCTAATGTAATAGCTTCATCAAATCAAACATTCTCAAATAAAACAGACTACTTAAATATAAAAAGAAACATTTCATCCATTCAAATCAGCCAATCAACAAATCACAGTAATTAATTCTTATTAAGATTTAAAACAGCAATACGTATTAGTAGAGTATTATACAAAGCAGTATGTTTCGCTAAAGCATTCTGCATGTTATTTCTCCTAATACTATAAATACTATAAATATGCTCCCTTATCCTGTCACGTAATGGGCGATTTGTTTTCCTTACATAGAATGACGAACAGATTGCACATACTGCCAGATAAACAACATTACTGGTCATGCAATTTGCAGATGCTTTGTATAATACTCACCACAAGTTTCAGTTTAGGGTATCAGAAGTAATTGAGCCCAATGTGAGAGGGGCAACATAATAACACGCACTGAAGAGAAGGAAAATAACTGGATTATTTTGTTAAAAGCAGACAGAGGTTCAGGATTAAACGACAAAGTATCTATTAAACCAACACTGAGACAACGCAGACACATTAAATAATTTTAGGCATGTAATATGACTATAGATATTATTATGTACTATATATCTGTTTTTATACACATTTTTAACATTTTTTAACATGGAATTTAACATCCATTATATATATTATATATTATTTATAATCTTATTACATATATTTTATATAATATATTATAATATATATTTTATTAACATATATATACATATATTTCTTATATACACACATAGTTTTAGAACAAGCATGGGAAACACCTTAGATTGTCATAAGCAGGTTTACTACACAATAGGGTTATAATGTGCTATATTTATGTATTGCTGTTTTAAATCTTAATAAGAATTAATTACTGTGATTTGTTGATTGGCTGATTTGAATGGATGAAATGTTTCTTTTTATATTTAAGTAGTCTGTTTTATTTGAGAATGTTTGATCTGATGAAGCTATTACATTAGCAAAAGCGCTTATCAACTCTCTGCAATAAATATTTAATCATAAATACTTGAACTGTGTCTTGCTTTGCTCTTGTTTAGCACATTTATTTTATTCCATTAGTCAAGCATTGACTGATTAACACTTGTTATGTGATTGTAGGTTCAAGCAACTGATTTGTATGAAGAGGTAGTTGAAGACATGGAAGTATACGCAATGGAGACTGGGATTTGCAGTCCGAGTACAGTCGCATGCCAGACAAAGTTTCGCCAAAAGAAAGATAGCAGCATAGGAATTCAAGTGAAGCTAAAGGACCTTCAAACAGTACCTCGCACTATGATTGATGCAGCTGTACAGGTTCCAGAAGTAGGAGTCTCACCACTGTTAGACCACACATACTTTAAAAAATCGAAGGATGTACAAACAGAATTGAGTGCGGATGGACCACAACAACACAGTTTCAATAATGCCAGTCATCGCCTGAGTGAGAGTAGATGTCACAATGAAAAGGATGAAAGTTGCACTGAAGAGGCAACATGTAGCTCTAGTGCATACATTGCTGTGGAGATGACACATTGCAGTACTCCGGTCAAGCTACGAAAGGACGTCCATAACACAAGCTTGCATAGCAGCTCCTCACTTTCTCAGTGGACAGATGATGTGGAAAAGGATCCAGACTGGTTGTACACTTCTGACAACTTGTCTACATCAGAGATCGAAGACACAGTGCTGGAACAGGACGAAGACAAGAAGATGGTAGGTGAATCAAAGTTCATTGTGTTTGAGTCCTGCCTGGATTGCATGTTACTAAAACTGACCTGTCCACAATGCCACACACCAGCTGTGGAACTGAGGAAAGTGAAGTTGGGATCCTATGTCTCGGTGAATGTTTCATGCATTAGTGGAGATGAAGTTCTGCATTGGGAAAGTCAACCATTAATCGGCAGAATGCCAGCTGGCAATCTTCTACTGGCATCATCTGTACTTTTCAGTGAAAGTACATATGCACATATAGCACGATTCAGTGCTTATCTAGGACTTGAATTTATAAGTGAAACCACATTCTATTCTATTTAACGGGAGTATTTATTCCCCGTTTTGCAGCATACTTGGACACAGCATCAGACTCGTCTGCTAGAAGATGCAATGGGTAAGGAAGTAAGGTTAGCTGGAGATGGGCGGTGTGATAGTCCAGGCTATTCTGCCAAGTACTGCTGCTACAGCATGATGGACCTGGATTCTGGATTCATTGTAGATTTCTGTCTGGAGCAGGTCTGCAGAGGTGTATCCTCGGTGGCACTGGAGAAGAAAGCTTTTAAGAAGTGCATGAAAAACTTGATGGATAAAAATGTTAATGTCAGCCTTGTGGCGACAGACAGACATCCTGGGATAAGGTTATTGATGCGCACAGAATTTCCAAAGGTGGATCATCAGTTTGATGTGTGGCATATGACCAAAAATTTGACTAAGAAAATCACTGAAGCTGGGAAAAGGAGAGGCAAGCAAGACTTACTGCAGTGGTGCCACAGTATTTCAAATCACCTGTGGTGGTGTGCTGAAATGTGTGAAGGGGATGAAGTAGTACTAGAGGAGAAATGGTTGTCATTGCTCTACCATGTAACCGACCAACACAGTTGGGATGGTGGCAGCAAGGTTTCCTGTTGTGGACATGAAATGCCACTCATCGATGGAGATGAGACAAAGTGGCTGGAAGAAGATGATGCCTGTCACAGTGCATTGAAGAGAATTGTTGCAAACAAATTTCTCATTAAAGATTTGAAGCACATCACCAAATTCTGCCACACTGGCGACCTCGAGGTGTTCCATGCATTACTATGCAAAAATTGCCCCAAGTTTGAGCACTTTAGTTTTGCAGGAATGAAAGCAAGAATCATACTTGCCATCCTAGATCATAACGAGAACCTTCATCGTGAGCAAACAGTGGTGAGATTCCATACAAAGAAGTCAGCAGCAAAGGGAGAGCTAAGGTATCGCATGGTGTACCCGAAAGCAAAACAGGAATGGGTAGCCAAACCAATATTTGAGAAAAGAAAGTTTGACTACATATATGACCTGATGCTGGAAGTTATAAAAGCTAAGCGAGGGATCTTGGAAACGCAACCCATGTCTATACCTGACATACCAAAGAATATTGCTAGGTGTGAACGTCCTGAGAAGACTATGGTGATTGCTAGACATATTTCACGATTCGGTGACTGTAGTAAACCTCCAGGTTGAAACAGCACATTTACTAATGTGGACTGGGTAAGTAAATTGTGACAATTTTTTTCAATTAACAGAGTAATGTTATCCCCAGCTATTGATGGTACTAGGTGATACTACCCCTACACCATTAATAGCTCACCGCAGTTAAAGTAAATTTAACTGTTTTGTGGTTCTAACGACTGCTAGAATATGCAAGATCACCCCTGATTGACCAGTTAAGTGACACACATTGGGATGCACCCGGGTATTCTGTACAGCTTCAGAGATCTTAATGGAACTGGACCACATGTGGGGCATACCTCAAATGCACCTGTTCGCCTTTTCCAACAGGCAATTAGGCTGGCATTGCAAAAGGACAAAGGAATAAAAGGCAGTGATAAGCGATGCCATCTCCAACTCTTGGCAGGGGAAATGTCTGCATGCTGTACCACCCTTCCCATTATTTCCAAATGTGCAGCTGAAACTTAAGCTGGAGAAAGGGTACATCTTTAGGTTGACTCGCTACTGGCCAAGACAGCACTGGTTCCCTCTTTGGTCAATCACACCAAGTTACCACACTCAGTGGACCAACTAAACACTGTAGTGATCAGAGATGAACAAGGCAATCCTGCCTATCAAAGAGGAAAATATTTTCCATGAATTTTACAAAGTTTTTCGAGACACAGGAAAGTGACATCTGCCTAATCCTGTATTGTGTATTAATGAATACAGACAGGTGCATAATGAGCTATGAACGGACATTTTTTTCGATATTTCTGATTGTCGCAACCTGAATGTACAGTTATACAGACTACCTTCAGAACCTTCAGGAAAGGGGTTCTACATTTAAGACACCATATGAAATGGACACCTACATGGGTTGTTTAACTAGAAGTAAAAACTACTGAACAGAGCCCCCTATGAGAGAGATGTCAAAGCCTCACCTAAATGTTTGCACATGAAGCAATGACATTTGATGGGCAGTAACCTTGGACTGGAGGGTCTCCCATCTAGTCGATGTAATGTTTTTGCTCAAGACCAAACCATCCTTCATGGCAATGGTGATAGACCTATTTCGGTACCTCTGTTATCCATACTGTGGATGTTCACAGACTCACTGGGTTTTATGCCCTTATCCGAGTGTGTAAAAGAGTTGAGGATTTTGTCTTTGCACCCCCTGGCTGTGTGGAAAAGTAGTGGTCATACTCCACATTTCAGCCTCTTTTCTGTAAGGTAATTACATTTGGCTACCTGTACCATGGAAACACATTGCATGGAAGTAGTACAGCTCACTACAGAAGATCGATGGCCTCCTCAGGAGACTTAAGGAACGTGGCACCAATGCTATCATTGAAGTAGCTAGTTGTTCCATAGATGAGACATTATGTTAAAAATGCAAGCAGGACAAAATCACAATGGCCAGAGCCAGATTGGACCTGGCTGTCCTCCACCTTTTCCTAGGGAAACATCTAGCAAACAATAGCCTTTATGGTGAGCTGAGGAAGGCAAGCACATGAAATAGTACAACAGTGGAACTGGAGGACATCAAAGTTGTGTAAATTGTTACCAGAAAGATGTCCATGCCTTCCATGTTGCAGTATTCCTTCACACACTCCCCATCCTGTGATTTTGCACTGGCTCCTGTGGGTGGCAGTGGACAGACTATGCCATGTGTAGGCCCGGCTCCTAATGGTGATTCTGTTAGGGCTGGTCAGTGTGGACATAAATTTTATAGCCCATGTTCATAGAGCTACCCAAAGTGCTGAGACACGTAGTATGGAAACATCGGAGTAGTGGCCATATGATGTAGGCGAAACATAGGGAACCATGTGTGAAATAATGCAACATGGCAGAGAATGACATGTTTACAATTTTACGAAACGATTTTGTACAAACTGGATGTAAAGAGGTAGTGAGTTGATCAGACATGCAGTGGGTGTCCTCCACAGGTGGTGACACACAGTGTAGAAGAAAATGTCCATAGAACCTGCTCCTTAAATGTGGTAAGGGTAGGTGACTGTTTGCGAGCATCTAACCAATATGACACTCCTAGGAAGGGTTAGGATGCAGGCATTATTGTCTAAACTAAGTGTAGTTGCCAGGTAAGAGGATAAGAGCAAGGCCTAAGGTAAGGTTTGTAATAGAGGACATGCAAGTGGTGTCTGACACAAGATGCAGAGGACAGAACAAAAGGCAAACAGATATGCTGTAGCGACCCCCAACAGGAACAGCCAAAGGAGTACTTCCATTGCCATTTGAATACTGATTAATCCAATCTTTAATGAATAGTGTTTTCTAAAGTTGGACAGACTATTGGTGAGTTGGCACATGTAAACTGTAATAACTAAAGTGATGGTTGGTTACAATTTGATTCATGCAACAATGACTTTGTCTCGTGTTCAATACAATGTCTAACATGGTGCTACAATTAAATTCATGTGATGTGAAATGGAGTCTACAAATGTGTTATGCATGGTTTGTGCTGTGTAATGTTAAGGTTTCCTGACTTGATGAATATAGTTAACTGGATGATTGGTTCTTAAGTTGTTAATGGATGGAATCGATAAGCTATGTAAGGTAGAATTGTATTACTGACTGTGTATGGACTGGCTATTACAGGCAGTCACTGTAAATGTATCCTTTTGTCTTGAACTGTGAATGGTATGATTACAGTCCTGCACATTATACAGTTGGAAAGTGCCATGTTCAATGGAGTAACAATCCTTGCATGAAATAGTGAAGCATTCATGTATGGAGTAGCACTGAGGGAGCACGTAGTAAAGTAGGCATAGTAGTTTGTAACAAGTTGGTCCGGTTGAAACACATGTAAATAAACTGTTTTGTCTGCTTGTCGGTCATTTGGGAACAAGTAGCTGAGCATGCAAGTTGGCAATTTTGAGGTACATGGTGTTCCTGCTGTTGAGCAGATGAGGCTCTGGACAAATGCTAATATTTTATAGAATGTGTACTGGTATTGTGAAGTGATACTACATTTTTCAGAAATAGTGATGTGTATGTGTGCTGTTAGAATTAAATAAAATAACAAAGGTCAATCGATTGGCATAACTTGTGTAAGATCTGTCATGCTAAGCAGATGTGGAATGTCTTGTATTAGCCTGGATTTGCACTAGGGGTTGTGTGAATGATGGAGCGGTATGAAGTTGTGTATGATTCTTTTTTATTTGTCGGCAGCTGGAGCTTGTACAGTGTGTCTAAGGACTGGTCCTTGGTGAATAAATGTCAGCATGTAGAGTTTTTTGCTGGGCAAGCGTCGCATGCATCTGGAAGCCTGTTACATGCAGGGGTGTAATGCAAGTGGTGATGTGAGTGGATCAGGCTGTAGATGGAAGTATTGTGGTGTGAGTGGACCTCTGTGATGCTGGCTACCTTGACGAGGTACAGAGGCTTTTCACAATAGTGCTGTGGCATTTGCCACTTTTGTACATTGTAAACCAAAAGCCAGCTAATCTTGTATGTCTGAGGGATCAGTTGACTTCTGTTACATTTTGAAAAATTAAATGGTATTTGATTACTGTAGATTTGTAAGGTCCATTAAAATGACAACTGTTTCACAGGTGACGGATCTTCATTACGCTGCAGTCTTAATGTATACAGGGGTTATATTTATAGAGAAATGGCTAGAGCGCATACTTTGTAAATTGAGATACTGTAATTAAAGCAAAAAAATGTAGTAAGAACATGCATACTAAGCGTTGAAATTCTGAGTAAACCAACATATGATGCAGTATATGTAGTTGCCCATTGCTGGAACTAAGAAAGTCCAGCCAAAAAAGCAGACTATATAATCTCACTATTATGAAGAGCCCTACTGATATGTAATGAAGTACAGTAACGGCTACAAAAAGTTAGAGGATAAATTTGCAGTGACCATGTGTAGACAGTAACAGCATGTTTTTGCATAAGCCAATGTCTGGCACAATTAAACAGTGCAACAAATTACAACTGGTATGCATTACCATATTTTTTTTTTAAATATTGACTCAAAAAAGCATGTGGGTGCTGTCATGCACATCTGAAATAGTTTGTTTATAGTGTATCATTTGTTAGCTATTTAAACAGGAAGGGAAAATAAGTGGCAGATTGATGCTTTGCAAAGCAGGGATTATTGCTAGTGCTATGTTGCTTGGTTTTAAATTTAACAGGAGTAGTGCAACAAAAAAAAGTCTCCCACTGTAAGGAGGAAAAGGCAGACAAGCAAACAGTACATTAGTCTGGTCACCTGCTGTGATGAGCTGTCAATCACATGGAGATAATGGGTCAAATTACCCTTGGCTCTTTGACAGCTAGGGAAGGTAGGTGTGAAGTGGGAGGGGAGATTCCTTGAAGAGCTAGATTTCAGCCTTCACAAAAGAAAGCAATTTATCATTTCTAAGGTGAAAGAGCTAGAAAATGCACTTTTGAGTTCTGTTCTGTAGCATCTGCACTGATTGTGTTTCAAGTGGTCATTGAAAAAGGATAACAATTTAACTAAAAGTAGGGGATTTTAAGACGGCAGTGAATGCCTGTTAAGTCAATGAAGTCACAGTAACTTAAGGCAAAACGTGGCAGATCTGATGCAATATTTTGGAGACAAATAATGCATTCTGGGATACTTAGAGGCAGAGTAAACAGTCTGAATTTTTTCAATATGCCAGACCCCATGTGGTCAGAGTCAGAAATTGCATCTAAAAATATCTAAAAAGCTCAAAATAGTCTCAGAGTGCTGTTAAAATGTAGGAAACATCAAACCATGATGAAATTAATATGTTTTTTTAAGTCTGAGGGCGCGGTTGTCCTTTAACACCAGGGAAGTCATCTCCTAGAAGAGGAAAGGATAACAAATACTCACAGTAAAGCACAATTTCCCTTAAGTGCACACAGAGATCACAGTCAATTTGGGGCTGGTTGCTCCCTTGCTCTCCAGGTCCCCAATAAGATTCCCCACTGGCACAGCTATAGGGTCCAGATCTCAGCCTAGCTGGCAAGCTAACCTCCAGTACTCTCTCTCCAGTGCTTTGTGTCCCTGCCCAGGTAGCTGACACACCACAGACAGTTTGAGATAAGTATTTATACAACTTCACAGACACTCCTGGGAAAGGCTGACACAGATTCTCTAGCTGTGCCCCTTTACCCAGACTATACGGTAGTAATTCCTGCCACCACCAGCTTAATAATTATCAGCTACCCAAAGGCCCTTAAAAGGGTGTCCAATTATTACTGTGCAATATTATTATCCAATTGGTAATGTGACTATTCAGTCTAAGGCTTATTAGAGTGGCTTATTACGATAACCTCTATAAATATGCAATGTACTCTAGAGCCTATCTCTACACAAAACAGCCACAGGTAAATGTTTTTAAAATATTTAATGTTGTTTGTCTTCCGGCTTTTTCCCGGTAAGGGGTCACCACAGCGGAACTCCGGTCTGCTAATGATTGGCAGTAGAATTTTACGAAACGTTAAGGTGCCAGCTCGACACCCAACCTTCAACAAAGGCATGCCCATTTATGCATGCATGTCTTTCGAATACTACCCAATCATGGGGAAGACATGCAGACTCCACACAGAAGGCACTCCCAAGCCAAGCCGAGAATCGAACAGGAGAACCTCTTGCTGTGAGGTAACAATGCTACCGCCGTACCACCAAGGCATAAATAAATAATTAATACACAAGACAATACTACTACACCGCAGAGATATCTAAGAGTTCAGAGATCACACAGAAACTTAAAATAATGCAGTAGGACAGGTCTGATGTCAAAGAAAAACACTTAATCTAACTTTCTAATCTTTGGCTATTCTTAAGAGAAAACACAGTGCTGTAGTCCTACTTACATACATAAAGAGCATAAGCAGTACTGGGGTTGATGGTCCAAGACAAATGCTTCCAATCTCTCACTGAACAATAGTTCTTAAAGCACTAACAAACAGCTCTGCTAAGGCCCTCCCAAATTACACTATTTTGACACTTAGGTTTTCCCAGAATTCACATTACATCATCTTGACACTTAGTCTGGAGTTCCCAGGCAAACAAACTACATTATAGGTTTATAGGTAGGTACTGGACTATCAGCCCAAGGGCCTAAGTTAGCCTAGCCAACAAAGTTCCCTGGCTTACGCCAACCCAAGAAAGTTAATTTCCTTTCATAGCAAATGAGGAAATCCAGGCTCAAATGATACTTATCGCATCTTTTCTTTTTAGTCGTTTATAATAAGTGAACAAGGTGAACATCTTCACAAATGTTTTCTTAGTAAATTGTTTCTTCAAATCTCACACTCAAAGGGTTATTCTTATTATAGTTGTTTTAGTTCATTCACAAACCAACACACATCGCTATAAAATGTTTTAAATTATAGTAACTGACTTAAAATATTGCATTGTGTTACTTCCTACATGATTTGATTATTTAGTATTCACTTCAAGTAATGTTTAGAACTAATTCAGAATATTATAATTTGATTGTTAAATTCAATTCTATCTAAATACTCAATTTTCTTTTGGTATAAGGCACTGTTAATTCAATGGAAAACATTGACATTTCATATTTTAATGGTTTCCAATGTGCGCACATGCATACACCTTTTTTAAAAAATCTCAAGCGCTTATAGACAACTTAACACTACTTTGCACAGTTAATAATCAATGGTGCCAGCTCTTTAAAACAGTAATGCATTTTGGCGTCACTCACTGTATTTAACTTTGGGAAGAACTACTCATTTTCTGTTGTTGCACACTCAAGATTCCACACACTATTGTATCTTTCCTTTCTAGATGCAGCTACAATTGTTTTGCCTTGAAAGAACTGCTTACAAGTTTTATAGGCACACCAGAAAATATAGACAGAAATCGTTAAGCATTCTTTCAATCTCTTGTCTTTTAAGAGATGTAATTAGTATGTCAGGACCGATAAATGCATCTTTGAAATTATACATCTTGCATAATAAGGGTATTTCTGCTTGATTTCCTTTATTGGTTTAGGCAGGATACTGTTACAAGCGATCTTTTAGTTTGGGCATGTAACGTTATTGGCAATGGGTGTGAGATTAAGCTGCATATATTGAGTGTTTCAGAGAGTAAGGAGTCAGCTGGAAATGACTACAGCATTTATCAACCCGTAGATAATGCACTTAATGTGCTGATCTGTCCTGTGATCATCTTGTCAGTTTGACTAACGTTCGGGTACCTTTGGAGATGAATCATTGAGTGGGTAGAAAGGGAGGAAAAGCAATCTGTTTTCCATACACTTTCCAGCGTTAATATTTAGGAAAGGAATTAATAAAGAAAAAAAAAAGGAATCTGATAAGCATTTACACAATACACATTTACATGGCTAGTTCCAAGACAATCTTAAAGGGAAAGTACTTACTAGATAAACTAAACCCTACATTTATGAGACTATAAGCTTTATCTAGTTACTTAGTATAGTATATTATTAATGGATTTTGAAATTAATTATTGTTATTTTAGAGTGTTTAATATAAAGCATCATAGTTTTGACTTTGGTTATTAAAATTTTGTTGATTTAATGTCTTAACATTCTAATCTGACAGTTCACTGTCACTTCTTGTATGTGAATATAGCCCTGAGCAAACAAAAATGACAAAAATATTGTCTCTTCTTGTTTTGTAATATGCCTCTGCTTAAACACAATACATTATCATTGGCTTTCTCATATCCTGTTGGTTCCAAGTCTACATAGATAAAATATGTAACATGATCCTTTCTTTAGAACCCATACCCTTTCCTTCACAGACATGTCAGTGTCTTTTGTTATTTTAGTAGATATTTCTTTGAGTCCTTGTCTACTATACATAAAAGATCATGTTTGAGCTGACTGGTATAACAAGGATGTAGTACCCAAGCAGAAAATTATCTTTAACTAAGATGAGAAAAAATTAATTTCAGAAATGAAGCATAGTTGTGGCTGCATAATATCAACTCTCTCCTGTACCTTTCATACCACATGGTACTTTGCTATGTGGTGGAAGTGAAGCACTCTTACAGGTGCTAAGAGAGGTCAGTTATAGCAGTATTATTTAAAACAAGTGACATAGTGCTGTGTAGCTAGAGATTGTTCAAAGGAAAACTGAGAACTTGGATTACATTATTTTGTTAGAGTACGAGGAGAGGTAAAATTGATAAAGTGAACACTGTTTCTAAATCCTGCTCTGGCAAGTATAACCTAACAGACACATATGTTTGTATCTAAATAGCCTTCTGTATGGACTCCCAGACATGTTATTGCATTTATGAACTCATTTATTATGCAGAAGAAATTAGTAATTTCTTATTATTTAGCAAGTTAACACCTGCTCATGAAAACTACAACAATAAAAGACATTTCACATGTGTACTCTAACAATGATTCCTTAAGTTAAGACAATAGAATGAATGTGTTCAGCCAGACGCTTCGGCACCACTTTTTTAGATAATTGTAACTTCAAAGAACATTTGAAATGCTTGGCTTGATTTTCCTTACAGCAGATGGCAATGCTGTAACAATCGTGAAGTTCACATTTTACAGTGTTTTCTTTCATTTAAAAACACAAGCCTGTATTTTACATTTATTTATACAACCATATTTTCCTTACATGATTTTGTTTGACAATGGTATCATCATGAAAGATCCAAAAGTGATTGTTCCAAAATCTTTGCAACAAGAGTATATTACTATTTTGTATCATGGCCACCCAGGAACTGATTCTACCAAAAGAAGGACAAGAGGACTAGTATTTTGGTCTTCTATGTCATGGGATTTTGAGAGAGTACTTTCATCTTATTCTGTTTGTAATAGTACAAAGCCATATCAACAGAAAGAACCACTTCAGCTAAACCAGATTCCTGAACTACCTTGGTCAACAGTAGCTACAGACATTTTCAAATGGAATGGTCAACATTGCTTGGTGTAAGTAGACTCTTATTCCAACTGGTTAGAGATTGACCTACTTACTAATCTAGAATCCAGTACTGTCATTACTAAGATGAAGTGTCATTTTGCAGTCCGTGGTAGTCTGCACAAAGTTATTTATGACAATGGTACACAGTTTACAAGCCAGCAGTTCAAAACATTTGCTGAAGAGTGGGACTTTACTCATATCACAAATAGCCCCGAGTACCCACAGTCAAATGGGTTGCCAGAACATGCAATTCAAACCGCAAAACAATTACTAGAGAATTAGAAATGAGACATTAGTTATGTTTTCTTGAAATTTCTTGAATCTCAGAAATGTTTCTTGTGATAAATATCTTGGTTCACCTGCACAGAGACTTCTGTCAAAACAAACCAGAACCACACTATCAATTAATAGTTTGTTATTGATTCCATGTATCAAGAACAACAGACCAGTGAAAGCCAATCTGTTGAAGAAGCACTTATTAAAGAAATTCTGTTATGACAAGTCCAGCAAGCTGCATAATCCATTACAAGAAGGGGAGCTAGTGAGGATGCAGATGCCCAAAGGTTTTGATCAGATTGGTGTCGTGAAGAGTGTATGTCCAGATCCGAGATTGTACATTGTGAAATTGCAAGGAGCAGAATTTAGGTGGAATTGGAAACATTTGATCCCGGTATCTAGGCTTATATTGCAATATCATACCTGCGAGAAAGACTATATCTCACAGTAAGTTATCCAGCATTTCAGTTCCAGAGAATGTTCCAGTAAATATCCCTGCTTCTGAAAAGAATCCTGAAACTCCTGAAGCAAGTTGCCCCTCAATGACTCACTGACTGCTCCTGTTGCTTAACCCAATTCTGATTGCTATATCACTAGATCAGGTTGCATTTCCAGACCATGTTCCAGATACATGGTAACTTGGACATGAATGTTATGTTTATTTCTTATTGTCTGTCCAAATGCATGTTTCTTTACAAATGTCATTATATTGTGGGCAATTCATTAAAGGGAGGCTGTAGATTAATATGTATGTATACCTTTAAGAAGCTTTCTAGGGGCTTGCACAAGTGTACAAATACTGAGCATTTGCGAATATGACTGCCATTTTATTGTAAGTTGTTGAGATGTAAGCATGTATGTCTATAAACTCTGTCAGTTAATCAGTTTGTTTATATTTTGTTCTGCTGCTATCCAGCCCAATGTGTTTTTTGTAATAAAGTATATAAACAAACTACCCTGCCTGTTCATCTTCAGTAGTAGAACAAGATGAGAGACATCCAAGGTGTATCATCTAGGTCCATAAATGTTGTCATCCCTCTATACTCCTCCATTATTATGCCCTTTATATAATACAGTGTTCCCTTTGGTATACACTTTTCAAAGCACATGACCCAACCTGAGAAACTCTTGTGATTCCTCGCTAAGATTAAGTTCATGAGTTCCATGAGCTATGCAGAATTCGTTAAAGCCCTACTTCTCTTTTCTGTCTCATATAGAGTTCTGTAGGGTGAATTCATAATGGCTTACAAGACCTCAGATGACTTTGTTGTGGGCAACCTTTTACATATACTATCTGGGGAATAGTACCTGCCTTCCTAGGCCACCATAAAAAGGTTTACATTCATATGGTTGAGTGCACATTGCTCAACCATACATTTTACCAACTTTTCTCCACGAATCCCATAACTCTGAATGGTCGGAATGTCATACAAACACCAAATTCGACATTTCCGACCACTCTACACCCTAAAACAAGTGCTAACATGGGTCAACAAGGGATGGGATTTTTCGATTCACAGCACTTACAATCACATTTTTGCAATATGGCCACACTCCTTTCGGCCATACCAACTCAACCATTCACTGGTCAACCATATGCATGTACACCTCATAAAAAGATATTTACCTTCCATGTACCTTTCTGGTGCTAGAGTGGAATAAAAGTAAAAACACAAATAGTCAGAGGCATATATTATACAGCTGAGTGTCTGGGAGAAGAATACAGAATACCTGGATAAAACCCTCACAGAGACAATGAGTTCATGCAGCCTCCACACAGAAACAATCATAGCCAAAGCTCAGCCACAGAATGATGCGTTGTTTGATAGCAACACTTCTCAGTGTACCACTCTGCCAGTTACTATAATACACATTCTGCCCAGAATGCCACAGAGAGCAATATATTCTCTACAATGCTGAAGTCTGACAATAATTATGACCAGCTTGCTACTGTTAAATACACAATCCCCCCCACACACACACACCCATACACATACATGCTGTCAGTTTAATCACAGTCAACTCCTATATACACCACTTACAGCCACTTTAATAATTGTGCACACATTAAGTGTCTGTTTCTGTTAAAATAGTAATTGTAGATTTTTCCAGATTGCTTCATACAAATGCCCACTAGTTTCTCAAAGCCATAATGCTGGCTGCTTAACTTGAGGAAATGACAACAGTGTCATTCACTTTCATCAACAAACAGCCCCTATACCCAGCAATTGAAGCCAAATGTAATGATTGTGCACACCTCAGATATCAATTGGAATAAAATAAAAATAATATCAGTTGGCCACAGTACTTTATTTTAACCCCTACATACAAACACACACACACACACACACACACACACACACACACACACACACACACACACACACACACATACACACACACACACACACACACACACACACACACACACACACACACACACACACACACACACACACACACACACACACACACACACACACACACACACACACACACACACACACACACACACACACACACAGACACACACGCACATGACCATCAATTATATCTTAAAGGTGCATAGATAAGTACTAGGCTAGCTGCCCTTGATGGTCATTTTAAGCTCACTACTTTCCCTTTTTGTGCTCAAATCAGTCTATCCCATTTGGTTAGTAATTGATCTTACCCATCTCTCACATTTGTACCGTGGATGTTTGAGTGCAGTCAAATGAATGATAAATGCATAAATAACTTCCACCGTACCTCTCAACCTCTTAAAGCATGAAATCAGGACAAAGCCACACATAATGGGGGGATAAAGCACCCAAAATAGGGACACTTTTTAAATATTGCTCTTACAAACTTAGAAAGTTGACAGAATAACAGGTTTTGTATTAACATGATTTTTTTTGTAGGATATAGAGTCTGAAACAAATGTCTGCACTCACATTTCTATCAAGACCTTGCCTGGTCTACATGTCATGCACTATATCAACCAGAATTTTTTCTTCTCTATAAACTGTCAGAGTGAATGCAATGCACAAGTTATTATTTACAATGTAGCTGTATGCCTTCCAGGTAGTGCCCACAATTCTCACACCTTGCACACATCTGATCTACACCAGCTAAAATGTTAGCTCTAATGAAGTCTGGGCTATTTAGCTGGATGAAAGAGCTTAACTTTTTATGTTGAATAAACCTTGGTGTGTGGATACCTGTGTCATGCTACTGGTGTTATTTTATTATTGTTGAGTGCACTTGTCGGGTAAGACACAGAGGCAGGGATGAGCAACAGCTAAATAGGTCGAAGCACTGAAGGACTAGGGGAGCTGGAGGTGTTAAAGAGTTCCATGGCTGGGAGTCTGTGGGGAGGTGGGTGTACTGTGTAGACATTGGATCCCGAGGGGCCACATCCCTGCCTCTGTGTCTTACCCGACAAGTGCACATGACTGCAACTGTGCGATTGTCTGGGCTGAGACTGAAATAGGTCCATTTGGATCAATGTTGTGACAGGTGACAATATCTTGTTGCAGGTCCCTGAAGAATATTTCATTGCATAAACACAGGTATTAGGAAACAGAAGTGGGCCTTCAATGCTCTGTGTACATACTGTTTTGATGTCAGGCATGTCCAGTTCTGCTTGACCTCATGACTGTAGCACCCATGAAAATAGAGAGATAGAGAATGAAACAGAGAGTGAGAGAGAAAAACACCAATGTGTGAAAATGAATAAATGTGGCAATCCCACATCCCATTGCAACAACATCAGCATATGTAACATATTACAGACAGAATGACCACTTATGTACTTTAGGATACAGTGAGCAGTGAACATATCCCTGACATTCTGTAAGATGGATATGGTGAACTTTTCTATCTGCAAACTCATAACATTGGTGCACCTTCATACAATGGTAGTGGCATATGGACCTGGTACATCCCTAACAGAGACACAGTGAAATCACCAATTCAACTCCCACATCCAGGCTCCTTCCAGGTATCACTGTCTTGTCAGTATCCCCAGACAGAGACAACAAGAATTCTTCTGTACTCTGTGATGGTGGCCATCCACCCATACCTGTTCCTTCCTTTGTAATGTGGGTATGATATAGCAGGCAATGACTCTATGCCAGACCTGTTGTATTGTTCAGTTACGCCCAATAACAGTATTCATATCCATCACAAAGTCCAGCCACACATGCTCTGTGAAGGCCTTATCCCTTTTTGTGCCCAAAATGTGCTTGCCATGGAGTATAGGATCTGTTATAGACCCCTATTCCTGCTGAGGTGAACCTCTCAAGCCACTGGCCACTGTCATTATTTTGTGGCCATTTTAATACCTGTACTCAGAAATATATGCCTGTGGTCAGTACCTTAACACAGATATGCCAGCCATCACCTCTAACTCTACACCATCCATGATGTAGGTGTGACTGTAAGATGTGGCATGCCTACTCAGAAATCATGTACCCAGAGCAAGTGGTGGTATCTGTGTGGGCACAAGTTGTGATGTAATATGTGGGCTGCAATGTGTATATATAAGCCTGTGGCTCCCCACAACATCAATATGTGTACCACATGTACACTTCCACAGCCTGATCCATTTAGCAAGGGTGCCCGCCATCCCTTCCCTGTGGATGTCAGCTAGACCTTTGTGACAGATTTTGTTCCTTCCAATGCAACCTTCCTGTTTGTGTTGCCACCTGTCATGGTTTACTGCTGTGATCTTTATTAATATGCAGTTCCATAGTGGGATCTCATTCCCTTTTCCCTACTCTCCATGCATTGTCAGCCCCAATGTATTTATGTTGCTGCATCCCTCTACCCAACATGCAGTACAAATACCCATTCTGTTCATGGGTCTATATAATTTAATCAAAACATACATCACTGAACCCCTCTTTGTTGAACACCTTTTCACTGAACTCTCAAATCAGAGAACAGACTTTTAATTGACCTGTTTCCCAGGGCAAATCAATGGTAGGCCACCCTAGTGACTGTGGAAAAAAATCAAAAAACTTAAAACCTATCCAGGTGCACTCCCCCACACCCCCAACGAAATATACCACCTCTGAGATTGCACTACAGTGGGGAAAGGGGCAAATTCCCTGTGGTGGCCATCAGTTGGTTTGCCCTGGGAAAAAATTGATTAAAAGTCCATTTGCTGATTTGAAAGTTTGATGAACAGGTGTTTGACGAAGATGGGTTCAACGATGTAAGTTCGACAAGGATGGGTTCAATGATGTAAGTTTTGATTAAATGATGTAGACCCTCTGTTCACATCTGCTCATAACATGTGCCATCTTTCAAGAGCTGCTGTATTCAGTTTTTTGTGTATCTATTCCACTCTGAAATTCTGAGCATGAATCTGTGCTCTGTATGGTGCTTATAGATTATAGAAGCCTTATCAATACCTTTACTCATGCTACATCTCCTTTCTCCAGGATGGCCATACAGGCCAGTCCTGGTGCAAATGTTTTGCTACTCCTCCAGTCATCTAGGATATAGTTAAAGGAAGCTACTGAGGCACACTGCTTAACATGCATGGAAAGTTTGTTCCAGAGGTTTGAGAGACTCTGGGCTGTAAATCTGTCAATTTGCCATGTTTTATTTATCTCTTAACAAAGATTTAGGTCCTTAGTCTTAGTATTGATGGAGATAATTGCACTTGTGGAGATACAGGAGGTCCAGAACAATTGGGTCTGTAACTGTGTGGTGAGATCTATCTTCTGTCAGAAGTCTATAAGGCAATGATGAATAAAAAGATAGAGCTTTAAGCCTTACTTGGAAGTTCATGGATATTAGGCCTGTGATCTTTTTGGTTAGGAACCCTTAAAGTCTTTCTAATTGTTTGATATGTTTAGTGAGGATATATGTTGTATTTAATTATTGGTCTGATCAGTGCTGAGTATAACTGAGTGATTACCTCCTTAAACCTTGATGATATTCCTTTAGCAATTAGCTGTGCTAATAAAATGATTTCCTGACAACCATTATCACATAATGGCACGATGGTCAAACAAAATAGAGACAGAGAGAAAGGAAGTTATCAACCCAAGTTCCTAACTCCCTGACTGCTCTTTTGTGGTTTGTTTTTGAATTTCCCATGATACTTGATGCTGCTAAGACTGCCTAGGTCTTACGCAACTCTATCTTTATTGCTCCATCTACAGTACTGTCAAAGCTGCAGTGGAGACCTTGCTTATATCTCATTGACATTAACCTTGAAGTATAGACATTTTGTCAGTGAAGTAGTTTAACATGAATGTTTTTGAATTGTACATATAATACAGTATAATGTCAGCCCTACATTGCACTGTGGGGCCCATACCTGCCCATGCAAATGCCTCATAGTCTGATATATGACCTGCATGTGCCCAGTCTGGACCACTACAGCCCAGCACCTGTGTTCATGCAAGAAGCTGATAGAGGCACAATGCCAAATAGAGACTTTGAGTATTTGTGCCATACCATAGTAATGCACTGTGAACTGGATGGTAGTTCCATGCAACCCTATGTGAATGTCACAGTACTACCACTGCCTCTTTCCACAAGAATAAGCATCATGGTGAGCACATGCTACATGCATGCCAGTGGACCCAGGTCACGTGACCTACAGTAGCATGGTGTACATATTTGTACAGTGACTCCTGAATTTGCGTTGCTTATTTATGCAGAAGTAGATTCAAATTTTGTTAATAGCTATTCAATGCTAATCCCCATCAGGAATGCCAATCATGTCATTTATCATGCTGCGATCATGTTATTGATTTTTCTGAATCCTTAGGGAAAAAAAAATCATCTTCATTCTTTCCTACAGCTAGCTTAGAAAAAATCTCTTGATAATCTATGGAAATTTGTCAGTGAGAAATTATTTTCACTAGTGTGTTTCATATGTTATATCAGGGTCTGTATTATAACATCAAAATCTACAAAGGTTGAATGTTACAATATCGAATCCTAAACACCGAAATCCGAGAACATCGAACAGTCAGAATAGCGGATTTTTTCCCAGGGAAAAAATTTGCTATTCCGAGAAACATACATACAACACAAACACACACAAAAAACAGCAATCCACACACATACACTTAAAATCCTACACCTAAACCTAAACTAAACTTTACATACACTACTAGCTATCCAACCCAACCCTAACCCTAAGGTCCGTCACTATCGCACACTCACCTCTCCCGCGCCCTAACCCTAACTCACCTAACCCGCCCCCTAACCCTAACCTACACACAATCACATACTTACTTGACCCACGCCCTAACCCTAATATCCACAAAACCGCACACTTACCTGACCCGCTCCCTAACCCTAACATACACACAATCGCACACTTACCTGAACCCAACCCATAACATTCCAACATATCAAATGCTAAAAACAGTGAAGCCACAGCAACGGCCCACCCATCTCTTTCCCTTGGAAAGAATTTGGTGTCCTGCACCTTCGCTGTTTTCAGCATTCGGCATTATGGGGTCGATATTATGACATTCAATCTTTGTAGATTTTGATGTTATAATATAGACCCGTTATATCAGAGATGCTTTCAGTTTATTTCACACTATTGAAGTGGATTCTGGTGGTGTCTTAGTAACTATGAAGTCAGTATATGAGTATTCTCATAATTAGGTCTACTATCGCTAGTAACATTTAGAGCTAAGCAAATCAGCAGCTAGATCTTTGAAAATATTTTTTGAAATATACTATACAGAATGTTTTTATCATTTTGAGGATGTTAAATGTGCATGTGTTTGATATACAAATAGTTGTTTGGAAAAAAACAATGTTCTCTTTTCTCTGTGTGTTTTTTTCCTCAGTGCCTGCTGACCATCAAGCCTCTTCCTATTGGTCTTAAGCCTGTTTTTCCTCCCTGTGCTGCATATTTCCAGAGCATTGTTTTGCTTTGATCTACTGACAGTTTACACATTGACACTGACAAAGAGGGCATGTCTGCTAAGATTCTAACCACACCATGATGGCTGACATAAGCACCTCTGCCATTGTTGAGCAACCTATGCCCTCTGCATGCATGTTTCAATCCGCATGCTGATGGTAGCTATGACCACTGGCTTGGGATCACCAAGTGCACACCCTATGTCCAGGCCTTCTTTGTACCATTTAAATTTCTGCTTACTCTGCTTACTAGGCTTCAGTCATCTAACTGAAAGCACCAATCCCCCCCCCTGGAATGGGCAAGCTGGTATCTGTCACTCATTCCCACCCTGCACCAATTGGCTCTTCCAGTACCTGATATAGTATTCAGACTCAGGTCATTTGTTTTCTAGTCAGGGCTTTATCAGTGCACACCACACAGCCTGTGCAAATCAAATTTCTTTTTAAATTTGTGTTTGTTGGTCCTAGAAGGTTGATGTTCAGCATTATGTAGTAGTTTTTCTAAGTCCTACAAATCAGTCAAGTGCATTATTTCATTATTATTTTTTTTTAAAGTTTGTATTAGATTGTAACTAAACAAACTGATCATGACAATAATTGTATTTAGAAATTTGTGAGCATAAAAAAAGAACAATATGAACAAGAACAAACTATAACAACTATTTACAAGACTATCTACTAACAATGAAGAATCTCAAAAAATTCCTATACATTACAATTGATATGACTACAGCCATTTTTTGTTTATCAAGCAGTTCCATTAAATTTGTCCATGTATTATAGTAGGACATAATTCTAGTAGATCTTGATTTAATGGTGATAATTTCCAGATAAAACACGGTAGGGTGTAAGTATGGATAACACAACAAATAAAATCAACCAACCACTCTGGAGCCGATATTCTAAAACCCAAATCAACAATTTATTCGATGTAGAAATCCAAGCAGTGTAGTACAGTCAAAAACATTAGGTCAAGCGCTTTCATATTCAAACTTCATCAGAACAGTTAAACATCAGTTACTTAGCTCCTTTTATACAAATTCAATCAATTAACCATTAATTAATTGTTGTTATAATAAAGTGAGAGTGCTTAAATACCAATAAAAAATAAAGTTTAAACATACTTTCTAATCACTTTTCAAAAAATAAGTGTAATTCATTAAATGTTAAGAAGTTTTGTAAAAAAATTTTGTAAAAAATATAGAAGTGAAAAATATATAAAAATATATAAGTCCAAGGAATAAAATTTCAAAGTTTCAGTGCCCTAAATTTTAATTTGTGTTTAATACTAACATATTCATTCATACCAGGAAATTCACTAGCATTTAGTTTAAGTTGCCACCTAACTTCCGCCCTAAACAACTTATTAGTCCAGTCACCACCTCTAAAATTTTTTCCTACTACTTCAAGAATACCAAATTTAAAGGAGTGTGTAGGGTACAAGTTAATGTGTTTAAAGAGTGCATTTTTCATCCTTTTTGTTAATACTGTAGCAATGTTCATAAATTCTTCTACTCAATCTTCTCTCTGTCTTACCCACATAAAATTGACAACAATCCATACATATAGCTAAATAAACCACACCTGTTGTTGTACAGGAATCTGCAACAAAAGAAACCTCTAGGTTGTAGGGTCCTAATTTAATCTTTGGGGTGTCGAAAATAAATCTACAATACTCACAGAACCCACACTTAGTGGTCCCTTTTAGTTTCCTATTATTATTTAAATGTGGGTTTTCAAGTAAGAACTTTAAATTACTATTAATCCTATAGGTAAATAGAGGCTGGTCACCTAAAGTAGTTAATAAATCTCTATTACCTTTGAACATAGTCCAGTTGTCTTTAATAATTTTTTGGACAAAACTTGAAGTTTTACCATAAGTTACCACCATTGCTTGGGAAACATTTTACCTCCTTCTCGTGTTGAACAGGATATATCTTCATTTGCTC
Source organism: Protopterus annectens (assembly GCF_019279795.1). Classification (NCBI taxonomy): domain Eukaryota; kingdom Metazoa; phylum Chordata; order Ceratodontiformes; family Protopteridae; genus Protopterus; species Protopterus annectens. Next base: position 1,777,599,576 of record NC_056741.1, on the reverse strand, counting down.
CTAATAAGGGTTTATATCTAAAACCCCAATCCCTAATAACCTGCTCTTGAATCTGTGAGACAAAATCAACTGGGTAACCCCTAGCTATAAACATGTCAAGTAATAATTGAGTTTCTTTTTTTACTAATGAAAAATTAGAACACATTCTAATAACTCTACCATTTGTCCCTTAACAATATTTCTTTTCACATAAGTAGGGTGGTTACTTGTAAATTCCAAATAATCATTGGAAAAGGTGGGCTTCCTATAAACACGACTGGAAACTATTAATACTAGAATCTTTAATCAAAAGTACATCTAGGTAGTTCATCTGATTATTGTTGGTAGTACCTGTAAATTTAAAATAATCACATATCCCATTCAAATGGTCAAGTAGTTTCTCATGTGACCCTCCTTTTTTCCATAAAATAAAAACATCATCTAAAAATCTCAAATATAAAAACCAGTTATCCTTAAAAGGAGTATTGAATCGGAAGGTGGACTCCCATCTGTACATTATTAAATTGGCGAAAATAGGTGCGCAACGGTTACCCATCGCCATCCCCTTGACCTGCCTAAAAAATTCTCCCCCAAAAGTAAAAAAATTGTTTTTCAAAATTACATCCATGAGTTCCATTATAAAATTGATCATGACACTGGTTAAATTACTTTATGTAACTAACACATCTTGAAACATTTCTAAACCTTCGTCATGCGGTATGGAGGTAAAAAGATCAACCACATCCACAGTAGAAAAACATGTTTCACCATCATAAAAATCACTTTTGATTCTTCTTAAAAAGTCCCAGGAATCAATCAAAATGTGTTCAATAGGTGCTAAAGCATTCCTAGTTACACGATCTATAAATATTCCTAAAGGATATATAATACTATTATGACCAGAAATAATGAGTCTATATGGGGGGGGGGGTCAAGCAAGTCTTTGTGGGTTTTAGGAATGCCAAATGCTATTGGAATTGTAGGATGGTCCACATTTAAAAAGTTAAAAGCTTCTTCATTAATAACCCTCTGGTATAAAGAGTCCACCAACATTAATTTAATTTTCCTATATGAAAGATTAATTTCATTCCTTGAAGCTAATTCATATTTAGATTGGTCATTCAACATACAAGTAATTTTATTGTGATAATCTACATTATTTACTATGGCCATTCCCCCACCTTTATCAGGCTTCATATATCTTACATTAACCTCACCCCTTAATTTGTCTAACAGTACTTTTTCTTCCTTAGATAAATTAAATACCCTACATTTATGTTTGTTTAAGGCCCTATAAATTTCCTGTGTGCAGACATTCTCAAAGGAGCTTAAAATAGGGAGTAAGGGAGGGTTGTAGCAGCTCTTCTTTTTTATAATATTCAATTTCTCAGGGTTTCCCATCTCTATTTTATCTCTGTTTAAAACTTTAAGGTTTAACTTCCTTACAAAAATTTTGAATTCAATTAGGGTTTTACTCACATCTTCCCTAACTGAAGGGACAAACTTCAAACTTTTCATTAATAAATGAAATAAATCGTTACACTGATCCATCCCAGCATAACTATAGATTTTAAAACCCTTATAAAAAACACTAGTCCATCAGTAGTACTAATAATCTCCTCAGGTGGAATATTTTTAACCAGATTTTGGTTTACTCATAGCTGTTCTTCCTCCGAATGGATTGTTTCCTGTAATTGTGTCTGGTTGTCCCTTCCCCCCGGCTCCTAAAAAATCATTGTTGTCTGCTGTCAAAGGAAAAATATACTTTAAAAATGATCAAAACATGGTAGGTTCAGGTTAAGGCACTTTAATCTTGCAGCAAGGAGACAAAAAACGTGCTAATACAGAGTTTGTCTAACTAGAAACAGGAAATACTTTCATTTTTATACACTTTCTAATAAGACATTGCCTACCAAGCTGACGTAACAAATCACAAGTCTTTTCATCATCACTTATTAATAATTAGTCTCATGAATTTCTGCTGATTCATCAATTTGTGTGAGAAACTTCCTAAGGAAAACAACGTGGCCTTGGTTACCACCAGTTAGATACATGCAATGTTACCATTCAAGGTACTATGGCTAATTCAAGCACAAAGCTAGCAGTTAATTTCTCTAATAATCCTTTGTCTACATTATCTCTAAGCTACTGCAGCTGTATATGTTCTCATACTTTGAACAGAGCTGATTGTTTAGAATCATTACATTTACAGGATATAGCATTGTTTATTCATTCTCTCCTGACTTAACAGATAAGTACCTGCTTCTCAAATACATTTCCAAAAGGCATAAACATGAATATTGCTGTGCTAGCAATTACTAGGTCAGAGGACATTTTGCAAGTTTCAGAAAGCACACTGCAGTTTCAAAAACATCTTTTCAGTCTCATATGAAACTCAATTTATATATAAAACAGTGCATATAAAATAGAATGAAAAACGTGTTAACTCATTTAGCTTCTAATTAGCATTAAGCATACACACATTAATACATATTTTTCTGACATTTCCCCCTGTTAATACTATTTAATTCTATTTTCAAAAAGAATAAACAGTTTGCTTCTTTTCCTAACCTATTCCATTCAGGATTTGCAGTTAAGAAAGTCATTCAGTTTAAAACTCTATGAAAGTGTTTCACATTCTAGCAGCTCTTCAAATTCAGTACTCTGATACATAGTCTCAGAAACTGATATGTCTATAAATTCTTTGATTAATTTCTTCATGCAGGGAATTCCACAACAAACATGAACTCTTATCAGGAGTAATCCCACACAAATGGCAATCAAGATGTTTATTAGGATGGAACCCCACCCCCCAAACAAATTCTGGAAAAAGTCCGTCAGAGGATTTGGGCCTGGTTTGGTCATGGCCGACACTTGCTGTATCACCTCAAGGTGGTCATTAATTTCGTGCTGATGATCTGGTATATATGCACAGCATTCTTCTTTGATTAAAGCGCATATTCCACCCCTCGCTGCTAGAGTGAAGTCAAGAGCCATTCGGTTCTGGAGCACTACAGTTCTCATAGCATTCAGTTCATCAGTTATCAGTTCAAGAGCAGAGAAAGTCACATTACTCATCACTTTGAGAAGTTTAGACAGTTTTTGCAGCTCTCAAATTGATTTAACTGTGCCATATGCAGGTAATATACCTGCCCACGATATAACAGCATCACTCAAGCCCATGTGCGTCAATTTGGTACCCACAGCATGATGGCCTTTCCAGCCTGCCTTGATCTATCCCACTGGATTTTCAGGCTTTTTAACAGCTTTCTTGGCCACATCTCGGGTATTTTGAATATTTCCCTGAGGCAAGACTGCAGTGTGTCATATGGCCGGGAACATGTACCCCAAAAAACAACTGCTGGACCAATTCTCAGGTAACCATTTATATGCCTTTTTACCACACACAAAATAACAATCCTCTACTTTAGTAGTTACTTTGTTACAAAATGACTGCCCTGCATGAAACATTTTCCTATCTATTACAGATAACTGTTTTAAAAGTACAGGATTACGTTGCACTTGATCAAGAGTCTTATGCATGGATTTAAGAAATGAGTCATAATCTGGACTACAAGTTCTACCCAGATTGTTTGCTTTGGTATAACATTTATATTGTACAGTCACATTACACTTGCTCCAACCCACTTGAATTGTGTCGTTCTTGTAGAAACATACAATTCCCTTTTGTGTCACAGGCAAATACAGTGCTACCTTATCATATGCTTTAATAGATACTGTATCAAAAAACAGATTTTCCCAGGTCTCATCGACCCCTAGGGGGATAGCAGTCATTAATAACCCCCCATATGCTGTTGGTATGGCTGTGCAGATCCAGCAATTCAAAATATTAAAAGTCTCAGCATACACACGTGTAATTACCTGATAAGTTTTAACGTTCGGGTGCCAGTCTATGTTTGGTTCATCACGTTTAATCAGTTCAACTGGTCATTTTGTTCTCGTTGTACAACAGTAACAAGGTTTTTGTCCAGTTCAAAGTTTTTGACCAGTTTACAGTGTGTCAAATGAATCCAGGATGCTTGCTCCGCGATCTTGACTGCAGTGGGTGTCGACAGTAGTACCTGGTACGGCCCTTCCCACTTCGGAGAACTCCAATTTTTTTCTCTTCACTATCTTCACCCAGACCCAGGTGCCTGGGGCTACTGCTGCTTCCAATTTCGTTTGCTCTTTATCTGAAACAGAATTTAACTGCAAAAGTTTGTTATTCAAAAATCGCCTCATATACCCTGCAAGTGAACTGTCAGCCTCCTGCTCTGCAGGCATGAGAGGTTTCCAATGAGGTGTATAATATGCCCTCCCAAACAAAACTTCAAAAGGAGTTAATCCTTTTGCATTTGGAACAGTTCTCATGCTCAACGGTGCCAGAGGTAAACAGTGCACCCAGTTCTTTTGTGTCTCACTAATCAATTTCCTAAGTTTATTCTTCAACAGTCCATTATGCCTCTCTACTAATCCTGCAGATTGGGAGTGGTATGCATAGTGGTTTTTCAATGATAACCTGAAATAGCGACTAAGTTGTTGTATTGTTTGATTTATAAAATGTGTGCCATTGTCACTGTAAATCTTTTCCGGTATGCCAAATCTAGGTATAATTTCTTTAACAAGGACTTTTGCAACAGTAGCTGCATCTGGATTTTTAGTTGGAAAAGCTTCCACCCATTTGGAAAACATATCTATAATGACAAGGCAGTACTTCTTATTTTCGCATTTGTTCAGTTCTATAAAATCCAAACAAATAGTATGAAACGGACACGGTGGTGTAGGGAAACTCCCTTGCTTAGGTTTCAATGCCCCTTGTGCATGATGCTTGTTACAAACATGGCATGCTGCACAAAAATTTTTTGTGTAATTAATAAATCCATACATCATAAACACTTGATTCACTAACTGTACCATTCCCCCTGTTGAGATATGGCTCTGCCCATGGCTCAACAAAGCTGCATATCTAAACAAATTAGATGGTAAGATTGGTTTCTTCTCTTTGAAGATGTACAGTCCCTTCTCAAGGATTGCTCCTCGTTTTATCCACTTTTGTTTTTCTATATTTGTAGTAAGTGTCTGCATTGTTTTTACATTTCTAAATCTAAAATCTCAGAAGGTTGTAATTCCTCGCTCAAAAGAGAAACTTCTGAAGCTGAAGCTGCCTGTTTTGCAGCTGTATCAGCCCTCGTTTTACCTTTTGAAATTCTATCCTGTTGCTTGGTATGAGCTACGCATTTGCAAATAGCTACTTTCTGAGGTGACTGAATAGAGTCCAACAAATCTAAAATAAATTGCGCATGGTTAATTGGTTTACCAGTAGATGTTATAATTCCCCTATTTTTCCACTGCTGCACAAAAACATGTACAGTAGAAAAAGCATACTGACTGTCAGTAAAAATATTCACTTTCTTACCTTTTGCTAAGGTACATGCCCTCGTCAAGGCAATCAATTCTGCTGCTTGTGCAGATAAGTTGTGTGGTAAAGACTTTGCTTCTAAAATCTCGGTATCAGAAACTACTGCATACCCCACTAGGTTCTGTCCTGTAGGATCCCTCCTGCACGAGCCGTCCACAAAGTATGTCACCTCGGCATCATCCAAGGGAACATCTGTAAGGTCTTTTCTAGGCAGTGTCTTTTGCTCAATCTCCTGCAGGCAGCAGTGTGGTTTGCCATCTGCGGGGTTTGGGAGCAAGGTTGATGGGTTCAAAGTTGTGCATCGTTCAATTATCATATGAGGTTTGCTCAACAGTATAGTCATACAGGAAAGATGTCTAGCAGGAGAAAGATATGCTACTTTTTCTTGCAGTAAAATAATCACAACTGCATGAGGCACTCTCAATGTGAGAGGGTGGAACAATACTACTGAGGCTGAAGCCTGCACTGCCATTGCAGCTGCAACTACTGCTTGTACACAGTGGGGCAAGGATCACACCACTGAGTCTAACTGTGATGAATAGTAAGCTATGGGGCGTTGTTTGTCCCCATGCTTTTGTGTTAACACTGATGTCGTATAACCTTGCTTACAGTCTACAGTTTGAAAAAATCACTTATGATAGTTTGGTAATCCTAAAACTAAGGACGATGCTATCAGTTGTTTCAGTTTGCAGAAAGCTGATTCTGCTTCTGGTGTCCACTGTAATAAATCCTGTGCTGCCATCGGCTTTTTGAATATCAAATTAGTCAGTGGAGCAGATTCCAGAGCATAATTTGGTATCCAACTCAGACAAAAGTTAGTAGTTCCCAGGAAGGGCATCATTTCCTTCTTGGTAGTTGGTCTAGGTGCTTGTAATATTGCTGTTTTTCTGTCTTCATCTAATATTCTGCCTTCTTTGGATATTACATATCCCAGGTATTTAACCCGTTTTCTCCAAAGTTGCAGTTTGTTTTTGTTTACCTTGTGTCCTTGAGTAGCTAAAAATTGTAATAATGCTATGGTATCTTCTCTGCATTCTTGCTGGGTGGGGGCTGCCAGCAGAATGTCATCTATGTAAAGTAAAATCCAACTACCTTTCGGTGGGATAAATCCCGCCAGGTTACTTGCCATTCCTTGTGCAAATATCATTGGACTTTCACAATATCCCTGTGGTAGTCTCGTATATGCATACCGTTTCCCCTGAAATGTAAATGCAAACCAGTGTTGGCTATCTGGGTGTATCGGTATCGAGAAAAATGCATTGCTAATATCTACTACAGAAAAATACCTCTGTTGAGGTTTCAAATCATTCAATAAGGTGTGTGGATCTGGCACCGTTGGTGCCCTGGGTATAACTGCGTCATTCACAGCTTGTAAATCTTGGACCATACGCCATTCCCCGTTTGCTTTCCTAACAGGAAATAAGGGTGTTTTACATGGTGAATCGGGAGATTCTATTAAGACTCCTTCCTTAAGTAAGGCTGCTATTATAGGTTTGATCCCTATCTCTGCATCCTTTCTCAAGGGATACTGTCTTTTCTGAGGTCTAAATGCTGATTTTGGAGTAATAGTAACTGGTCCTGCTGTACGAATACGTCCTACATGTGATTTCCCTGTTGACCAGAGAGTCTCTGGTATGCCTTGTAAGGCTTTTTCCTCTTCCTCCAGTAAGAGTAATACTCAGCTATCCTCACTTGCCTGTGAGTGCACAACTGGGTGTGTCTGTGTTATCCAATTCAATTTCTGCTTCTGTACTCCCTGTTCAGAGAGTTCTAACTCTGTCTGTTTTTCCCACCTTGTGACTTTTTCTCCAAAGTCTGCCCACTTAAAATTTTTATTTTTAGTTAAGCTCATGTGTGGCAATCGATTAGATTTGTAAAGCGCTAAAAATTCCTGGGGCAATGAACAGCTTATTACACTGTTTCCTTCTCTGTCCCAGTACAAGTTTCGTAATACTAACCTATTAGCATGGTTTTTAAACAACTCTTGCTCATACTCTTCATCAGGTCCTGGTCTATTACAGTAATATAGAGTACAATGCAACAAATGCTGTTTGTCAGTGTCAAGGGAGGGGGATTTGCTGATGGCTACGTTCATCGGTTCTTCGGTTACTGCCCCTGGACCAGTTGTAACTAAGTCCTGGCTGTACCAATAATATGTTTCACCCTCTGGTCGCACTACAAAAGTATCCATTTGTTGCTGTGCTTCCATACCCTGCATGGTTGGAACTACGGCTATGCCAAATATCTGCATCAAGTCTCTGCCCAAGAGATTTACTGGGCATTTTGCAGAAACAACAATTTTACTTTTCTGGGTCATTCCTGAAACGGGGTCAGTTATTGCTATGTCATGGGAGAGTGGCTCCAGATACAGCTGTCCATTGGCTGCTTTCACTAGTATGTAATCTGGTGATTCTGAATCTTCTGGTAGTTTGGAAGGATGTATCAGGGTCCATGAAGCCCCTGAGTCACACAGAAATTTGACTTCCCACCCCTCTATAGAAGCGTAATTTCCGGTTTTGCATCTGCTAGGTAGAGCTCTAGGCTCAATAATGCTAAGTCCAAAATTTCATTTTCTTCATCATCTATGAATTCATGTACATCCTCTATCCCTTCTGTCACATCCTCTACCCTTGCTATCACATTTGCATTTGTCCTTTCTTGTTTATTCTTATCCAGTGATTCCTGACTATCATATAGTCATTCCTCACCCTCCTTATCTTCCCTAGTTACCTTATCTTATTAAGCCTGCAATCCCTTGCCAAATGTCCCTTTTTCCCGCATTTAAAATATTCACCCCTTTTCTTCCTTTCTTCAAAATCTTCTGCTCGTTTATCAGATTGCTTGTTTCCCTGGGCATTTTTCTTACCCTTCTTCCCAGTTTGTACTACAAAGACTTCTGACCCATCTTCTACTGCAAATACTTGATCTTTCTTTTTCTTTTTACTATTAAAATGCCTTTCAGCATGTCTCGCATATTCAAGTAATGACTGTAATCTACTTGTACGATGATCTACCATGTGCTTTGTAATAAAGCTGCTAATGGGAGCAATACTGCCTTTTCAGAACGCATTCTTTAGCTGTTGCTCATATGGGGAATCATGTGTTTGATCTTCAGGTACCTGCATTCCACAATAGTTATTAAAACACTCTAATAATCTAGCATAATATCTATCAACAGTTTCACCTTCTTGTTGTATGCACTGATTAATGCAAGTCCAATCAGCCCTAGGCTTCCATTTCTCAGAGATTCAGTCCGTCAGACCTTTTACTCTGTTGTCCAGTTCTGCATTACTATGTGGGAGTGGTCTGAGCTCTGCATCACAGGGATTCCAGTTGCCACTGATCATGTGCCAATCTGGACCTACAATTTGTCTAACTACTTTCTCTACTTCTTCTCCATTCAAATGGTAACTTAACCTCATGCCCATAAAGTCTTCTAAGAATTTTCTAAAATTAACTTCCGGATGGGGAATTCCCTCTGTGGCTTTCCGGATATCTTCCGGTGTCCACGGTCTATAAACTAGAAGAGTCGGATCCTGTCCTGCCTGTGGATTTGGAACATCTATGAGTGGACATATCTCTTCCTCACTCATAGCTCGCGAATTTCTATTTATTTCATATAATTCAATGTCCCCTCTCAAGTTGTGTGCTCGAGACCTGGTCTTGATAGGATCCCTGACAAACGGTTTTGATTTTGCAGGAACAGCTGGGTATAGCAGAGGTGGATCAGCTTGTCCACTCACTTCATATTCTGGTAAGGGAAGCGGAGGGGGCGGAGGAGGGGCTGTGGCTATTACCAAGTTATTATCTTCTTTGTCTAAGAACATTGCTTTTGAATTTTTAATCTTTTGTTCCCTGCGATTTGCTTCCTCAAGCCACCTGTGTGCCTGAGGGACTCCTAATTGCCGTTGCTTTTTTAGCTGACCTTTTGCATCTGTTTTAAGTTGCCTGACAAGTTTAATAAGTCAAGATTTATCTAAATTACCATCAAATTTGTATTTATCAACCCATTTCGTATAGTACTTAACATTATCGGCACGCTGTAATTGCATATATTTCGCATCTTCTGTTAGGGGTGGGTCTCGGGAACTTTTTGTGCACTGATTTCCCTTGTTGCCTTAGCTAAGCTAAAAATTGTTATGTAACCCTTCTTATCACATGGTACCACGATTTTACACCTTTTCACAGTTTATCTAGAATAACTGTCTACCTATTCTGTTTCCCTGATCTATGACAAGACTGTAATCTTTTTGTCCCTGATCTGCACATACAAATCTTCCTGACAAAACAGTTCTATAACTAGTCCCTGATCTAAAACAGAAAAAAAGGTAAATTCCTCCTTACCTGACCCTCTGTGAGTTGATCCACTGGATCGTTGACTCGTCCTCCAATCCCAGATCAGAAACAGTGGCTGGCCTCTTTCGAATGACAATTCAGTCGGAGGTCTTTCAAAACAGAAGAGCCAATGTGGCCGCTTCTCCGTATGGGTACATGCCACCGGGCCCAATTCTGACCTAGGCCTAGAGTGAGAGGTCGATTCCGGTCCGAAGGACCAAACTGTCAAAGGAAAAATATACTTTAAAAATGATCAAAACACGGTAGGTTCAGGTTAAGGCACTTTAATCTTGCAGCAAGGAGACAAAAACGTGCTAATATAGAGTTTGTCTAACTAGAAACAGGAAATACTTTAATTTTATACACTTTCTAATAATTCATTGCCTACCAAGCTGACGTAACAAATCACAAGTCTTTTCATCATCACTTATTAATAATTAGTCTCATGAATTTCTGCTGATTTATCAATTTTTGTGAGAAACTTCCTAAGGAAAACAATGTGGCCTTGGTTACCACCGGTTAGATACATGCAATGTTACCATTCAAGGTACTATGGCTAATTCAAGCACAAAGCTAGCAGTTCATTTCTCTAACAATCCTTTGTCTACATTATCTCTAAGCTACTGCAGCTGTACATGTTCTCATACTACGAACAGAGCTGATTGTTTAGAATCATTACATTTACAGGATATAGCATTGCTCATTCATTCTCTCCTGACCTAGCAGATAAGCACCTGCTTCTCAAGTACATTTCCAAAAGGCATAAACATGAATATTGCTGTGCTAGCAATTACTAGGTCAGAGGGCATCTTGCAAGTTTCAGAAAGCACACTGCAGTTTCAAAAACATCTTTTCAGTCTCATATGAAACTCAATTTATATATAAAACAGTGCATATAAAATAGAATGAAAAACGTGTTAACTCATTTAGCTTCTAATTAGCATTAAGCATACACACATTAATACATATTTTTCTGACATCTGCCCTAAAATGTTTTTTGTTAAAAATTCTTTCAGACCTTCTTAGTGGAGGGTATTCGGAATCAAAGGTACTTTCATTACCATTCTGTCTATTACTGACAGAATTTTGGTTCAAGGAAACTGTGGCTTTATAGAAATTGTTGTTACCCACCGTTCCTTCTAAATAAGCTTTAGGTAAAGGGTATGCCAAACCATGCTTATACTCATATTCATCTCTTAACAGTTTATTTTTCTTTCTATCTATATTGTTACAAACTTCATTCTCAACTTTGTCAAAAATTGTGTTATATCTAAAAGAATACTGATTAAAATTCATGTCATTCAAAATAAAACCATTAATTTCATCAATATCTTTTAAAAGATCGTTAATCCTTTTATTAATTTTCAAAATAAACTCCATTAGTTTGATATCATGTCTATCGAACATCTTTAGTAATTCATCACACTCAGCTTGGCCTTTCTTAATGCCGTTAGGAAACCTAAAAGCATGAAGATCTTTTGGTACTCTCCACTTAACAATGCTTTCTTTCAAATAAGCATTGTCGCACTGGAGAGCACGTACTTTGTGAATTTTAACTTCAATAGACACTAACCTAGAGTCCACATTGTCCATTCCATTGTCGGAAACGTTAGGAAAAAGTCCACAGTCCCGTTTAGACCAGTCTCTAAGATGGTTGTGAATAGAGTTGGTAATTAGGTTAGTAGATCTTGGTCCTGTTTGCCCAGGGTTAACCAAAGATTGCGTATAGCTTTCCACATTCCGAAAACTCTGCTGGCCCAAGTTACGAGAAACCGGAAGTACTGTTTCAGTTTCGTTCCCTTGTTGGTTTCCGTTTCTACCTGCAGTGACGGAACTAGTAGGATTTTGCATTTTATATACAGCCTCCTGCAATTCGGAGACCTTGTTGGCAAGGTTCAAAATTAATGAAAATAAATGATTGTTGTTACCCTCCGTCTGTTGCCCACAGGGAAAGGGTAAGGAATCCAACTCCTCTTCAAAGACCGGTGAAAGATCGTGTTCTTCCATTACCAGTTTATGAGTTTAGAAGGCTACCACACACCCTCAATTAAACTAATAAAACACTGTAGGGAGTAAGAGTGGATAACACAACAAATAAAAGCAACCAACCACTCTGGAGCCGATATTCTAAAACCCAAATCAACAATTTATTTGATGTAGAAATCCAAGCAGTGTAGTACAGTCAAAAACATTAGGTCAAGTGCTTCCGTATTCAAACTTCATCAGAACAGTTAAACATCAGTTACTTAGCTCATTTTATACACATTCAATCAATTAACCATTAATTAATTGTTGTTATAATAAAGTGACAGTGCTTAAATACCAATAAAAAATAAAGGTTAAACATACTTTCTAATCACTTTTCAAAAAATAAGTGTAATTCATTAAATGTTAAGAAGAAGTTTTGTAAAAAATTTTGTAAAAAATATAGGAGTGAAAAACATATAAATATATAAGTCTAAGGAATAAAATTTCAAAGTTTCAATGCCCTAAATTTTAATTCGTGTTTAATACTAACATATTTATTCATACCAGGGAATTCACTAGCATTTAGTTTAAGTTGCCACCTAACTTCTGCCCAAAACAACTTATTAGTCCAGCCACCACCTCTAAAATATTTTTCTACTACTTCAAGAATACCAAATTTAAAGGAGTGTGTAGGGTACAAATTAATGTGTTTAAAGAGTGCATTTTTTTCATCCTTTTTGTTAATACTGTAGCAATGTTCATAAATTCTTCTACTCAATCTTCTCTCTGTCTTACCCACATAAAATTGTCCACAATCCATACATATAGCTAAATAAACCACACCTGCTGTTATACAGGAACCTGCAACAAAAGAAACCTCTAGGTTGTAGGGTCCTAATTTAATCTTTGGGGTGTCGAAAATAAATCTACAATACTCACAGGACCCACACTTAGTGGTCCCTTTTGGTTTCTTATTATTATTTAAATGTGGGTTTTCAAGTAAGAACTTTAAATTACTATTAATCCTATAGATACATAGAGGCTGGTCACCTAAAGTAGTTAATAAATCTCTATTACCTTATTATAAGATTAAATTAGGATCCTACAACTTAGAGGTTTCTTTTGTTGCAGGTTCCTGTACAACAACAGGTGTGGTTTATTTAGCTATATGTATGGATTGTGGACAATTTTATGTGGGTAAGGCAGAGAGAAGATTGAGTAGAAGAATATATGAACATTGCTACAGTATTAACAAAAAGGATGAAAAAATGCACTCTTTAAACACATTAACTTGTACCCTACACACTCCTTTAAATTTGGTATTCTTGAAGTAGTAGGAAAAAATTTTAGAGGTGGTGACTGGACTAATAAGTTGTTTAGGGCAGAAGTTAGGTGGCAACTTAAACTAAATGCTAGTGAATTCCCTGGTATGAATGAATATGTTAGTATTAAACATTAATTAAAATTTAGGGCATTGAAACTTTGGAATTTTATTCCTTGGACTTATATATTTATATGTTTCTCACTCCTATATTTTTTACAACATTTTTTACAAAACTTCTTAACATTTAATGAATTACACTTATTTTTTGAAAAGTGATTAGAAAGTATTTTTAAACTTTATTTTTTATTGGTATTTAAGCACTGTCACTTTATTATAACAACAATTAATTAATGGTTACTTGATTGAATTTGTATAAAAGGAGCTAAGTAACTAATGTTTAACTGTTCTGATGAAGTTTGAATACGAAAGCGGTTGACCTAATGTTTTTGACTGTACTACACTGCTTGGATTTCTACATCAAATAAATTGTTGATTTGGGTTTTAGAATATCGGCTCCAGAGTGGTTGGTTGCTTTTATAATTTCCAGATAATGTACTTTGGTTGCAATATTTGTGAATTCTTTGAATTACACTTATTTTTTGAAAAGTGATTAGAAAGTATTTTTAAACTTTATTTTTTATTGGTATTTAAGCACTGTCACTTTATTATAACAACAATTAATTAATGGTTACTTGATTGAATTTGTATAAAAGGAGCTAAGTAACTGATGTTTAACTGTTCTGATGAAGTTTGAATACGAAAGCGGTTGACCTAATGTTTTTGACTGTACTACACTGCCTGGATTTCTACATCAAATAAATTGTTGATTTGGGTTTTAGAATATCGGCTCCAGAGTGGTTGGTTGCTTTTATAATTTCCAGATAACGTACTTGGTTGCAATATTTGTGAATTCTTTGAAAGAGGATATAGCTTCATTCTTCCAATTCTTGGTTATACTTTTCCTCGCACTTGATAAAATGGACCATAAGAGAGGGTATTTCATTCTTTTAACACAAACAGGAATAGGGGTATTAAAAAGAATTAATGACTTGGATAAAACAAAATTGTCACCAAATAAAGTCTGTAAAAAAGATTGTTATTCCAATAATAAGCACAACACAATCAAAGAACGTGTTGCCAATCTGCTTTAAGCTCCTGTTTACATCTCCAACAATCTTGCTTCTTCTTAAACATTAATTCAGTTTTATGAGGTGTGACAAAAGATCTATGCAAGAATTTCCAAGTAAAAAAATTTCATGTAAAATAAGTCTGTTAAGAAGATGTTAACATATGGAGGTCTGTTATTAATGTGAGTAAAGTAATTCCAATAATTGTCATTGCAACTTTTTGTTTCTTTCGTCATCACTATATAATTTGGATAAGAGACCCTCTCCCAGTGTGTTTTGTTGTATTAATAATATTAAAAATTCAATTAGTTTTGGGATAAAGATATCTTACTCTTGGTTGCATTAACTTAATTTTACCTACTACATATTGTCTGCAAGATTGTACATCCAGCCACATATCTTTGCTTAAATCATAGGTACTTATGACATAATCAGCAGAATGCAGTTTTTCATTATTCATTAACTGAAACCAATATATCAGACTATTTCTTTAAATATAATCAGTGTGTCTAACTTTGAAGTGAAAATATTATTTTGAGTGTATGCTATAAGGAAAAGAAGAAAAATCCATGCCTTATATGTTGGATTTCTATAAATTAGATTTCTAAAGGTATTTAATATAGTAGAAATAAAATAAAAGCCAGTTGTCTGGTGACTCCTTTCTGAAAAGTAATCTTTCATTGTGGATGTAGTTTATTCAGCATGTATTGAATGCCATTGCCAAGTACTGTAGTGTGTTTGGATCAAGTCCATCTCCAGTGTAGAGTCTTTCCCCCTAATGAAGAATGTTTAATGCCTTGTGAGCACAGATTGAGTTTGCTGCATTATTTTGTGCACTTGAGCATATTTGTTGTACTTATGTTCACCACTTAAGCAAGATCTTTTATTTTCTAGCTATGGAGAAAGCCTGGTTATACTTTGTTACTACGAGAAGTTATTTATTCAATGCATCACTTTTTTTCTGGTGCATTGTAAACTGTGATGGTAGATCACAGTCTTAAAATGTATAGGGGTTGCTGAGCATAAGCAGATTTTTGCTTGGGGATCACTAGTGACTTAATCAGAGTCCTTAGTACCTTGTTTGATGACACTAATTTGCAGGCAGGTGTCTGTGTGACTCAGCATTGTGCCTAAGTTATTCAGTGCCCAATCATTTATTGTATACTAGGCGAAGAGGCAGCAGACTGTACAAGACTGTAGCTGTTCTGGGCATCTAACAGTACACTGACATATAATTGCTGCATATTTTGGGATATTGTATATATCCATGTACCCTGTTCATCCTGGAACCATGCTCAGCTTCGGCTTAGCAACATGTTTCTGGTGGAAAAGCAACAACACACACACACACACACACACACACACACACACACACACACACACACACACACACACACACACACACACACACCTTGAAGGGCATAATGAGTGTACAACTGCAGTCATTACAGTAAATATGAATAACTGGCTCTTGCAGATAAAAAGTATGAATTATTTCTAAGATTGCTACATAAGAAACAAAGCCAGCATCCTTCTCTCTTTCTCTCTCTTTCTCACTTTTCCACTCTCACTGTCTCTCTCACTCACATACAGCACACACACACACACACACACACACACACACACACACACACACACACACACACACACACACACACACACACACACACAAAGAATCAAATGCAGGTACCAAAACATCTACCTAATGTACTTGATATTATTCCCAAAGTAACCCAAGACATACTGATCAAACAGCTGGACTAGTGCAGTAGGCCAGAATGACTGTGGAGTGGAGAGAAAAGAAAGGGATAATGGTAATCAGTTTCTTAGTGCTGACAGAAAAAGAACACTATCAGGGTAAGGTATCACCTCCCAAAACAAAGCACAAATCCAAATAAGAAGAGGTTGATACTCCACAACAAACGAAGCAAACCAGATAGATAAAAGAAACAAGCCCTTTATTCAAATAAGTAAGCGCTTTCACGTTGCTTGGAACGATTCATCAGACTTCAACAAACCATAGAAATATAAATTAACTTATATATAAGTAAAGCACCAATGAAAATCACATTAATGTGTCACATGCAAATTACAAAAATACATCATTTCCTTTCCATCAAATATTTAAAAGTTACATAAAAAAAATATATATATATATCCTAAAAATTATAATGCTAAAACATTCTAAAACATATGTTGAATTCAGAAACATATTTTTACCATTTAATGTTTCAAGGGTTTATCTAATAAAAATGGTCTCAATGAAAATTTATCATTTAGACCATGACCTTTATTCGCAGATAACTTAATTATCCACCTAGCTTCAGCTTTTTCTGTCTTATTACCAAAATTGCCAAGTCTTTCTGTCTCTATCAACTGTCCTATCACTAAAAATCTAAAGGCATGTGTAGTGTCATTATATAGTGAGTGCTTGGCTAGAGCATTCCCTTCATTTTCTCTATGAATAGCATATAAATGCTCTCTTATCCTTTCTCTTAAAGTCCTATTGGTCTTCCCTATATAGAAACAATGACATTTTATGCAAGAGGCTAAATAAATCAAATTTCTTGACTTACAATCAGCGTATTCATTAAATTCATATTTGACACCAGTATCTGGATGTATAAAAACATTAGAATTCATTATATATATATATATATATATATATATACACTGGTTGCATGAGCGACATGCAAAAGTACCCTTTCTCTGAGATGTTGCTTCTCTTTTCACCTGCATACCCAATGATGTAGGGATAGATTTTTAAGGCTTTATTTGTTGAATAAAGGGCTGAGTAACAATCAGGTTATTAAATTCACAATGTTATTAGAAATGGTTCTCTGTCACAATGTTTTTACTTTTAATAATGAATACTTCCTTCAAATCAAAGGAGTAGCTATGGGCACATCTTGTGCAAACTCTTATGCTAACCTTGTGTTAGCATATTGGGAGAACACGTATGTCTTAGAACATTTGGTTTTTTCTACTTCTATAAAGTATTACAAACGTTTTGTGGATGATCTTTTTTTAATTTGGGGAGGCACACTAGAGCTTCTAAATGATTTTGTTCTATATATTAATGGAACTACCACATTTCTCAGACTAACTGAAATGCATTCACAAAATACTATTGATTTTTTAGATGTGACATTGAGAAAAAATGGTAATACTCTTGAAACAGAAGTATTTAGAAAGTTATGTAAGAAGAATGCTATTCTTCATAGAAGTAGCATGCATCCTCCCCATATACATAAAAACATTGTGAGCAATCAGGTAAAACGTTTCTCTAACATAACTAGTGATGATTTAGTTTTTTCTGAAGCATTAAAAACTATAGAAAGTGATTTTAGACATAGAGGCTATTGTAATAGTGATATGCGTTCATTAGATACTTTTGAACGTACACATTTAGGACATCCTTATATTAAAAAACAAGGCAACATAGATGAGAGACCTATAGTGAGGAATAATGACAAGAGGAGGTTAGTGATTCCTTTCACTAATAATAATACTTCTATTGTCAACATTATTAAGAGACACTGGAATATTTTGCAGTTAGATGATGGTATAAAAGACTTAGTTGGTGAGAAACCATCTTTTAGCTATAAGAATACTAAGTCCTTAAAACGTATGCTTTGTTATGAAACAGTGCCTAGGAATAAGATCTCCTCTCAGAGAAAGGGTACTTTTGCATGTCGCTCATGCAACCAGTGTATATATATAATGAATTCTAATGTTTTTATACATCCAGATACTGGTGTCAAATATGAATTTAATGAATATGCTGATTGTAAGTCAAGAAATGTGATTTATTTAGCCTCTTGCATAAAATGTCATTGTTTCTATATTGGGAAGACCAATAGGACTTTAAGAGAAAGGATAAGAGAGCATTTATATGCTATTCATAGAGAAAATGAAGGGAATGCTCTGGCCAAGCACACACTATATAATGAGACTACACATGCCTTTAGATTTTTAGTGATAGGACAGTTGATAGAGACAGAAAGACCTGGCAATATTGGTAATAAGACAGAAAAAGATGAAGCTAGGTGGATAATTAAGTTATCTGCGAATAAAGGTCATGTTCTAAATGATAATTTTTCATTGAGACCATTTCTATTAGATAAACCCTTGAAACATTAAATGGTAAAAATATGTTTCTGAATTCAACATAAGTTTTAGAATGTTTTAGCATTATTATAATTTTTAGGATATATATATATATATATATATATATATATATATATATGTAACTTTTACATATTTGATGGAAAGGAAATGATGTATTTTTGTAATTTGCATGTGACACATTAATGTGATTTTCATTGGTGCTTTACTTATATATAAGTTAATTTATATTTCTATGGTTTGTTGAAGTCTGATGAAGCGTTCCAAGCAACATGAAAACGCTTACTTATTCGAATAAAGGACTTGTTTCTTTTATCTATCTGGTTTGCTTCGTTTGTTGTGGAGTATCAACCTCTTCTTATTTGGAGTTTCTTAGTGCTGCTAACATATGATACAGAGTATTCTGCACTGGAAAGAAGAGGCATATTGGCCTGAATTTGACCTAGGTATCTCAAGGTTAATTAGCAACCAGTACACTGGAGCAGCCAAGGAGTTAAGATGGGAGTGAGTGGACAATACTGGCTCACCTGTTTGTAACGGCTGGCTCTAGCCTACTGCACAATAAATCTGCGCAATAAATCTCCTAGAGTCTATGGGCTGAGATGTGTGATTGATTCTGCTAAGGCATATCCACACAGTAGTATGAGGAATAAGAAAAAAGAAACTGCTCATAGAAGGAAGCATTGCAACCATTCATATTTGGGAATGTGCATGGCAAGTCCAGGGAAGGGTTTAGGGCAAAAAGACTGCTCTTAGCTCTTTTACTGGCAGTTGTGCCATGACAGACTGTTGCCTATTGCCTAGATGATTAAAACCTGTGTTAGCATTAAGTTATTTTTAATGACATCTATGTTTTCCATTGTTTCTAATTTCAGTACAGTTTTAATTCTTAGAATTATGGGTAGATTCTTTGGAGGATGAATCACTTGAATACCAGCTTAGTAAAGCTAGATATGGCCAATATGGCACTGCAGATATTTACAATGTGTGTATGCATCCCTGGGCAACTGATACATCTATGCACGCTTTAGTCTCACACTTTGAGCATTTATTTTATTTTTCCTACGTTCTTACATATACCGTCTGTCTTTTTTAGAGCATTTGAACAATAGTGTTAGAGTATACTATACACCTGTATCTGGTTTGAACTGAACATTTTTTTTAGTTTTCCGAATTTCTTACCAATACAGACTTGTACTCTTGTATAATTATATTGGACTCCTTTTTAGACTTCACTGTATGAACTCTTTTTCACTTTGAGGTGTTACATCACATTTTCATGTTTCTGTTCACCACCATACAAATTATTTTGAACACCGATATTTTTCTTTGAACACTTTCTGTCACATATTCTTCATAAAAATGAAAAAAGAAAAACAGGTCAAAGCCTTCACATATCCTTATTGTAAAACTTGTAACATGAGACTTGAATTTCACTTGATAAAGCTTTTCTCTTTGTCTTGTGGCATTTTTTTCTTCAACATTATTGCTGTTTTAACAGACCCTCACTTTATTACAAATGTTTACCTTTATATGAAGTCACATTTTACTTTGCACACATCTATTCCCCAGGTTTTAAATGTGTAGTAGTAATTTCACTTGATCTGCCTGTATATCCTCCTGTCCCCTTCGTTTTTGTTCAGGATAGTACTTGCATGAGATTATGTCAGAGAAGTATTAAGCTTTTTTAGACATTGGTCATATCAATTCCTTTTATTTCATGCACATTTTGAGGAACAGACAATTGCTAAGATAAGAATCTCTAGCTCCTGGATATTTAAATGCAGCTGTTTGTCCCCATTTCTCAGTGTTATTAGCAGCAGTTACATGATGGATTATTACATTTTAAGTTGTTATCTCACTTTATTTTAGTAAATTTGAGGATCTTTATATGCATACGTAGAATTTGTGTTATTTTTAATGTACTTAATTTTTTCATGCCAAAATAGCTGATTGTGTTGTGTTTCATTTCATGTTATAAGTACTGGTTGTCTGGGGTCTATATTATATATTCAAGGCTTCAAAATTTCAAACCTCATATGTTCAACAACATATGAGTGACACTTGAATCTTTGAATATATAATAAAAACGTAAAAAAAAAAAAAAAAAAAAAAAAAAAAAAACACCTTAACACTCTGAGCAGGGAGGCAAGCCCCCCAGCACCCCCACACCCCTCCTACTTAAATATACCAACTCCGAGACCACACTTCTGTGCAGAAAAGGGAAATTTTCCCATTCTGCGCATACGGAGCCATTATCTTTCACCTTCAAACTTTTCAAAGTTCAATCATATAGTGTCGACCATATGACATTCGAACTTTGAAACATTCGATAATTTAATAGGGACCCAGTTGTCTGAACTGCCTCATCTCATTCAGGCCTACAGTATTTGAATGGCAATCCACTCACAGTGATTATTTTTCCTGTATTATGGTATGGAATTCATGGCATTGAGAACAATTAAGTTTAAATGTCAGAAAAATATTATATTATGAGCAAATAGGGTGAAAGTCACTTAACTTGTTTAATTAAAAAAAAAAATTCTCACATTTAAATTTATTGTGACTCTGAGCTCCAGATAATTGTTGTCAAGCTTAACAAAAGTCAGGAATTTGATTCCTTGTTAAGTGACTGCCAGCAACTATGAATGAGTTAAAGTTTACTTGCTTTGCAGAAATAGACTGTGATTGTGTTACAGTGATTTTTTTTTACAATAACTTCACAGCTGTGCAACCATGACTTTTGTACATGTATACAAAAGCTGTGGAGGTTGATCTGTTTGTGAAGCTAGAGGTACTGCAGTCTGGAAACAATAAAAAAGAGGACTGAACACAGTTAATTTTTCATCAATTTTATTTATTCATAAAGCATTATTATTTAATTCATATTTCTGTCAGCTATTCATCTTCTGGAAGGACGGCACAGCACAATGCAAAATGCCATGTACTCTTTTGTGACAATTTCCTAGCTTCATTAGGATAGCATTTTCTGACATCTGCAAGAGAAAGTGAATTGTTTTAAAACAGAGTTGCATCCAAGAAAGACCATAAAACAGATTACTAAATCACTACAGAACCTTAATTTCCTGGCAGAGTACCAACACTCAAAGTTGGAATTAAATAGTGTACCTTGAAAAGGATGTAACCTTGGTTAGAGGGGGACACATAAGCAGGATGGGTGTTGTAGATAATAATGGAATTAGAGACCAATCAGAGACCAAACATTATAATGTCCACCTTATGAATGTTTCATCCAAATGACAGAATTCAATGATGTAAAAATTAATGAGCACTGTATATATTTTATAAAAATGTAAGTATGATTGTCCAAGGGATGGAGTTGGGTTGATGCATATGGAGGATGGTTGTACTGCATTCAAGATCAGCACAGAGGATAAGGATTTGCATTTTTTTCCAACCAAACAAACAAGAGGGTTGCTTTTGCCATTGGGTTCCAGCTGAGATTGCCCTATCAAATAAAAGTAGTGTAGGCCTTTCCATATAGAAGAATTACCCAGAGATACATTTTCCTCTATGTCAAGAGGAAAACCTCTTTCAAATTTTAGTATAAATAGATATGGTATCCTGCTTTTGGGGGTGGTGTTGAAATTCACAGACTACTTCGACATATAGAGTCTCTGCGACATCGTTATGGCATCAAGATCCAAATTGGAAACTTCCAGACCATTCAGTGTTAGTATGACAGTTGTCTTCAGTGCAGAGAATGCAGTCCATCTGCTCTACTTTCTTACCCCGAAGGTCATGGGTTAAGTTTAAAAGTAGGGTAGACCAAGGCTGTTTTTCACCCCTGGAGGTCTGAGTTTCATGTTTACATGGTAAACTAGAATGGATTATAGGAGATGATTTTCATCTGTTTAAAAGCCCACATATTAGTCCCAATGCTAGAAAATAGACATCGCAGAAAAATGGGGGCAGGTGGTGAATTTCTTTGCTCATGAAACATTATCCAGATCTGATTCAATGCAAATAACTTGGTGGAAGGGCATTTCATTATCATATATGAATTTACTTTTTATGCTACATCAAGACTTACACATCAGTTTCTGTAGCTCAATTTGTATGAAAGGATTTGCTGGTATGTGCAGTTTCTTTATAACTAAAATGTAGTTTTAGACAGAAAGCAGCAGACCATTAGTAGTACTTCATCACTGAAGCAAATTGGTACCACTGGTAGATGGTTTAGTTCTCACAAATGATGTCAGTCTCCACCATCAGTGATCCAAAATAGGGAATAGATGTTGGATATGCAGAGTGCATGCTTACAGGGAAAGACTGTAAAGTTTATTCTCTGTTTCTAAGGAAACAGTGGTGATAAGGAGCTGTTGAGACTGAGGGAAGGGGTCACTTAGTAAACATATGAAGAATCATATAAAGAAGGGTGCTTCTTTAATGATGTCATCACTGCTGATACACCTGATGATGTAGTGGAAACACTGAATGATAACAAAATAAAATCTTCTCCATGGATCCCTGTATGTAAACATATGCAAATACACACACACACACACACACACACACACACACACACACACACACACACACACACACACGCACACGCACACACACACACACACACACACACCTGCACATGCACCATCACACATGAGTGTGGTCCCCATCTACCTCTGCATGTTTCACTCCACATGGGCTTTTTGAACTTGACTATTTCAGATTAGGAATCAAAAATGTAAGTTATTACTATGTATTAAAATATAACAATATGTTTATTTATTAGTTTGTGTTTTGTCGTAAGACATGCTAAAACAAAAACTTCAGGATTTTGGATTACCCCTCATCCAACATGTCATGTTTTTCCTCTAAGGGTTTGCTTAACTCACTCAGGCACACTGTAAGGGATCTGTTTGATGGGTCACTGAGATCCTGTGTTTATATGGTGTGTCACTAGATGGGAACACCCTGGCTTACCATTAAGCATGGACAAATTCTGTCGTAGTGCCTGGATCTCCTGAGCTTGAGTAAGAAATAGCTATACACCTCCCCTTTCCCCCCACACTTTATTAAATTTTATTGCATTTTATATTTTTTTCTATTTCTCTCTCTTTTTTTATTTTTTTATTTTCGGCTTTGGAATGTTATACTATGATAGTGTACAGGTACTCTTCTTACCTATTTTATTACTTCTTCTACTGACTGAAGTCTTATATCAAGTCTACTTATGAGTGTTCCTTTATGCTACCCACTATCCTGACATACTTTTCTGCATGCTTGCTCTTATTATTTCTTTGGTTGCTTTGTACTGTGTTACTGTTTATACACTTTCACCAAAGTGAATAATTTTTCTTTTCTTCTCTGTCTCCCCCACTCAGCACATACATTTCATATTTCTCTTCTCAGGGACTGTTTTGCTCAGATCTCTGACTGCACAAAGCATTTCTTTGACTCACTGCTGAATTGTTAGCATTCTGTCACAAGTCTTAGTGATCAAACATTGCCTCACATCACAGTATCTGCATTTTTATGCTTACAATTGTTTCTTTTCATGCTGTCTGAGACTATTTTACATTTATATCTTGTAACTTTATTCATTAACAACCATTCATTAAGCCCATACCAGGAAGAGAAACAAAAGAAAACCGTATATATCAGTCTCCAAAGTAAGCATGGTTTTATCTTGTGATACAGAAACTGGAGTGTTCAATCCAGCAACAACAACTGATGACTTTGGGACAGTGAGTAGCTAACACTGTGAACCATAAAAGTGGCATGAAGCGGCATTTACTAATAATACTGGACTTGTAAGTACTATGGGAGTAAGACAAGAGTAGGAAAATCCTTTCATTTATTTTTATTTATTTTATTTATTTTATTTTACATTTGTTGACCGGGCTAGTCTAGCTGGATATATGTCCATTTTCAGTAGAGGCCCAGGGAGATAAGTTCCAAAGTTCAATTACAGTACATATCTACAGAAGTACATACATGAGATCGACTACATTAATAATAACTAAAGCAGTATTAGCTAAAAAGTGGTTGCAGGTATATAGAGTATATAACACAAAATATTGACTAAACATAATACAATTTATCATGAGGCTGCATTTTAACTGTTCAGAAAGATTGATAGTAAAACACATAATATAATTCTAGATATAAGAAGGGGAAAAAAGGAAAGCAAGACTGGAATAGAAGTTGAGTAAGAAAATTCTAATCGTGAAGACTGGAACTTTTATGAGAGAATACTAATAGGTAAGGCTAGGTAGTAGAGGTAGAATGGTAGTTGAATTCTGATGTGTTTGTTACTGAGCTGAGACAGTGAGGTAGAAACAGGTAGCTAGAGCATATAAGGTGGGGTTGAAACAAGTAGTGAGAGCTTGTAGGTTAGTCAGGTTTAGTACAGGGGCACATCCAATGTGTTTTAAGGAAGAGCTTAAGTTTATTTTTGAACAAGGAAATAGAGGGAAGTGTTGAAAGTTCAGTGGGGAGTAAGTTCCAGATTTTCCCAACAGTGTTAGTGAAGAGAGAGTCTCCAGCTCTATTGTTTGATTTGATAATATTTATGAGGATTTTTGTGAAGATCTTAGGGATTTCAGGTTATTGTAGGGATGAATAAGGTTAGATAGTATGGGTGTCTTAGCAGGTTGATAAAGAATTTTATGGGCAATGGTCAGTTGATTATATTTTAGCTGTTGCTGTAATTCAAGCCACCCTAGGTATTTTAGATTAATACAGTGGTGTGTTTTAAAAGGGTTACCAGTGGCAAATCTGGCTATGTTGTTGTAGGAGTTTTCTAGTTTTTTAAGGTTATTTTTTGACAGGTTAGTGAAAATGGGAGAGGCATAGAGTAGGGTAGAGATTAGATGGGTGCGGGCGATAGTTATTCTAGTTGCAGGAGTGAGGAAGGGTTTGATCCTATATAGTGAGCCTATTTTTCTGTTAGTTGTTTTCAAGATATTATTAATATGAGTGTGAAAGTTAAGGTTGTTGTCTATGGTGATACCTAGCAGTTTGGTAGTAAGATCCTGGGATATAACAGTGCTATTATTGGAAGCTATAGTGAAGTCAATTGGTGGAGATGTATTGGTAGGTGTAAAAAGTAGAAGTTTAGTTTTTTTGGGATTTAGTATGAGACAGCATTTTGTAAACCATAGTTCTACTGAGCTAAATAAGTTCTGTGTAAAGAAGTGAAGTTCGGATGCAGATGTGGCTGAGCATATAAGTGTAGAAACATCTGCATATTGTATGCATGTAGCTTGGGGAACTACTTCGTGAAGGTCATTGATGAATAAGGAAAATAGGAGTGGGCCTAGTATGGACCCTTGAGGGACACAATATTAACGGGTAGTTGGGTAGAAAGAGTGGTATTCCAGAGCACAGCTTGATGTCTGTTATTTAAGTAGGATAGGAACCATTTTATAGCTAGTGCTTCAAGTGACATAGATTTCAGAATGTTTATGAGTATATTGTGATTTACCATGTCAAAAGCTTTGGACAGGTCAATGAAAAGTGCAGAGGAGAGCATGTTAAGGTTGCGGTTTTTGTTGATGGTGTCCATGAAGGAGAGGAGGGCAGTAGTAGTGCTGTGGGAAGGTCTGAAGCCATGTTGGGAGTTGGAGAGCAGGTTATTATGGAGAAGGTGGTCTAATAATTGCCTATGGATGCACTTTTCCATAACCTTAGATAAAGGGGAGAGTAGGGCTATGGGACGATAGTTGGAAAGGTCAGTGGAGTCTCCCCCTTTATGAAGGGGAATAATATGTGAGACTTTCCAAAGAATGGGGACGTATCCTTCAGTAATGCTTCTATTGATGAGAATGGAGATGGGGTAGGCAATAGATTTGGCTGCTAACTGTAAGTATTCTGCAGGTAGTTGGTCAGCAGAGGGAGTGCAAGCTTTAAGTTTTTGTAAAAGGGTGAGAATAAAAGCTGTAGGGACAGGTTGGAAGTGAAATGGAGGAGGTGGGTTGGATTCAGACAGATGAGGTTGAATTTTGTGAAGAGAGTTGACTGGCTAGAGTTTGAATAGTTTTGGTGAAAAAGGTATTAAAGGCATTGGCAGTTTGTTTAGGGTTGTTGTGGTCAGAGCCTTGTGGGTTTGGTGTAATAGATTGAGCGGGGTGTAATAGTTCATTAATGCTTGCCCAGAATTTTTGTGGTTTATTATGGTGGGATTGCTGCGAATGTAGGTAGTAGTTTTGTTTATCAGACATTATAGCTTTTTTTGTTTCATTTCTCAATTGTTTAAAGTTTTGGAGGTCAATGGGGTTCTTAGTTAAGCGTGATCTGTGCCAGTATTTATTTCTGAGATGGAGTTTTTGCTTAGTTTCCTTAGAAAGCCATGGAGCAGGTTTGGTTTTTATCCTAATAGAGCGGGTAGGAGCGTGTTGGTTAAGGATGGCTAGGAAATTAGCATTGAAGTAGTCGACAGCTTCATCAAGGGAAAGTTGTTTTAATGGGGACCAATTACAAGCTTTAAGTTCAGTTAAAAATAAATCGAGATTGAAGTTTTTCTTGGTTCTAATTGTTCTAAATATGGGTTTGGAATGTGGGTTGGTTTTAAGCCTAATAGCATAGGTTGGAAAGTGGTCACTTATATTATCTGTGAGGGTTCCAGAATTGTAGGTCTGGGGTTGATTATTGATTAGTATCCAGTCTAAGGTACTTTCTTTCTTATTGGTTTTGTTAATTCTAGTGGGTGAGGTGATTATTTGTGTAAACCCATAGAGATTAATATGGGTAGTGGGGTAGTTATTGTTGCAACAATTCCAATCAATGTTGAAATCACGAAGAATGATGGTCTCTTGGGGGAGGTTTTGAGATAACCAACAGAGTATGTTTTCAATAGTAGTAATGTTATTGCCTGGAGGAACATAGATGCAGATAATATAGATAGATTTAACAGAGTTTAGCTGAAGCTTGGTAATAAGTATTTCAGCGTTAGGGACATGGGGAGGATTTTGGTGGAAGGTTGTAATTTGAAAATCAGATTTAAATAAAACTGCTACTCCACCACCTTTCTTGGTTGCATGGTCGAGACGTAAGATGTTGTAACCAGGTGGGGTAACTTCATTGTCTGTAGTTATGGGTTTTAACCAAGTTTCTGTTAGACACAAAATATCAAAGGAGTAGAGTTCCAGGAGAGCCTGGAGTTGTGTAATTTTGTTATTGATACTACGTGTGTTGAGGTGAGCTATTAGTAGTGAGTTGGATGTTTTTTTTAGTATATGGATGGTAGAGGAGTTTGGGGTAATGAGTTGAGTAGTGGTGGAGGTGTTTGGTCCGGGATTTGGGTGAATGTCTCCATCCTTTAGGGGGAGGAGTAGTGTTAAATATGTAGTCTGAGTATATTTACTGAGAAGGAAAGGATGTCTTCTTGTATTTGGGAGGTAATATCTAATGTGGTTTGTCCTATGGTATTTGGGTGGTAGATAGCTGGGAGTGAAAGTTATATTGAAATGTTCAGTATGAGAGGGTAGAGAAGAAGTGGTCAATTGTTTGGTGGGGTACAGGATGTGTGACTGTGTTAGGTGCTCATAGGAGGTTAGCAGGTATGCTAGAGTTAGAGTAGGCAGAAGTGTGAGTATGAGTAAGCTTTGTAAGAGGAGTATGTTAGAAGGTTTAGTTATTGCCATAGTAGTTATAAAAGTATTAGTAAACAGTAGATGTGAAGTGGTTGTTGTATGGAAAAGGTATAATGGTGGGAGGGATAGGAAGAGGTGGGGAAAAGTGTGGGAGAAATAGAGGAGAGTGGATAATGGGGATGAGATAGTTATTGGTGGAAAGGTGAGGGGGGTGTGGTCTGATAGGTATAAGAGTAGGACCCCTGGGGGTGGGTGGGATTTGGGGGTAGGGTGGGGAGCGGAGTGAGCCTGCAGGGCGAATGGAGCGTGTTGAGACAATTGGAGGAGAAACAGGAGAAGAAACAATCAGAAATACAAGTAACTATAGGTAAGTGAGGTAGGACGTGAGTTTTTGTTGTTTTGCTGTTTTCTATATTGTCTCTTAGGCAAATCTCTGCATCATATAAGGCATAATGACCCTGTCACTGACTAATGTGGGGCCCACTGAGGGAGCAGGGCCTTACTGAGCCAAATTGGTCCAATTGGCCTAAAAATGGCTTAGGGTGTCATGGTAAGTTGAGTGGTAAATATGTTAGTAAAGTAAAACTATAAAGTATGATCTCAAGGTCTAGGACTGGGAGTTACATCTTCATCATCTTCAGGACTAAAGCTGGCAGGACTATTAAGTCTGCCATGGTACTTGTTCCTCTTTTTTCCCATGATGCTGTGCGAGTAAAGATTATTCTCCAGACCTCTTTTGCCAAGTGCCATAATATAATGACATAATTTTAAATTATGCTAAACTATGCCTTATAAAGTCGGTGGCTGTACTAATGAGAGAAATTGATGTGACTGTCTCTGAACCACAACCATAACATATTGTGCTGTCATAACCAAACCAAACTAGCCTGCTCATTCCTGTTTCTCTTGGTGCTAGTGAGACAAGGAGCCTGTTAAGCTTGTGACACCATGACTCTGCACTAAGGATACTTTCACTAGCACACTGTGGCTGCCTCTCTGAAGTGTGTCACATAGTGTCCTAATGTGTGGCTGTGCACACAGAGCTATCATTTTGTTCCTTCTATGGACATGGCCTCCTCAGGCAGTGGATTCAGCAGGACTCCTGTCTGGTGTGAGAGAGAGGATTTTCTTGTATCGCTTCGAAAGGGACTTTTGAGAAGCACCTGTTTTGATAAGGTGACTGTCTGCCAGTGAGTGATGCCAGCAACATAATCTATTCTGGTGAGAAGGGTAAACAGAGGGGTCTATATTAAGTGATCGAAACTTTAGGTAATCAAATACCTAAAGATCGACACCTAAACAGCAAAAGCTGTAAATATCGAATGGCCACATCCATGAATTCTTTCGTAGGGAAAGAATTTGCTTGGCTGTTATTGGGACTCTGCCCTTTTTGCCACTGTAGAGCGATCTCAGAGTTGGTGTATTTAGTTAGGGTAGGTGGGGAGCACAGCCCCCCACATGGGCAGGTGTGGGGGGCTAAGCCCCTCACTCAGTTAGGGTTTGAATTTTTTTTTCTCCAGCCAAGCAAATTCTTTCCCTACAAAAGAATTTGGGGAAGTGGCTGTTCGATGCTTACAGCTTTTGCTGTTTAGGTGTCGAGCTTTAGGTATTCGATTACCTAAAGCTTTGACTTTATAATATAGACCCAAGCAGAGATATAGTAATCTGTGATTGTGCCGTTCTGACCTTCTTCACCAGTGGAAAGCAGAGGTTAGGGACAATGTGCCAATGTTTTATTGTAAACAGTGTATATTTGTATTTTTGGTATTGTGAATTTGTTTTCTTTCTCTTATTTTCACAGGCTCATCAGTGCAATGCATTTTTCCTACTTTCTCTTACAGTGTCTGAATGAGTGTGAATTGAACAAGGGAGCATGACCCAGCCACTGATGCAAGGTGACCTGATGACAGATGACCCCCCTTGCAGCCACTTTTCAAGAGGTGGGTGGAGGTTCTGCTTCTGAGAGTTGCCCAGATGGGTCCTTTATGGTCACCTGCCATCAGCTGCATAGGTTGTGGTATTTCTGGTACACCAAAATTTGATTACCTTCCAAGGCATCATAGAGTACCTTATGACATCAGTGTAAGAGTCCGACAAACAGGTAGGTTAAATCATTAGGCTATCAGAGGCAAATCCTGCCCATAATGCTTGCCATCCAGGTGACTGGTGTTTGTGTAGGAATATCCTCTTGGGTCATCTGTTATGCCCCTGTACCCTGACTTATGAGAGGTTTCCCCTTCTCTTATGTGTCATTCCCCATACTTTTTTGTAATCCCACCCACACCATCACTGGTTGTCTACCCTTTGTATGTCTGAGGCCCTCCATTATTGTCCCAACTATATGTGGCTGTACTGTCCCTACCTGTCTGTGTATCTGTGTTTCATGTTTGTTTCTCCACCCACCTATCCTTCCTATACATACATATATATGTGTGTGTGTGTGTGTGTGTGTGTGTGTGTGTGTGTGTGTGTGTGTGTGTGTGTGTGTGTGTGTGTGTGTGTGTGTGTTATAAGCACACACACACACACACACACACACAAAACCATAGTGTATCTATGTCTGTATATAGCATGCCTTTCTTTCTTCTGCTTGTTATCTCCACATGTCTGCCTTTGTTACCTACCCTTTTTCCCCCCATTTATATGTTGAAATGCAGCACTTGGCACTTTACTTTGTTGGCCTTCTTTTGGCTTGCTAACAGTGCTCAGGTTGCAATGCTGAGGCACCCTCTTGCATGTGTGAGCACCCATAGCATTGTGAATGCTTTCTTACCTTTCACTTGATAATCATCACATGATGTGTGCTAGCACTGACCTTTGTCTACAGTTCCCAAGTGTAACTGCTGTTTGTAATTATTCAGCTGTGCTGATTTACTAAGTAGCCCTATTCATAGCATGCTGACACTATGCCAACCATAATACCGCTCAACTACCCAGATTTTCACAGAATGCCCAGGTTTTTGCTTTATATTCTAGTTTTGTTTCTTATAAAATTGTGAATTTCTGGCAAATCATTGGGGATTGAAGTCAGAAAATAATGACAGACATTTACGTTTCAGACTTCATACCCTTCAGAAAATTCATGCTAATGCAAAACCTGCAATTCTATCAACCTAATAAGACTGCAGGAGCAATATTTAAAAATTGTCCCTATTTTGGGACCTTTGTCCCCCAATTAATTATGGCTTTCTCCAGATTTTTTGCTCTAAGAGGTCTAGAGGTATGGTCCTAATGCATAACTAGCAGTTATGGGTTGTACTACAGTACACACTCTGTGATATTTAGAACTGTGCTGCAGTTCAGTGAATGTTTATGAATACCTCCAGGTGTTACCTTCTCAGACAAAGGAGCTACTTAGCTCATGTCAAAACATTCTGTGGGTGATATCAATGATGTTCAGTGTCCTCTTTGTCTAATAATTTCCAGTGTCAGTGCAGTGTGTGAAAAGTACTTTCAAAGAATATTAAAAGTCACAGTTCTTTAGCTAAACAGTAATTGCTAATAATATGCCAGTTCATTAACACTTGCAAAATATTTTTTTTCATTCCCTTTATAGCATAGTGAATGCACACCACTATGCTATAACCCAGAGAATTCCCTTGAAAATATGAAGAGTTTATTACATTAATTAAACAATGCATATATTTGCTGTGCTTCACCTTCAGACTTCCGGGCTTCCTGCTTTTTCTTGGGCTGAAAGAGCAATGTTTCAATGTACTTCATTATTCTGCTAGACTTAATCTCTGCTTTCCAGCTTTTGTAATACTGAGTGAATCGTTCTTCAATTTCCTTTATTATTCTGCTTTTGAAACAGAAATATATTAAGAATATTTTTAAAGGTGGAAATAAAACAAGTAAAACTGAAAATCACTGATAATGTTTTGGTGGCATTCTCTTTACAATAGACTCAATGGATAAATATGTACAGGCAGAAGTCTACAAAGGAAAACAAGCATCAGAAACATGTAGACATAGCTTCAAGTAAAATGTTTTAATATGGTAAGCTTTCATCCACTGGGACCCGTTCAGCCCAAAACTGTGTTGTAACAAATCTAAGGGATTCAGCTATCAGAAATTAATCAATAATGATAGTAAATGATATATCTGTGAAGTAATGAACTGCTGAGTTTGCTTTGTAATTTCAATATATTTATCATAGCCCCACAATGAAAAAAAAAAAAAAAAGAAAGGAATAAAGATTGTGCCGAAAATAGCAGCTGCCAAAAGATACCTTTTACTGTGGGTGCTATTCATAGCCATTACATATGTGTAGCAGGTGTGCATACTCGCTGTTAACAACCATAGCACAGGTGTGATTCAGAGACAGTAGCTGCTTGTGCAAACAGCTGTTAGACTCAGTTCCAGACAAATTATGCAAGTTAGGGAATAATAAGAATGACATCTAAATGAGGAAAGTGTAAAACATTCATGACTATCCTATATAAATAAGGTGCTTTTCCTGCCTTTATGTAGTTCATAGTCACTTTCTGCACTCTTGCACATAACTAAATTGATGCACAGGTACGTCACATGCAGCAGGGTTGTAAAGTGCTAATCATCACCTTTTCTATAGAATTTGTAATCCATGATGTATACTGCTGTGAGTTGCTCATTTCACTTGATGTTTGGAGTGGCACTCACCAGCCATAGAGAAGAAAATATAATGCAAGGATTATTAATCACAGTTTTCATTAGCAGGAATTATTGACAAGTTTAGAGTGGACAGGGGTTTGATGAGTTTCTACAACCCATGAATGGGAACTAGGGGAATGCATGTCCTTCTTCTAGTTGTGGACAAAAGGTATGTATAGCCCTAATTACAATTGCCATTGGGACCTTTCAGAGACAAACTGGGGATATGTTGGATATCTCACAGCCTTCTACTTCCAGAATAGTTCAGTAATTTCCTGACATACTCTTGGCATGTGTATCAGCATATCTATTCCCCAATGTCACCACAGGACCAGTGCAGTACATTGTGTACTTTCTGTTGAATGGCTTACTTTCCCTGAGGTGTTTAATGCAATAGATTGCACACATATTGCTTTTAAGTGCCCCATCTCGACCACAGAGGAAGTGTTACTGGGACAAAAAGAACTACCATTTTATTAAGTGCCAGGTAGTGTGTGATGCACAGGGGTGCATCACCGACATTTCAGCCCAGCATCCTGACATTTGGCACAGAAGCTTACTGTACTGCTTCATGCATGGCGGGACTCCTCATGGTCACTTAATTGGCAAGTGCAAACTATTCTGGCATTTTAACCATACTTATTTTTGTATCCATATAGTTGCATACGTAGTACTGGGTAATCAAACCTTGGTTAGTTATGTGTCCCTTCTCTGTTTTTTTTTTTCAGGTGGCAGAGGCTGCCCACTCAAACCATGACTAATGACACCAGTCTGTAACTACCAGGACACTGCAGGGCAGCATTTTAACACTAGCATATCCCAGAAATGGGTAGTAAGTGAGCAAGTGTTTGGCCAGCTCAAAATCCATTTCCAATACCTGGATGAGTCAGTTGAGGCCCTGAGTATGAGCCTGTTATTGCATATAAAACATTTACCACCTGCTGCATTCTGCATAACATGATCATGCATCAGTCTTGTGTACAGCAGACACAACCTGTCACTGACAGTGGCAGTGCAGTTTCCCTCTGACCTATGTCCCACCAGTGACAAAAGAGAAGGTGGCCAGCTGATGGCAGCAACATGACAACTCCTGCAGCAGGACCATACATGGTACATGGCTATTAAGGCAGAAATGCAGTGTCTTGATGTGGGCCATGACATTCAGTATGTAACAGTGAGACGTTACACATATAATACTTGATGCAGGTAGTGTGACTTGTAACTTGTACTGAGTGGCACATGGTCAACGTACATTGTACATCAGATATTTTTTCTTATATCATAAACAAAAGGTTGTTTTCAGAAAGTATTAGCCATCATCATTATCATCATCACTGGTACAGGGTTCAGTGGCACAGGTGCTAGCTATATTGGCAGACTTTAAATGGAGTGTAGAAGAGCAGGTGTTATAAAAGATGTTTAAAGTTATATAGTGACTGTTTCACTGCAGTGTTACTAATTTAATATCATACTTACTTGTTGAAAAAAGGTAGCTGCATTTCACTGGTGAAATATGTCATTGCTGCTGGTACTCATGTTTGAGTAAACTCTGTTTTTACTGATGGTCAAAATTTAACTTAGAGCTGGATGGAGTCATACATAATGTCTACAAAAGTTAATGTGAGGGATGGTCCCAGAGATCGGGAGTGCTTCATGTTGATGATGGAACCTACTGGATGCAGGGGATTAGCTTGATGTTGTAGGACCTAGACCTTCACTTTGACATTCTACCACATGTTCTGGAACCATCTGCACCTCTTAGTGGCAGTAGCCTGTGCCTGAAGTATGTCATCACACCAGTTCTGCTGGGCAGGTAAGGCCTTGTGTGTCTCTAGACCTTACTGTTAAATATGTCTTTGCCTGGCACCCTTGTTCTACCTCAGAAAGGGTATTCTCTTCATTAAGGGGTTCAGGCTGTGCTCAGGAAACAAGTATTCAGCAATGTGTCATTTCTTCATTATGCTGAGTATGTGAGTCTGTGTCAATGCCTACAGGGTTATCCACCTCTTGTAGGTAGGGGACCCAGCCGGTACACTTTGTGACTGTGTGCCACTCTCCTGAGGCTTTATTGTGAGAATGAGAGTTATGGCATGGCATTCCACTGTAAGCATTAGCCTACTATGGTGCAGTGCAACATGTGATTGTTTCTAGTGTTGGTCGTGTGAAACAGTATGTTGAGGTATAGTTAATGTGACCTTTGGCAGTTACATATCATTTTCTTCTTAAAGATTTGATGTCTACATCTACCTTGCAGCATCTGTAAAGATTGTGATACACCTGATGTTGATGGAGTACCTAATGAGGAAACATGATAGTTATACATAGATAGGTATCATGCCCAGTATACCTAACCTGAAATTAGCCAAGCCAACTAAAACTAACCTTCTGCAGTGCTTGACTGGGGCTATTCTAAGTGTCTGAAAGTACTAGTGTCAATACCACCTTGGGTGATTCCCACGGCATCGTTATTCGCATCAAAGACATCACTTCTTAAAGAGACAAGGTACTTCTTATGGAGTGTTAAAAGATGAACTGTGGAAGGGCCTTTGTCAGTGTTGCTATGAGCAGTTGCATTCTGCAAGTATTTAAAAGTATCCTTTTCCAATTCAAAGTAAAAAGCACTCCATTCTAATGCACTTTTACCAGCCCCAAAAGGTAATTTTAACACAGTTTCTCCTCAGAAAAAAAGTACTTTTAGAATGGTTAAAACAAGTTTTAAACCATCAGAAACAAAAGTGCTCTTCTCTTTAAAAGCAATGCCATATGACAGTCAACAATCACACATATTCCTAGCTTAAAATACTTTCCTCAAGAAAAAAAAAAAAAAAGTAAATTTAAACAATAAATATAATGCATAAAAGGTTTTTAACCAAATGGAACCTATCTGCCCAGCAATGGGGCAGCATAACCCGACCGTCAATCCTTGAAAGCCTCTCTTTCACAGCAGGAAATCTCTGAAGGGCTTGGTGCCCACACCTGTCTTTTGGTAATCTAAGCTCAAGCTGTCTAGCTTTGGAAACTGGCTGGCTGTTATGTCCTTGGCAAGATGTAACCCATATGGCTTAGGTTACTGCAGCAGTGATCAAAATGATGTATATCATACTTTATTCTCAATTTCTTAGATTTTGTAAAATACGTAGCAATATTGGGGATGCATTTGTACAAGCATTTGATTTGACTGATAGGTTTGCCAACAGCGGCTGTGACTCCCATGTTAATTCTATAGCCCATGATAAAGATTTGGCTAATGATAGAAATTCTTTGCTGAAATATCATGAGAGAAAACATTCAATAAGATATGACACAAACAATAGATTTGTTACTACATATGGTAGTATTTTTTTAAGATAAGGGAATTGATTAATGAATTATGGCCAGT
The DNA here is from genome assembly GCF_019279795.1 of Protopterus annectens. Taxonomy (NCBI): domain Eukaryota; kingdom Metazoa; phylum Chordata; order Ceratodontiformes; family Protopteridae; genus Protopterus; species Protopterus annectens. Next base: position 1,777,563,725 of record NC_056741.1, on the reverse strand, counting down.
TTTAAATTCTGATACTTTTTAAAATAATTTAGGATGTGAACAGTCATTTTACTTATAGAAATGCAAAAACAATCAAGCAGCATTTAGCTGGTTTTAATAATCCACATTTGGAATTGCAGCTTGGTGATAAATCATGGGGCTGTTTTCTCTTTGGTGCATGCACTTTGATAAACATGTTTGCAAGACAAATGGGGGTTTCAATAAAACCTACATGATAATTTTGACTGTGTGTGAGTCACAGCATGATATGTACATGGCCGTGAAAACTTTTAGATTCAATAAACTACGCACAGACCGACGTGCTCACACATAAATATGGAAACTTTTGTGGCATGCAAATTACAGAATAATAGCTGAATGTTATGCTAATGAAGCAAACCCACATGGTGGAGTGATTCAACAACCTCTAAAGCAACTGTGTAGGCTCTGTGTTTATGTTGGTTGTGTATTCCAAAACTTTCTGAGTACTGCCATGGAAAGGAGTTTACACAGAAACAAAAACAAGTAAGGTACAGACCTGACCTTAACATTAATACCACACATATTATTACCTAATTACACATTGTGGATGCTAGAAAATCAGAGTAACAAATATACAAATACCTTTTTAAGTGCCATGCCATAAATGCAGATTCACTCCCCCACCCCCAAATGAAGAATATACTAGCAAGTAATGCAGGCTGCTAAAATGTTTAAATGTCATGAAACAGACTATTATACTGTAATGCATGCATATGTATTCTGTAGCCAATAGATTACAGTCCCGTTTTATTAAAACATGTATTCCTCTATTACAACATTGGGCTCCTGTGCAGTTTCCCTGCCTACACAGTTATTAACCGTGTAGATTCTGGGCTGTCAGCAAGGTGAAGATGCAAATGAGGTCAAAACTCATCAGAAATGTTGAATTTCAAAAAGGAGAAACTGTCTAGGGGTGTTCATTTCATGTAGGCACTTCCACAGTGTTCAGGTTGAATGCATGGCAACAGTGAATGCTGACTTCAGGTAGGTGTGTCAGGTTACACTTGCAGAGGTGCACATGTAGGGCTGTCTAGGATGAAAGTGCACGTAAGCAGTGCACAATTCCCAAGTTCTTTGTCATCCTCATTATCTGGTTGTTAAAATGTGTGGTCTTTTTACTTTGCCATCGTTTGCACAATATGGCAATTAGAGCAACCACAAGAAGCAGAGGAATGAATGGCAGGTTTCTCTGGGTTGTCATATACCTACTCCTGTGGCAGCACATGTATGTACTAGGGCTGGAATATAGATGGTCCTGGTTTTAACTACAGGGTAAGCAACATTTCCTGTACTTTTTATGGTCCATGTTTGCACAATATCATGAGAATGCAGGAAATATCAATTTTGCCTATGCTTACTTATTTATGCAAAGGTGCACAGAAGTGCGCAGAGCCATGCAAAGGTGTGCATAGCACACTAATGAGCAAGCAACAGGTGTGTTTAATAGATGATAGTTGTAGCATAAGCAGGTGAATTGCTTGTTAACCAATCTAACATGGTGGAGCGACTCACCAATGTATAAACTATCCATGTAGCCTCCATCCTGTTTTTTTCCTTAATCCTTCAATACAAATGCCTTCTACCAGCACCTACAGGACTGCATGGATCAGGCAATCCCAAACAAAACTAAGACTCTCTGTACCAAAGGCAAGCGTCCAGTCTGGTGGACCCCAGCCATAAACAAGCTCTACAACAAAAGGAGGAAGCTACTACAAGATAGAGCAAAATCCTTGAAAGGTAAGACACCTTTGATCATTATAAGTAAAAAACTAAGAGCTCTCATAAAATCATCCAAGGCAAATTTTGAGAGAAAAATCGCCAAGGACTCTAAAGACAATCATAAGGCCTTCTTTAGCTATGTTAGAAACCTAGGAGGAAACTCCCAGATATGCTCAAAATTAGTTCAAAATGATGTGAAAATTACTGAACCTACACACATTGCTAACATACTGGCTGACAGGTTCAGTGCAAACTTCTCCCCTCCCCAAAGGAGAGATATCTATTCCAGAGGATTGTAGCCCCCCCAAACATCTCCAACGCCCAGGTGAGAACTGCCCTCACTAAGGCAAAAAACACAGCATCCATGGGACCGGATGGTGTCCCCGGCTGTGTGCTTCATGAACTCAACGAGGAATTAAACCCACAGTTAGGACAGCTGTTTAATCTTAGCCTCACCTCAGGATACATTACCCAAGGAGTGGCGCATGGCGACTGTGGTCCCACTTCATAAGGCGGTGCCTCCACAGACCCTGGAAATTACCGCCCCATTAGCTTGACAAGCCTTATCTGCAAAGCCATGGAGAGGATCATAATGGAACTCATAAATAAAGACATAGGGAACTTGCAGACTTTGGATCCAACCCAGTTTGGCTTTGTCAAAGGCAGATCCTGCCTCTTAAACTTGGTTGACTTTTGAGACAGTCACCAAGGCCATTGATGAGGGAAAGGCAGTCCATACAGCCTACCTCGACCTGGCAAAGGCCTTGACACAATACCCCACTCAGGTATCATCGAAAAACTCATCAGCTTGAATGTAAACCCATACATCACAAGATGGGTTGCAAACTGGCTAAGCGACAGAACCCACAGGGTCAGAGTTGCTGGAGCCATGTCAGACTCAAAGCCTGTCACAAGTGGTGTCCCACAGGGCTCAGTCCTGGGTCCACTCTTGTTCGGCATCTACTTTTCTGAAGTACAAGCAAACACAGGAGGGTTATGGCTGACAAAGTTTGCAGATGACTGCAAACTGGGCGCCATAGTCGAAAACACATCTGACACAGATATCCTCCAGAAGGGCCTCACAGAAATGGATAACTGGTGCCAGAGCCATGGCCTGAAGTTAAGCGCCAAAATGCATAGTCATACCCTTCGGGAAAAACAAGGGTTACCCTATCTACCATATAGGTGACAATCCACTGAGCACAGAAAAAGTCATCAGGGATCTGGGGACCCAAGTTGACAGTAGTCTTTCGTTTGACACTCATGTTGCTAAAGTAGTTAGGAAAACCTTCTATATCGCCCACCTGATCATGAAGGGATTCACATCTAGATCAAGGGAGGTCATCGTCCCCTGTACTCATCACTCATTAGACCTATGATTGAGTACAATGCCCGTTCGGAATGTATCTGACCAGACACCTGATGCAGCTTGAAAGGCCCCAAAAGTTCCTCACCAAAAGGATAAAGGGTCTCAAAAATATGTCTTATGCTGCCCGACTGAAAGAACTCCAGCTTTATTCAGTCTCATACCGCTTGCTCAGAGGTGACCTGTGCCTGACATATAAGGCCATGTCAAACCCAGATTTGATGAATATGCTTCACCTCAAAAATCTAGATCCCTCAGAACCACAAGGGCGGAGACTTAAACCTTGACACGGTTATAAATAGAACGTGCTGGAGGGACAGATTCATCACCCAGAGACTCCCTATGCTGTGGAACAAAATCCCGGTACATGTGAGGCAGAGCACCTCGCTGGCCTTGTTCAAGAGGAATCTTGACCAATGGATGGGAGATCGCAGATATACCCCAGGGATTACTTCAGTGTCACTGCTTGACAGAGGCACAGAAAAATGATAGGCATAGTTTTTATTCAAACTAAAGGGGTGGCGAAAGCCACATAACTATGGGCTAGGCTTATAAATGCCCTTGGGCAGATAGCCTAGTATGAACCTATGAACCTATGAACCTATGAACTACTGGAGTAGAAACAAGGAAATTTTAACTGACACAGTACTAGGGGCTGCTGTAACTATTCTACATCTGTATGTGCTAGAGGCTGAAGCAAATACTGCTGGTGTTGCTGAAAATAGGCCTAGGATGAGAAGGAGAAGAGTCTTCAGGCCCAGGGTAACTTTCCAGGTGCTACATGAGCTGGAAATTTTAAAGCACTACAGGGTAGACAAGGACACATTCCAAGAAGTATGTGAGCTCTGCCGGCCTCAACTCAGAGCCAGAGCCAACCAAGGGGAACACATCTCAGTCAAAACTGTGTAGCCCTTAGAATATTAGCTACTGGTACCTTTCAAAGATCAACTGGGGACATGATGGGTGTGTCACAGGCATCAGCCTCCTCCACCAATTTCTGGATGCTATACTCATACATGCCAGGGAGCACATATTTTCCCCCCATAGTTCTGAAGAGAAGGCCAGGAATATGAAACAGTTTTACCATGCAGCTAACTACCCTGAAATACTGGGTGCCATAGATCTCACTCATGTACACATTAAGGCACCACCTGGTGAGTAGGGTAGAATCTACATTAATCACAAGGGATACCACTCCATCAACTGCCAAGCTGTGTAATTCCCAGGGAATTATCTTTAATGTGTGTGCTGGCAACCCTGGCAGTCATCATGACTCCCATATCTGGCACACATCACAGCTATACCAGATGTTTTCTAGGAGGAAAATCTCACAGGGCATTTACATGTAGGATACTGGTTATGCCCTGGAACTGAGGCTGATGACACCCATCAGAAGTGCACACACACCCCTCAGAAGAACACCATAATGAGGCACATGCTCAAATTAGAAACATCATAGGTGTGTGTTTGGGCTTCTGAAATCACGGTTCCGGTGCCTAGCTATAGCTGGTGGATCCCTGCAATATAGCCCACCCACATGTACACAAATATTCACAATGTGTGCTATGCTCCTCAATCTGATCCTGTGGAAACTGCTGCAGCAGGATCAGCAAGGGGAAGGAGCACATATCCCTCCACCAATGCCTAGGTCACCACAGCCACAGTCAGAGAAGTGCTCATAGGAGGGACCCCCACCTGCTGTCCCTGTATGCAGACGTAGGAGTGCTCAGTATGCCCTTGCTTTGGTTAAGAGACAACACATATCCACTGACCACCTAGGGACCTAATACCTTTCTCCTATTCAGATATAGCAAAATTGATGCCAGGAAACTCACATGATCTTTAACTCCCCATGTATTGGCTGTGTACTGCTTTCATCAGCCAGAGTCAGCCCTGAACTAAAGTTGTGTCAACTGTAAGTCCTGAACCTAGAGTGTATTCCTTAATAATACTATGGCATATCCTTTTATTTCCTAACTTGGTACAGTACACAAGTAAATAGTGGTGGATTTGTACAGAAAGTACCTTAACATGTGACACCAGACACTTATTTTTACTTATATTTGTCCATTAGTAATTAGTAGGCCTCAGGCAAGAAAGATTCACACAGTCATACCTCTGAAGTATACTGATGTTCCCTGCTTGGCCTCAGTTTAGCACCATACCTTTGTCCTGGTAAATCATTAAACACAAAAGTTAGAAAGTGATGATACACATTGCAGTTTCAGACATCAGACTTGTTTGTGTCATAACAGTAACTGAGCTCTGCCCCCCCCAAAAAAAAAAATGAGGAGTGTACCCTTCTTCCTACCATAACAATAACTCAGCTATGCTACCCCCAAAAGAACAGAATATGTGTGTTTGTGCCATCCAGCCTGGATTTGATTTGTTGACAACTGGATAACATATTATTCCCATGTTAAGGCCAATGATATGGAATGGCTAACACACTGTATGTGTTAGATACCTGATGAATGACTAAGAAACACAGAAAGGTAAGACAGAGCTGTATATTTGTAAGCATAATTATGACAGGTTGTGTGATCTCTAACTGCTCTATGTCCAAATATAGTAAAGAGAATTAAATGTATAAATCACAGCTGATGGTTTGAGAGCAGTGTACAGTCTGATGCAGTTGGTTGTGTAAAGTATAACTTCATTTTGTTGAGGCATCCTCTTTGTTTTCTAAAGCTGTGTCAGTGTGAGGGTTCAAATCCTGACATATATAGAAATTTGTGATGCTTACTATCAATTTTTACTGTGCTTTTACAGATTTTGTGTATGTGTTACTTCGTTTTAGTATCTTTTCCTCTTTGTCTTCTTTTAATCCATATTTGTGTGATGCTCTGCATCCTGAAAAACAGTTTGGCTAAGCTTATCTTATCTTTTCTGCTTGAAACAGATTGACTATAAAGCAGGCACCCAAAAATAGGAAATGGATATAGTCAATTAATGCTCTTAGCCATTGCGAAAAGCCAGCCTGGATTACAGATAGGACTGTGGTTAAGTAGGACCGTGAAACATTAGCAATGCATCATGCATTTGCGCACTGGTTCTCTAAGCACAAACAGGTCAATCTCACATGCATGTACACTTTGTTAACCATTGTGAAAATCCAATATTCGTTGTGCTATGGAATTGTATATATGATATTTTATTATTGGTGTTTATTGTCCAGTTCCTTTGTATGACATAAAACTACATGTGGATACATTGCAAACTAAAGGGCACAATGCAACTTTATGTTATATATTTGCAATACACCCTTTCCCCCACCCCAAACCACCAAAAACAAGCACTACAACCCTGATATCTCATTACTTTTTCCACACTTATATTAACCATAATACAAACAGATATATATAATGTTGTGTGCTCACTCATGGACAGGGCCACTTGGTTGTGCTCACAGCCTTGCTCTCCAAAACTTAAACAAGTATGCCCATTAAGGGTACTTGTGTTGCTACACAGCTAGGCTTCTAAACAGCCTACTGTTATTAGGCTACTAGCCTAAGATGGCACTATGAAGCAAAGTGCCTATGCAGGCCTCCTAACCTCGTGTGTGCTGCATGGCCTGCCAATGTCATCTACTATAAGTTCACCTGCAGTCATGTTGAAATATGACTTGTGTTGTGGTGTGTGTGATAAGTGCTGTGTTCTGTAGTCTGTGTCCTTAGATAGTTAAAGGTTCTAGTCTCACTGTAGTCAACTGGGTGTGTATCTATACAGAAAAACAGTGTGCATCCCACAGTTATTTCTCCAATGACATGGCTTGCCAGTTTTTTGAGACTTGCACAAGCCTACACATTCATTTCTTGCAGGTCTCCCATCCTCTTGTCTCCCATATGGTCAGCCAATGTAATCTACTATAAGTTCACTTGCAGTCCTTATCAGACTTGTACTGTGGCATGTGCATTAAGTATTGTGTTCTGCAGCCTGTGTACTTAGGTAGAGATTCTATTCTCACTGTAGTCGTGTGTGTGTGTGTGTGTGTGTGTGTGTGTGTGTGTGTGTGTGTGTGTGTGCGTGTGTGTGTGTGTGTGTGTGTGAATGTGTGTGTGAATGTGTGTGTGTGTGTGTGTGTGTGTGTGTGTGTGTGTGTGTGTGTGTGTGTGTGTGTGTGTGTGTGTGTGAGCTGTTGCTGGACTTTACAGTGAACCTTTTACAGCAGCCTGTGGGACACTGTTATCTTGTCCTCAACAGACACTCCTGTTGTCATCATCTATAAGTGTTGTCTGACACACTCCATGTCAGACTTGAGCTGTGATGCTTATATTAATTACTGTAGTGTGTGTACTTAGGTAGGGGATCTATTCAAAACTGCAGTCAAATGGGGGGAGGTGAGCTGTTGCTGGACATTACAGTGAGCCTTTTACAGCAGCCTGTGGACACTGTTATCTAGTCATGGACAGACACATCTGTCATTACTGAGTTATACAGTAAGCAAAATAAGCTGCTGTCTTTAAATACAAAATTGAGAACCCAGTACTGGAACACCACCCTCCTCAGCCTAAACAAGCAAATAAGATAATTTGTGCAATCTCTCAGCCCAACCCTTATTTTGTCTTTTTTTTTTTTTTTGTTTTGTTTTTTTTTTTGCATTGTTTTTATTTTTTTTCCTCACAGAACAGCAGTGTAGGCCTTACCCACAGGATCCACCTGCCCCCACTCCACTGGCTATGGCACCAAGGCCCAGGACATTTGAGCCACAACCTAGTAGCACTCCTTGTGCTGCCCCTGCACTACCTGACCCCTCAGGTACTTCTGCCCTGGAAGATAGGTCTGTGGTTCCCTCCAGGAGTAGTGGCAGAGGGGGTGATTTTATCACTGAGAAGAACTGCTGGGGATGGTGGGTAGGATTGTGCACCACATTGTGGGCACACACCTACACCAGATGGAGATACTGATCTGTATCATTGTACCGAATAACAAAAGTAGAAGCAAACAGCAGATGCTACAGCCATTGGCACAGTGAGGGGACAGTGATGATAGTCCAGTGCATGAGGACTCAATTATAACTGTCACCCAACTTGACATGCATGGGTTTCGAGGCCCACACCAATATCCCAACCATGGTGTTCACTCACCTTTGTGTTCTTCACTGTTCCTGTGTCTTGTCTTATATGTTCTGTCTATCATAGGTTCATAGGTTCATAGGTTCATACTAGGCTATCTGCCCGAGGGCATTTACAAGCCTAGCCCATAGTTTTGTGGCTTACGCCACCCCTTTAGTATGGGGAACTATACCCATTATTTTGCTGTGCCTCTGTTGAGCAGTGACACTGAGGTAATCCCTGGGGTATATCTGCGATCTCCCATCCATTGGTCAAGATTTCTCTTGAACAAGGCCAGCGAGGTGCTCTGCCTCACATATACCGGGATTTTATTCCACAGCATAGGGAGTCTTTGGGTGATGAATCTATCCCTCCAGCACGTCCTATTAATAGCCGTGTCGAGGTTTAAGTCTCCCGCCCTTGTGGCTCTGACGGATCTAGATTTTTTGAGGTGAAGCATATTCATCAAATCTGGGTTTGACATGGCCTTGTATGTTAGGCAAAGGTCACCACTGAGCAAGCGGTAAGCGACTGAATAGAGCTGGAGTTCTTTCAGTCGGGCAGCATAGGACAGATGTTTGAGACCCTTTATCCTTTTGGTGAGGAACTTTTGTGGCCTCTCCAGCTGCTGCAAGTGTCGGGTCAGATACATTCCGAATTGCTTCCTCACCTTGCCAACTTACCTGCCCCAGACATACCTATGTTCCTTCCCCAACATTCCTCTCTGTGGAACAGTGTGTGTGTTGTAACTTTAAGAAGCATTTCAAAGTGAGGGCGCATGCATATAAATAAAGAGCATGTGCAGGCAGCAGTGCCATTTTGAGGGAACAGCCAGAGTGTTAACATGTATGAGTGCAGTAGTCTGTCTGTTTATAAGTTTATTTAAGTTTAGGTTACTAAGCTTTAATTCTGGTGTGTTTTGTATATAATAAAGCTGCTTGAACTGAACCTACAACTGTTTGTCTGTTTCATCCTGACCGAATGAGTGACATGGTGTCTGAACTAGGATGGAGAGTCCAACTTTTTCAAGCCATAAGGTGCAGAGTTAACGGTGAAGGTACATTGAGCAGGTTGGGTGATACAGTGCTCAAATTATTAATAAAAGGCATATATGTGTGTATGTTTGTATATAATTCCAAGGGTCTTTATTACTGTGTGTTGATATGGCAGATGCATTTCGCAGACCCAATCCACTTGCATTTGATCATAGTATTGCAGAGAATTAGAGAGTATCTGAGCAGGAATATATTTTCATACAAGCAGCTTTTTATGATGAAGATGCATGTACAAGGGCATTTATTTTGCTTAATCTAGTGGGGTCAGAAGCCATTGAAAGAGAGTGTTCACTTGTGTATGCATCAGCAGTATATGCAGGAGAAGGCGAAAAGCACCATATTGTTGTACAAGCTGAATCAAGGGAGAACCCTGAGTGCTTGAAACATAAATTTAGAGAAATATGTAACCCCCCAACAAATGCTACATTGGAGAGGCAGTTATTTCATACAAGAGACCGAAAGCCAGGAGAAACTTTTGCAGCTTTTATTACTGACTTGAGAAAGAAAGCTAAAATGTGCAGGTCTGGTGATTTGAAAGATGAGTTGATAAAAGACAAGCTTCTGTGTGGTGTTTATAATGCTGCATTGAGAAAGATTTTGCTTTGAGACATTGATTTAACATTGAGCAAAGCTATAGAGATTTGTCAAATACATTAGCTTACAGAAAGGTGCGCAAATATGCTTGCAAGTGATAGGAGCATTGTTTCAGCAGCTTCTAGAGCAAACGTAGACAGCATGCAGCACACGGCTAACAAAAACAGGCCTAAGCACATGGCAGCTGCAGCCCCGGCAAGATTTCCCATGACTTTCCAGCAAGTTCTAAGACTAGCTTAGTAAAATGGACATGCTCAGTGCAGCATAAGGGTGAGTCAGCAAAACCCAACTCAAGTCTCATTGTTAACTGTTGTAACTGTGGTGTCAATCATGAGTCTGAAAAAGAAAAGTGTTTAGCATTTATTTGGTCAGCAATGCCACAAGTGTAAAAAATCGAAACACTTTCAAAAGCTTTGTAGATCAAGCAAGCCTCATTCATTTATTAAGAAAGGTCACTCAAAAAAGCAAGTTGATCATATACAGAAAGCCGCAACTCTACTTTCTATGTAGATGGTGTATCAGTGGTTGGTGAAAAGGTTAATGCAGTAGATTTGTTGGCAAAAAAGTGTTTTGTACTGTCCTGATCAATGGTAAACCTATGGAGCTCAAAGTAAACACTGGTTCAAAGTGCAATGTTATGTCAGCAGAAACATTTGCTAGAGTAAGAGCTGGTGAATAACTTAATTTGGCCAATTGTGCAAAGCTTGTTGCTTATAGAATCACAGGATCATAGGAAGTTACTAGGTTATTGGCCCTGAGGCCCTTATAAGCCTAGCCAAGAGTTTAGCCCATATTTAGACAAGTCAGCCCTGTCCAGTAGGAACACAAGTGGAATCCCAGGGGTATACTTTCTGTTTCCCATCCAGTTATCCAGGTTGCACTTGAAAAGGGATAATGAGGTATTCTGCTTAATGTGAAGAGGGAATCTATTCCACAGATGGGGGAGTCTCTGGGACACAAATCTCTCCTGCCAACAAGTCCTGTTGATGTCACAGACCAGGTTATGGTTGCACGTATGGGTTACTCGAGTGGAGCTTGACTTGTGGATATGCAGCAGTCCAATCAAGGCGGGGTCTGAGATTGCGTTGTATGCCAGACAGAGGTAATCTCTGAAGAGTCTGTATGAAACTGAATAGAGGGGCAGGGCTTTTAGCCCGTGTAGGATAGATGTTTGTGGCCCTGGATTCTTCTGGTGAGGAACCTCTACGGTCTCTCCAGCTGCTGCATGTGCTTTGTGAGGTACATGCCGAAGGGGTCTTTGTACTTAATAATTGGCCTTATAAGGGAAGAATACAGGGATGTTATGACCTCCTTGTCCCTGGATGAGATAACCTTACTTATGAGGTGGGCCATGTAGAATGCTTTCCATACAACGGAAGCAACATTGTGGTCAAAGGTCAGGTTGCTATCAACCTGGGTACCCAAATCCCTTACAACTGACTGCCTGCTTAGGACATTATTATTAATGAGATCATATGTGGAGATGTCACTCTCCCCAAAGGGGATGATGATGCATTTTTTGGCATTTAGCTTGAGGCCATGTTTCTGGCACCAGTCATTTGTTTGGGTGAGACCCTCTTGAAGGACGGCCACATCACTTGGGGATCATCTGCAAACTTGGTCAGCCATAGCTCACTGGTTTTGGCCTGTAACTCAAATAATTATATCCTAAATAACAGAGGCCCCAAGACCGATGCCTGGGGTATGCCGCTGGAGGTGAAGAGATTCAAACTGAAAGCTCAGTAGTGCTTTCATGCTATTCAGCTGGGAACAGTTACAGCTTGCAATTTTATGTAGTCAGAAGACCTGTGCAGTCATTATTAGGTCTTACAGACAGTTTAAGAATGGAACTGCTTTCTTTTACCAAAGAAGTCCATCATGTAAGCACATGTCCTAGTTCCAGTTTCATCAATGCTATTTTCCCAGAGTATGCTGATATTTTCGAAGAAATCTAGGTACACTTTCAGTTGTGTACTCCATGAAATTAGACCCAGAGTTCAGTCCAGTGGTCAGACCATCGAGAAATGTTTTGATAGTTATGTAGGACAAAGTCAAGGTCCAGTTAGATAAGATGGCACAACAAGGTGTGATTTGTCCAGTCACAGAACCAACTGAATGGGTATCTTCCATAGTAGTTGCTCATAAGAAAAGCTCAGATGAAATCAGAATATGTATTGACTCAAGAGACTTAAACAAAGCATTAAAGAGGCTCCACCATCCTATGCATACAGTTGAGGAGGTTGCTACTCTTAGATGCAAACAGTCCATTTTGGCAAGTAATGCTTATAGTATCATAAGATCATAGGAAGTTACTAGGCTACTGGCCCTTAGGCCCTTACAAGCCTAGCCAAGAATTTATCCCATGTTCTGACAAGTCAGCACCTGATGCCCATTTCTAGCAGGTAGACAGGTGGAATCTCAGGGGTGTATTTTCTGTTCCCCATCCAATTATCCAGGTTGTGCTTAAAAAGCATTAGTGAGGTACTCTGTTTGATGTAGAGTGGGAGGCTATTCCACAGAAGGGGAGTCTCTGGGACACATATCTGTCCCATTAACAAGGCCTATTGATGCCACAGACCAGGTTGAGGTTGTGCGTGCGGGTTACTACGAGTGGAGCTAGACTTGTGGATATGCAGCAGTCCCATCAAGGCAGGGTCTGAGATTGCTTTGTAAGCCAGACAGTGGTCACCTCTGTGGAGTCTGTAGGAGACTGAATAGAGGTACAGGGCCTTTAGCCTATCTGTGCAGGGTGGTATATCTTTGAGGCCCTGGAGTCTCCTGGTGAGGAACCTCTGTAGTCTCTCCAACTGCTGCATGTACTTTGTGAGGTACATGCTGAAAGGTGCATTGTATTCAATAATGGGTCATAAAGGAAGAATACAGGGATGTTATGACCACCTTGTCCCTGGATGAGATACCCTTACTAATGAGGTCGGCCATGTAGAAAGCTTTCCGTACAACAGAGACAATATGGTGGTCAAAAGTAAGTTTGCTGTCAACCAGAGTCCCTAAGTCCCTCATGACTGATTGCATACTTAGGACCTTTTTATTAGTATGATAATTTGTGGGGATATCACTCTCCCCAAAAGGAATGATGATGCATTTTTGGCATTCAGTTTGAGGCCATGTTTCTGGCACCAGTCATATGTTTGTATCAGACCCTTTTGGAAGATGTCCACATAACTAGGGGAACTGATGACAGCCATCAGCCACTGGTTTTGGCCTAAACCTCAGAAAAGTATATCCCAAACAACAAGGGCCCCAAGACTGATCCCTGGGGTACACCACTCACTATGAGTTGACTGCTCAAGGTGGCTTTCCCTATTTTGACTAGTTCTATCAGTGAGCCAGTTTTCTACCCATCTGGTAACATATGGATTGACACCTAGTTGAGAGAGTTTATCTATTATACTCAGGTGGGGAATAGTATCGAGGGTTTTAGCGAGGTCAAGATAGGTGATGTGCACTGTCTTCTGTCATCCATGGCTTTGGTGACTGTCTCAAAGAAGTTGACCAGATTTAGCAGGCATGACCTCTGCTTGATGGAACCAAACTGTGTGGGATCAATTGTTTGAATGTTGCCAATGTCCTTGTTAATGAGGTCCATGATATTCTACTCCATGGGCTTGCAGATCAAGCTAGTTAGGCTGATGGGTCTATAATTTCCTGGATCGGTGGATGCTCCATCTTTGTGCAAAGGGATGACAGTGGCTGTCCTCCACTTGGCTGGGACAAAGCCAGTACTCAGGCTTTGGTTGAATAGGGTGCCTAATGGTGCTACAAGTTCCTGTCTGTGTTCATGTAGGATGCAGCCTGGGATGTTATCTGGTCTCATGGAGGCTGTATTTTTTGCCTTTGAGAGGGCAGTGATGACTTGCTCCCTAGATATAAGGGGAAGTTGCAGGTGCTGGGGATGTCCTGGTTTACTGTTGGGGGTGATTGCAAATATTCACTACTGACTACATTCAGTACCTCATTTGGTAGATACATATTTCTCAGAATGCCTTTTGGAATAAATTCTGCCAGTGAAGTCTTTCAGTGTGCACTGGAGCAAATTTTTTCAGGTGATCCATGTGCTATAATAGTGGGTGATTTACTAGTTGGAGGCAATGGTGAAGGAGAGCATGACAGAAACCTCAGGAAAGTTCTGGACAGAGCAAGTGAAGTGAATCTAAAGCTCAATCTTTTGAAATGTAAATTCAGGCTACCAGAAGTTACTTATGTTGGTCATTTATTTATCACTTCAGGCTTATGACCAGAACCTTCCAAACAGACAGCTATTCTTGAGATGCCACCTCCAGAAAATGTCCAAGCCTTACAGTATTTCCTTGGTATGGTTAAGTATTTGGGCAAGTTTATACCAGACTTCAGTGAATTATCAGCACCCTTGAGAAAGTTGATGCACAGAAATGTTGCCTGGTCATAGTTGGAACACCAGAGAGCATTTGATGACCTTAAATAGAAAATTGCCAGTCCATCTACGTTAAGATACTATGACATTCACAAACCAGTAATTCTATCCTGTGATGTTTCAAAGATCGGTCTTGGTGCAGTTATTCCTCAAGAGGGCAGACCAGTAGCCTATGCATCTAGAACTCTTACCCAAATTGAGATGCAGTATACTTAAATTGAAAAGGAACTTTTGGCAATTGTGTTTGCATCTTTGAAGTTCCATGATTATATTTATGGCTAAGCTATCCAGATGGAGACTGATCATCAGCCCCTAGTCACTATTTTAAAGAAGACTATGCATACAGCTCCAGCAAGACTACAAAGAATGATGCTCAGATTACAAAAGTACAACTTCAAAATGGTCCTTAAAAAGGCAAACTTATTTATCTGGCTGATACCTTATGCAGATCATCCAGAAATACCACAGAAAAGCTTGATGCAGAGATTTTGACTTCGATGTCATAGAGGTGCAGAATTTTTCTACTACAAGACTTGATGAGCTAAGAGATCATACAAAGACTGATCCAGTTTTGCAAAAGCTCAACCACTTCATCAATGTTGACTGGTCATCAAAGCAATCTTATGTACCAACAGAAGTGCAACCTTATTTTCCTTACAGAGATGAGATGTTGATGGAAGATGGTATCATTTTCAAAGGTCCTAAAGTTGTCATTCTTACTTCCTTACAATAAGACTACATCCAGATTTTGCACCGTGGCCACCCAGGTTCTGAGATACCAAAAGAAGGGCAAGAGGACTAGTATTTTGGCCTTCTCTATCAAAAGAAATCAGTAAAGTACTGCCATCTTGTTCAGTCTGCAATAGTACTAAATGGCATTTGCAAAAAGAGCCACTTCAGTTAAGCCAGATTCCTGAACTACCTTGGTCAACAGTCACCACTGACACATTTGAGTGGAACAGTCAATATTATTTAGTATTGGTAGACTCTTATTCGAACTAATTTGAGATCAATCTTCTACCTAACCTAACATCCAGTACTGTCATTACTAAATTGAAATGTCATTTCTCAGTCCATGGTAGTCCATACAGTTATTTCTGACAACAGTACCCAGTTTACCAGTCAGTTATTTCAGAAATTTGCAAAAGTGTGGGACATTATCCATGTTACTAGCAGTCCTGAGTACCCACAGTCAAATGACTGAACATGCACTGCAAAGAGCAAAGCAAATACTAGAGGTCAAAGCATGACAATACCAATGTTTTCTTGAATTTGCTTAAT
The DNA here is from genome assembly GCF_019279795.1 of Protopterus annectens. Taxonomy (NCBI): domain Eukaryota; kingdom Metazoa; phylum Chordata; order Ceratodontiformes; family Protopteridae; genus Protopterus; species Protopterus annectens. The sequence continues at coordinate 1,777,548,224 of NC_056741.1, read as the reverse complement.
CTCAGAAATATACCCCATAACAATTTACTTGGCTCACCTGCTTAGAGACTTCTATCTAGGCAAACCAGAACAACCTTGCCTATCAGTTCCAGTTTGTTGTTGCCTAATGCTAAAAACACCAGAGGAACCAAAGCTCAACTATTCAAAAAGCATTCCTTTCAAAAGTCCAGCTATGACAAAACAAGCAGCCTTCTTCATCCATTGAAAAAGGAGAGACAGTGAGGATGCAAAGACGAAAGGTTTTGATTGAATTGGTCAAGTGAGAGGTATATGTGCTGAGATGAGATACTACTTAGTGGAATCTGAAGGTACAGAATACAGAAGAAATCACAGGCATCTTCCAGTGTTTGAATCATATCACAGAATTGTACCTGCGATACAGACTCTAGATCTCAGAGCAATCCAAATGTTGCTCCTGTTGAAGGACATGTCTCAGTATCTATTCTCATTCCTGATGATGTCCCAGATGTCTCTGAAGTTGAACATTTATTAAAGACAGTCCCTGTTGCTAAATCCAGTCCTAGTTTTTATGTCACATGATCAGGTCTTATTTCTAGATCTAATGTAAAATGCTCAACAACCTAGACATGATTGCTTCATTTGTAATTAGTTCTGTATAACTGCATGTCAAAGAATTGTTTTTGTACAATTGCATATCAATGATTGTTGTCATTATTACTGTGCATGACCTATTTCTCAAAGACGGAGAATGTAGAACAGTTTGTGTGTGTTGCAACTTTAAGAAGCAAGTGAGGGAGCATGCATATAAATAGAGAGCATGTGCAGGCAGCAGTGCCATTTTGAGGGAATGACCAGAGTATTAACATGTATGAATGCAGTAGTCAGTCTGTTTATAAGTTTATTTAAGTTTAGGATAGTAAGCCTCAATCCTGATGTGCTTGTATATAATAAAGCTACTTGAACCTGACCGGATGAGTGACACTCTCTCTATATAAAAAAAAAAAAAAAAAAAAAAAAAAAAGGGCACCTGTCCCACAAAAAATAAATTGTCCCTGTCGCAAATGTGTCTAGTTGACACACTTGATTCAGTCCAGTTGGCTATACAACATGATTATATTGTTGTCACGTCTCTCTCTGGAGTTGGCATTCCAAATGTAGCTAATTTTCCGTACATATAATCAGTTTTTCAGGGCATATTCTCAGTATACATCATATATTTACAGTACATACATGTGTTGTTCACCCCCCCCCCAAGCACTACAACCCTCGGAGCTCAGTATGTTTTACACACATATATCAACCACACTACAAAGTGTAATCTATAATGTTGTGTGCTCTCTCATGGACAGGGCCAGTTGGTGGTGCTGACAACCTTGCTCTGCTAAACTGAAACATCCAACTATACTCAGTAAGGGTACTTGTATTTTTACACAGCTAGGCTTTTACACACCTATGGCATACTCTACAGTTAGGCTACTGGCATCATATGAACCTATAAATCTATGTGCCTATGCAGGCCTCACAACCTGCTGTCCCCACATGGCCTGCTGATGTCATCTACCATACGTTCACCTGCAGCCATTTAAAAGTCAGGCTTGTGGTCTGGTACTTGCATAATGTACTGAGTTCTATAGCCTGTATACTTAGATAGGGGTTCTGTTCTCACTACAGTCAACTGGGTGGAAGTGTGTCTCTACTTAGCAGAGTATATGTGCTATCCTACAGTTATTTCTCCAATGATATGGCCTGCTAGTCTTTTCATACTTGCAGAAGCCTACACATCCATTTCATGCAGTCCTTCCAACCTCTTGTCTCCCACATAGCCTGCTGATGTCATAAATTGAACTGCAGACATGTGAAAGTCAGACTTGTGCTATGGTGCTTGCATATATTACTGTGTTTTGTAGTCTGAGTACTTAGATACATAGGGGTTATGTTCTCACTGCAGTCAACTGGGTCCATGTGTGTGTGACAGATGTTACTTGACATTACAGAGATCCAGCATGCAGAGCATTGTTATCAACATATGCTTGACAGACAATGCTGATGTAATCAGCTGTATCAGATTATTGCATATACAACCATCCCACCAGGACAGAATCAGACAGTGGCCTGCAGCCCAGGCAAACATCACCATAGGTCATAAGCGGTTACTAGGCAGAGGACTGGTGACAGGTATGCTTTTGGGTATGTATGGTGGGTACAAGGTGGGGTTGAAGTTTGCCCCAAACTGTTTGTTATCAGGTTGGTGATGCCCTCAGGATCAGAATGAATGGTATTGTCCACTGCCATTTTTGCACAAAGCTGGGCCTTCAGTTTCAGATTTTTGATGTAGCTAACGAATGCCTCTTAATCATCTTTAGCTAGGGATGCTACTTTAGGTTTGTACATGGCTTTAGAGGACTTTTCAAGATAGCTAATTTCCATGTTGAAGCTGTAGAGGGTGTCCTTCATCTACTGAGTCAGTTCCTTCTTGTTCTCAGACATTACTTTCTTCCTCTTGTTGTGTAACCTATGTATGCTTGATGTCTAACAGGGTGGCTTATTTTCTGAGAGGAACTTGTTTTGATACATTCATGTTCAGCTGACTATGTTCATTTGTATAGCTGTTTATACAAGCCATTTGTGTACACATCTGTATAGTAGTTATAGTTGACAGTGGTAGCGGGGGGGGGGCTGCAACTCATGGCATTACTTAGGAGCCTATAATTTGCTTTGGATAATTGTTTTATCCATTCTGCTCTTGAGGGGGTGTTGGGTATGATTGTGAATGTGAACAAGACTGAACTGTGATCTGACCTGACCAGGGGGACCAACACACATGAGTCAGTGCAGAGAACCACTATTTTGGACAATACTAAGTCTAAGACATTCAAGCCCCTTTTGAGGGTGCAGACTATCTGTTACACAGCATGTGTATTAACAAAGTCCAAGAACCTTAGGGTAAGTGTGTTTGTGCACATATATGACTCCATATCGATGGTAGGATAGTTGAAGTCACACACAACCAAGGTGCTTGGCTGTCTAGAGAGTGATTCAGTTAGGTCCAAGTAGGCAGAGTGGTCCTTGTGGTTCATGGTGGGGGACCTGTAGCTGACAATGATATGGAAGGGTGTTTTATAGTTATTTGGACTTGGAGTAGTGCTACAGAATAGTACTGTTTGACCAGTCTTGCAGTTTATTTGTCTTTAATGAAGATGTATACACCTCCACCTTTCATTCTTTCACACTTGTTTTGATGTGTGAGCATGTGGAAGGCATTGTACCCTTGCATGGCCAGGGTGCTCTCTGTGGCCTTGAACCATGTCTGTGTGACTGCACAGACATGAGCATCTTCTAAGGCAAAGAGTTCTTCCAGTGAGTGCAGTTTCTAATTTACACTCCTTGCATTAAGCAGCATAACCTTCAGTTTATCTGTAATGGATTCCTTTACATTGGGATTTTATTTGTTCTGACATTGCCCAAACAGAGTAACTTGCTGACCCTCTTCAAGTGCAACCTGGATGAGTGGATGGGAAACCACAAATTTGTCCCAGGGGTTCCACCTTTGTCCTTCATTGACGGGGTGACAGGTGCTGACTGAGGTTTCTTTTTTGGGGATAAACCCTTGGCTAGGCTTGTAAGGGCCCCAGGGCCACTAGCCTAGTAACCTCCTATTATCCTATGATTCTATAGGGGAGGCAACACCTTCATATACTACAATAAGGTATGTCTCCAGTCATTCACTGCAACATGGACTATGAAAGAGTCATAACGGTACTTGTTGTTGAGAGACTTGAGTGTGTACATGATCTGATGGCCCCTGGCACCTGACAGACAGCTAACTGTGACCTTCTACTTGTCTAGCCTGCCAAGGGGGGTATCTCTGTGTCTCATTATGGAGTTATCTATGAGCAAGACATTTGTTTTTGAGGTGTTTTGCCTGAGGGGTTTATTGGCTGAGACATTGGTGTGTGTATTATTATGCGTAGTGGATTCTGTTGGGTCTGTACTGTGTGCAGTAGGTTTGCACTTGGGAGGTCTCTGAGCTTTAGTTAAGTTTCTAGCAAGTACCTCTTCATATGTGGGTTTATGTATTGTGAGCTTATGTGCAGGAGGTGAATTTTGTGTGCTGACATGTTTGATATCTGGTTTCTTGTTATGTGAGAGAATTGATTCCAAATTCATAGTATATATATATATATATATATATATATATATATATATATATATATATATATATATATATATACAGCTCTCACATGTTGTATTAGTTTGTTTTAGCAGTAACTGGTTGTTGGTATACATGAGGTAATTGTTCTGTTGACTCAGGATGCCCATGTAAGTCAGTCTGCTTTGAGAAATGGTGGGAAATTGTCCATCCATTATGGAAGGTATATACTGTAGCAAATAGTGGGAAGTGGGTTAGATGGACCATGTTTTGGTATAAGACTTACAAAATGTGTCTATTCTATGGAGGACTAGGGTTACAAAAATGCATAACTGAGTTGCTTGCAGGGCATCTGTGCAAGCTCTGAACAGGTATGATAAACTGAGTGCAAACACCCCGAAACACAATGCTGGAATACAACTGAAGTTAAACTATTTAAACAAAGGGAAAGGCCAGCAGTGAGCCTTATTCCAGCAATCCCCAACTCAGGTGGGTTCTTAGCTGCACAGTTCTGCCACAAGGGTGCAGGAGGGCCTTTTTAATGTAAGAGGGGTGGTTTTAGTGCTCCAGTGATACCAAACAGTCTAGATTCAGCAAGCCTGAATTGAGAGTATGCTATAAAATGTATAAGTACTAGAAATCCAAAGTACTGAAAATCACAATCACAACAAAACAACAGTTTAATTAAAGCAGCAATTCAGTAGAATACACCAATGAGTGTAGACAACAAACCTTCCTAGTGTGAAATAAGTGGTCTGGAACCCAAGTGCTTAAGAACCCAAGGCACTTTCAGAATAACAGGCACAATAAGCCTTGAACTAGCAATTCCCAGCTTAGAAGGGTGTAGGCTATCTTCCCCTGCCACAAGAGTCTACACCACAAACCTTCATAATGTAAAGTAACTGGTTTGGAGGCTAAATGCATAAATCATAACAAAGAGACTTAGAACAACAGCCACAATAAGCATTCAACTAGCAATTCCCAGCTCAAAAGGGCAGAGGCTACCCTCTCCTCCCACCAGAGTGTAGACTACAAATCTTCTGAATGTAAGACAACTGGCCTGAAGCCCAAGTGGTTAAACCAAAAGTAAAAGACTTGGCATAACAGTTACAATGTAATGCGATACCAGACAGATGACAGTGACATGTATTTTAATCTACCCACATACATCATGTCATTGTTAGTTGGACTTGTGTTACTTGACGAGAAAGGCCTGTAGTCTGTCCAGCTACTGCATGTTTATGGTCAGACTCCTGCAAAAAAGATCATTATACTGTATTACTGTTCTGATGAGTTTGACTACAGTGCTATCATACAGTCCTGAGGTCTGAATGTGATGGCATGTCTTATGATGTGAACCATACATATGTACTGGAAAACAGTGAAGAGAAAGATTGTAAAGTAATGACACACATTGTGGTTCCTAACTTCACAACCTTTAAAAGAGAATACACTAGAAAGTGCGGTCATGATGATGCTATCAACTGTATCATTTGGCAAGGCAAATATAACTGACAGGTACAATTATCAGTTCAACAACACAAATGCAGATATACTAGGCACTAATGTAGCTATGCACCCTGTGCATCAGGCACAAAGATTTTGTATCCCTGAATCCAAAAGAAAGAAAACAGGGATATGGCACCAGCACAGTTATCATCACTTGCACAGGATGGTGGGAGAGGGACAGGAGGCCTAAGCTGACACAAAAGGTTGGTGAGTGTGTGAGTAAGAAAGGGAAGCAGACAGGCTGTGTGTGTGTGTGTGTGTGTGTGTGTGTATGTGTGTGTGTGTGTGTGTGTGTGTGTGTGTGTGTGTGTGTGTGTGTGTGTGTGTGTGTGTGTGTGTGTGTGTGTGAAGGGGTCCTTCATGTTAAAGTGGTGTGTGAAAGTCTACATGAACAAAGCCAACTCAGTGATAGCTCTACATCTTGGTATGTCAGACAGGTGTGAGCCATGCATGGTAAAGGTGGCAGTTCATCATTGTCACCCCAACCAAGAGAACTGGCTCTGCCAGGAGTTGCACTGGCACTTACATGCCCAAAATCTGATGGACTGGTGCTACCTAAGCATGACCGATGTTTGCTGGATGTGCCCCCTTCACAGGAATGCCCAGGATCATGACCCCATGACTTGGTATGTCTAGGTGTGGACAGCACACTCACTGGTGGACCAGTGGAAGTACAGCCACTACAGGAGTGTGATTGGGAATGATCACGTTTTGGCTATCAGCAGATGTTGTGGCTGACCTATGCCCACGAGGATGCCATTCCCTTCCCAGCAGACATTCCATCACAGACAGTGCTCGTTCCATGATCGACATCCCTTGGTCCATCACAGACACCCCTTGTTCCAACATGTCATTCATCCGATCCAGGGAATCAGTGATAAGGTGGAGTGAGTCACGCATGCCAGATTGTGCCACATCTACAATCCTGAGCATTTGTCTGGAGTGCCTTTCTGCATGTGTCTGTGCCTCAATGACAGCCCTAAACATACATCATGTGACACAGGAAGAGACAACAGCAGAAAGTCCCCTCTGAGCACCTCTATCAACCCTCCTGTGTGGCACCTCGCCAGCACTTTGGCTATGCCCAGACTCAACAGACACTGAAGCTGCCGTGATGGCCACACTTCCCTGCTCAATGTCATTGCCATCCATCTGCCCTATATCTGTGGGCTCAGTGGACAGAGCAGGTGTTGGCCTACTGGCTGTCTCTTGGGAAAAAGAAGAGGATGACTGGATGTCAACCTCTGTGTCAGATTCAATCTCTGCACCCCCTGACTGTACCTCAGTTTTTCCACCATCATCATTAGTGTCTGATGAGACACTGACATCAGGTGGCACAGGACCCACACTCCCACTGTCATGATCAACTGTGATAAAAAGGGAGAAACACAGGGATACATTAATACCTGCACTACTATGGTGCAACATATGCTAAACAATTAACAGTGCTACCACTATTACAGACAGTACAGCAATACACACAACAATCCTAAAATGACACATTATAAATCTAGAACTTGATCTGAAGTACTGAAAAAACTTGATTTGGCTTACCATTTGCAGGAGGCCTACCTTGCTGGATTCCTGGTGGTCCTGAAATAAGTTAAGCAAGAGGTAAGGCCAACATCATCACATTTAACAGACAGGAGGTGCTACATGTACTCCTCTCAATCAGCATGATATGTTACTTCAACAAGAATGCGGCTGACAACTCCAAACTGTGCTTATCACTGTACTAATATTCAATCCCCCCCAAAAAACACATATGAGACAGAAGTACCTTTTATTTCAATTGTTTTACTATACAATAGTATTGAACTGGCCATATAACAAAGCCTACCTGGAAGCTCTTCCTGGGACTGAGAAGGAGGTGCACCCACATCAATTACATATTGTCGGCCCCTCTGCTGTAAGTTGTCCTGTAGCAGAAGAATCACTGGGGTTGAGAGGTGGTTCTGCAGCAGGCCTACTCCCAGTTACCCTCTTGTCTTGGGCAACAGCAACTGCATGCCTCCATGCAGATGTGAACATGTCAGTGGCCTTGTAGCACACCTGCTCATAAGTACGGTCATGGTCACCTGCTGCATTTATGTTAGGAACAATCTGCTGCCATATTCCCAGCCTATGTAGCATATTGGAGCAACCCCCTTCCAAGAAGAAAAGTGTCATGTTGATGGAACTCATATGATTGTGTTTTCTGCCTCAGTGAAGGGGGGAGCTGCACCTCAATGACATTTTCACCCTAAAACACAACAGAATGGTAATACACACAACTATTGTGTAACTACAAAGTAACTGTTACTAGATAAAACAGTTGAGGTAAGCAGTCAGTAGTACCCATTGGAAAAGCATAACACATAAGACACATGTAAAATACTAACAACAGGCAGGATGCAAAATGAAGAAAGTAGCAAGGGCAACAAATCCTTGTATGTGCCATAGTAGTAACTCAACAGTGCCCCCCCCCAAAAGAACAGTCCATTTTAGTTTGTGACATAACAGTAACTTCTCTTTGCCCCCCCCACCCACTAAAGAACAGGCACATGAAGCATTTTTCTAATAAAACACATTTGAAATGCTAAACATGCATTTAACTGACCTGTCCCTGAAACATTTGTACATATGTATCACACAGCTTACTGTTTTCATGTATTGTCAATCACTGTACTTCTGAAATGATTTGACAAACATGGCCATACCATCAGAACACTTCTAATTAATGCATACAGATAACAGTGTAAAAGTCTTTGCTTCACATTATTCATTAATATATTCCAGCATATGCATTATGTAGGTAAAAAAGGACAGCATACCTGCTGGAATTCAGTACTCCTCTGTAAAGATAGCTTATGAGATGTTTTGCTTTGCTGAACATGTAGCAAGTATCCTCACCATCAGTTTTGCTAGCTACACATTTGCCTTTTTATAATGGAGTAAATTATTAATGGATTGCATCTTTCTAGGCAGTGTTTCAGATATGATAATTACAACATTAGCAGCTGAATTGTATACTAATCAACCAGTCTTGTGGAGTTATTCAAGAACTTATAAAGCAACCATTTAGACTCCATGTTGGGTTTTCCTGTGGATTTCAAAAGTAGTGGAGTACAGACACAGAAAGTCTGCACAGACAGAATGTTAGGAGCTGCTGCTTAACTCTAATTGTATGTGCTACAGGCTGCAGTCAGTGCTGCTGCTGCCAATAGACCTAGGCTGAGACAGAGAAGAGCTTTCAAGCCACATTTAACTTATCACAACATACAAGACATGGGCATTGTAGAGTGCTACAGGGTGGACAGGGACAAAGTACAGGAACCCTGTGACCTCTGCTGACCTCATCTCTGAGCCACAGCCTTTACCTCCCCATGTATTGGCTGTGTACTGTTTGCATCACAGTCAGCCCTAAACTAATACTGTGGCAACTGCTGCATTTACAAGGTAAGTCATGAGCATGTACTGTATTGTATAATAATATTATGACATGTTCTTATATTTCATCTCTTGGTACAGTAAGCAACTATAAGGTGGGAGATTTGTGCAGTAATTAATGTCACATGTGACAGCAGAGAACTATTTGACTTGTATATGTCCATTAGCAAGTAGTAGGCCTCAGGCCTAAAAGGTTCACACATTGATACCTCCACAAAGTAATGAAGATGACTGCATGCGCTCAGTTTACCATCATACGTTGGAAATGGGAAATCATAATAGAGAAAAGTTTGAAAGTAATGAGGCACATAGGCGTTTCCGGCTTCACCACACTCACAAGATCAAACCAGCAGTATGCAAAAGAAGGAGAGTAACCAGACCAACATAGCCTTGTTTGTGTCATAACAGTAACTCAGCCTGGATCCAGCCCCCTTGAAAGAACATTATACCCTTGCATGTTCCATGACAGGAACCCACCTTTGCTCCCCATCCCCAAACAGCAGCCTGTGCTTGTTTGTGGCATCCAACCTTCCATTCATTTGATGGCAACTGCATATTGTATTGTTCCCAGTGAATATCCTCACACAGTTTAAGGTAAATGATACAGACTGGCTTATACACTGCATGTCTCTGAGTACTGGTCAGATAACTGATGAATGACCAAGAAACACAGAAAGGTAGGACACAGCTGTATATTTACAAGGAATAATCATAGCAGGTTGTGTAATCAGTAAGTGTACTACATCCAAATATATAACAAAGACTACATTTACAAATAACAGGTTATGCCTTGATATCAGTGTACACTCAGTTGCACTTGGTTGTGTGAGGAATTGCATCATGTCCTTTCTGCAATGGTATTTGTGGGATAAAGATGGATAAGTACCCCTTCCTGTTTTTAGATTGTATATTGCAGTGAGAGTTGGGACCTATGTAGTCACATCTCGTGTGTACTAATAGTTTCTACTGTGCATGTCATAGACCGATTTTCCACATTTCAACTAATTCTCTATGTTTTATACTTTTAATTTTTTCGGGTGCACCATTCATGCAATGTGCTGCTTAGCACAAATGGCTTTAGCTATACGCATTTCATTTACACATACAGCAGCAATGCATTAACTAGACAAATGGGCCACCCAGGTTGCAGACAGGACCCAGATAGCCAGAAACATACACTGGATACATTCAATTAATACTATTGGCCATCATGCAAATGCATTTCTCAGCAGCATGCACTCTCATGCAATGTGTTTGCGGGAAGGTAAGCAATGTACAGCACTTTCAAATGTTGCAAATCCAGAAAGTGCACAACCCCAGTAAACACAATACCTGCAATTGGTGGGAAAACATCATTCTACATTGGTCTTGATCTGTGATAGGCATGGTTAACATTCCTGGAGAGTTTTTGAGATTCACTGCTCAAAGATGGGGTGTCCAGGAGTCTAAAATGTTTGCTGGACTTAATGAACATGGGCTCAGGCTGTTGCAGAGAGACTATCATGGCTTGGATTAGAAGGCACAGGCATGGAATAGTCTGGCCCTGGCTCTGACCAATGTTACCACTATTCCCAATACTGGTGAACAATGCAGGAGAGACCTCAGAATGAAGAAGAGGGATACCATCGACCACTGGATTGAGGAATGTAGGATGGGGAATGTAGGATGGGGGCACCCCACAGATGTGTAAGTATCACTTACAGAGACTACTTGTCAGAGTTAAAAGCTGGATATAGTCAGGAATGGTATGCTTAATGGTAATCTGTTGTGTTCTGTTTTTTCTGCAATCGTCACAGACTGAGACCTGAATGTGTGTACCCATGCTGCTAGATTGGCACAGACGCAAGACACATGTGGTATGTATGCATTCCTATAGTAGGGTTATTTTAGCATTAAAAGTTATGACACATTATTAGTTAATTATACAGTTCTATCAAATTGAGCATTCATTTTTTAACTGTAATAGGGAAGTATGCATGTATTACTCTGGAGGGCAAAATGACAGCTCATTATTACAAAATAGTCATAGTCTGTGCCTTCAAAATCCACACTTCCCAAATATACAATACTGTTAAGGGTTCATTGATTTTGCAATGTAATGTCAGAGCTGTAAAACAGTGTCACCACTGGCTTGCTGTAAACTGTAATCAGTATATTTGGACCACATATATGAGCAATGTATGCAAACATCAAGGATTGCTTACTGCAATCTGTAGCATACTGTGCATCTGTTAGGAGCTGGGTAGTCTTGACAGTAAACAAAGGTATTTGTTAGTAGTTGATACTGTTAAAAGCAGAAGTAATAGAATAGAATCAAATTCTTGCATTAATGCTTTGTATGTCACATATGAAGTTACTAATGTTCTCCCTTTTTTATCTCATTCCAATACTTTTCTCTCTTTTTCAAATTGTTTTGTTTATTTTATCATTTTTCATTTTTCATTTTTCCCACAGCACAGCAAGGTAGTACTGTCCCACAGGATCCACCTGCCCCCACTCCACTGGCTAAAGCACTGCTGCTCAGCACAACTGTTTTAAAACCTGGTAGCATCTCCTTTGCTGCACCTGCACTACCCAACCCCTCAGGTAGTTCTGCCTCAGAGGATAGGCCTGTGGTTCCCAAGAGCAGTGGAGGAGGTGTTGAGTTTTTCACTCATGACAAACTGCCAGGGATGGTACATAGGACTGTGTGCCACGGTATGCTGCACTGTTGGTGCATGCCTACACCGGATGGAGACACTACCCTCCATAACTGTATTAAATAACACAAGGAGACACAGACATCCAACACTGCAGCCAGTGGTTCAGTGAAGTGACAGTGATGACAGTCCACTGAGTGTAGACTTGATTCTCACTGTCACCCAGCTTGGTGTCCTTGGGTTTATGATGTCCCCAACCTCACCCAAACCATGGTGTTTATCCACATCATGTGTCCTTCACTATCCCTGTCTCTTGTCTTGTTTGTCTTATCTGTCTGCAATTGATTCCTTACCTGCCCAACCTACCACACCCAGACATTCCTACAGTCCTTCCCCATCATTCTTCTCTCTCTCTCTCAAAAAACAAATGGACACCTGTCCCACAAAAATATTGTCCCATACATAGCTCTCCATTTCACAAGTGTGTCTTCATAACACACATGATTCTAATGAATTCTGTATATAAGAGATTGTGTTGTAGTCACCCCCTCTTTCTGGAGATGACAGTCCAAATTCAGCAAAATGTGTACATCTATGTTAATATTTTATTATGGATGAAACAGATAGTAATGGTTCTTTCCTACATCCTTCCTGCACATACCTGCCTTGCTTAAACTTTGTTCATTCCCCTACTTGCTCCCCAGTACACCACTTTCCTGTCTTTCCCATTTCATTTCGTTAAAGAATTATTGGCCATCCCTCACTAATGCACTGTTATGGAAAAAAAAAAACAGTTCTAAATATTATATAGCTGGATTGGAAACCGGTATCATCTAGGCATATTTTAGACACTCCATACCAACTATCACACTTCAGAATTTGGATTTATGTGTAAAATTATTTCAAACTGTTATGTACACCTGGATTCAAAACAAGTACCATCTGAACTTAAAAAGGCATGTATCACTACATTATAAGGTGGTGCTACAGACCCAGTGGATTTGCAGGTGTATTTTAGACACTATATAGCAAATGGCAATCTTAACTGCTGCTGTATACACTTGCTAGTTAACTGAATCTATAGCTGCAGGAATTAATGCACTCAATGGAGTGATAAGTTCCTTTTGGGGAAAATACTTTAGCTGTAGGTAATACATTAATGTATTTTGGTAATATTGCTGCTCATTGATACTACGTGATGTTCTGCATCATGCAACATCATGCACTACTGCTGTACAAAACTAAATTAGATTTGAGAAATAATGCTTTATAAAACATTACAGGGGATCATGCAATGCAGCTTTATACAAATATAATGAAAAAGATATGACATTAGTAATATGGGGAACAAGCACCGGGGAGTACAAAGGAAAATCTTTCCTAAACTGTGTCACTTACTATTGAATGTATTAAATACGTGTGCTAGCTAACTGACTGTGTGGCAGCAAGTGGTAATGCATTGTTGTTGAAGGCAGATGGTACTGGGTTCAAATACAGGTGGAAGTAATAATTTTACAAACATATATGATACTTTAAATATATCTACTTATATTGCTGCCGTTTACCATTCCTTCATGTTTGTGCACATTGTGCACCATCGCACAATAATTCTTTAGAGAAAAGAAATGGGGATGACAGGAAAGTGGTGAAATGGGGAGCAAGCAGGGGGAAGGACAAAGTGAATACAAGACAGGAATGTGCAGGAAGGATGTAGGAAAGAATCACAGTTATCCATCTGTTCTGGAATAATGCATGAATATATATGCACGTATGCAAAAATTTTGCTGAATTTGGACAGTCACCTCCAAAGAGAGGGGTGACCAGTGCATAATCTGTTGTATAGAGAATTGAAAAGAATCATGTGCGTCATGAAGACCCTTGTGTGAAATGGAGAGCTATGTATGGAAAGATTTTTTTTGTGGGACAGGTGCCCTTTTTTGAGATAGAGGAATGTTGGGGAAGGGCTGTAAGAATGTCTGTGTGAGGTAAGTTTGGCAGGTGAAGAAGCAGTTGTAGACAGAAACATCAAGAGACAGAGATGGAGAGTGACAAATGAGGTGGGTGAACACCATGGATGGAGAGAGGGTGAGAAATCTCAGACCAATGCATGTCAAGGAGGTTGACAGTGAGAATCTAGTCCTTCCCCAGAAGACTGTCATCACTGTCTCCTCACTGAGCTGCTGACTGCAGTGCCCAACATCTGCACCTCCTACAGGTGTTCTGCAAGGGGATGAAGAACAGATGCTCAAATTATACTGATTACAGTTAGAGAATTTCATTTGTGCCACTGGTATAGATTTATAAAGTTACAGTCTTACATTCCAGTAAAGATAAAAACCTTGACAGTACTGTATATTTGGAAATGTGTTTTTTGAACCCACAATCGATGACTACATTAAAATACTGTACTGTTCTTTTGTCCTACAGACTAATACATGCATACCTTCCTTTTACAGTTTAGTGATGTGTGCTCACTGTTATTTGAGAATATAGCACCATTGCTTTGTGCTACAGACTAAGGCATATATATTTTCTTTTACAGGTCGGATTTGAGGACTCAGTTTGATACAACTCCATTAAATACCAACTAAGCAATCCTTAACTTTTAATGCTACAAAATTACTATACAAATTATTATTACTATTAAAATACTAATTAGACAGGAATGTTCTGATGCATACATATCACATGCTTCTCGCATCCTTACTAGACATGGGGCATGGGTCTGAACATTCGAATCTCACTCCTCAGCAGCTGTGGAAAAAGCAGAACAGAACACTTTCATGAATACCAGTCTTGACTATATTCTACATGTATACTACATGTTTATGCCAAGGGGCACATCGCGCAGCCACTATCAAAATAAAAAAAAAAAAAACACAAAAGGGAGACTGTGCATAGTTTTACAGAATGTCCAGATATTTGCATCATATTTTGGCCTGTTCCTTGTAAAATGTGTGGTTTATTGTAAAATCACTGAAGATTGTGGTCAGTATATAATGACATACATTTCTGTTCTGGAATTCATATCCTTCAGAAAATGCATGCTTGCCCAGTACATTACTGACACTAAAAGGTTGTGTGGAACAATCCACAGGGACTATACAGGTTATGTGACCAACAACACTGGGAAGAGGCATGACGCCTTACATACTTGCACCGCACATCATTAATATTCATGACACAAGGCTGTGAGATGCCACGCAATAAGCAGTATCACATACACAAATGCACTCCATGTAGGCTCTCTGCAGAACCTACATTCAGTTTATTGAATCCCGGGGAAAGTATTTTTCTACATGTACAATCAACAGGACATTTAATATCAATTATTTAATCACTTGCAGTACCCACTGAATGGGCAATTTCATTAGTTGTGTGCCAAATGTGGTGCATTTTGTGTTGGAAAAACATCATGTCAATTTAAACAACTCATCAATTTGCACCTCAGTGATTTAAGATGTCTGAGTGAAAAAAGTACATTGTGTAAGTAGAAACAGCCATCCAGAGGCTGTATTTAGTTTTATTGGTATAGACAAGGTTGTTAATCTTACACCTAATAAATATATCAATTTTCATCATTTATATAAAAAAGAAAATAATTGTATTATTACTTTTGGAGTTATTTTTAGTTCATGAAATGAATGAAGTATTGTAAAATAGGATTTTTCCTTACATAGGTTTTATGTATTCTTACTGTTATTTGGCATCCTTGTAATATGCTATATGATTTAAATAATAAATATTATGTGTCTATATATTTATACTTAATGTAACTGGTTTTATGAATTCATGTTTGTTATTATTATACATTTTGTGTGTATATACATATATATATATATATATATATATATATATATATATATATATATATATATATACACACACACACACACACACACACACACACACACACACACACACACACACACACACACACACACACACACACAGGTCCACTTTGTAAATTCAAAATGCTGAAATCTCGAATTGCAGTATTTTGAACTTCCAAAGTCGAATACTCACATTTCCGAAACCGGAAGTAGGGCGAAATGCAAAATACCGAAACACAGATATTTTGAATTTCTGCTTCTATTGATACGGAATGTGGATGTTTGGGTTTAATTTTGGTAAGTTTGTGTGTGTAAGTAAGTTGGTTTGGGAAGTGTGTGTTGTGACTGTTATGTGTGTGTTTGTGAGACTGTAAGATGTGTGTGTGTGTGTGTGTGTGTGTGTGTGTGTGTGTGTGTGTGTGTATGTTTGTGTGTGTGTGTGTGTGTGAGTTTCGTTTGTGTTACTGTTTTTGTGATCTCGGAGTTAGAATATATAAATGGGGGTGTGTGGGGGGAGCACATGGGAGGTGCAGGGGGGCTTGCCCCCCTGCTTATATGCAGTTTAGATTAGTTTGTTTGATTGTGGGGGGGGTTTGTGTATGTTTATGTGTGTACTGTATGTGTAGCGTGAGTACGGGATTTTGAATTTCGCGGTTGTGTGTTTTCGAGTTTGTGAGTTGTGGTTGGGTTTTCAGCTTTGTGGTTTCGGAATACTGAAATTTGAGATTTCAGTATTTCAGAATTACAAAGTGGACCCATATATATATATTTATATATATATATATATATATATTGTCAACACTTCAAAATACCGAGGCCATCGACATTTGAAATACCTACAATGCGGAACCGGCATCTCCGTACAGTGCTATCTTGGAGTAGTTGTATTTTAAGTTATGGGGGGGAGGTGGGGGGCAGATCCCCCCATGAGGGGTGCCTGCTAGCAGTGTTTAGGTAAGTGTTTGTTGTTTTTTACTTTTGTATTTCATATGCTTGACATTTCAAGTGTCGATCATATGGTCTTGGCCATATGAAATTCGCATATTGCAGTGTCGAACATATGAAGTAGATCCATATATGTGTGTGTGTGTGTGTGTGTGTGTGTGTGTGTGTGTGTGTGTGTGTGTGTGTGAGTGTGTGTGTGCGTGTTGTTGTTGTTGACATTCTATGAATTAACCTAATACTTAACTTGATTATATTTGTCAATTATGACCCAGTTTCCTGTCCGAGTATGATTATAAGGCATTTTCTTTTCATTTTGATATGCATTAAAGAAGTTTGTTTTTGTAAGCAAAACCTATTTTTTTTATTCCGTGGTACAGCCATCCTATATTAAATCTCATAATGACTATTACTTATCAGAACTTATTGGTGTGGTGATTTTTTTTGTTTTATATATGCGTGTTTGTGTGTGTGTGTGTGTGTGTGTGTGTGTGTGTGTGTGTGTGTATACATGTGTCATACCTCTCAACCTCTTAAAGCAAGAACTCTGGACAAAGTCATAAATAAAAGTGGGACAAAGGCTCAAATATAGGGACAATTTTAAATATTGCTCTTACAAACTTAGAAAGTAGATAGAATAGCAGGTTTTGCATTAGCATTAATTTTGTGAAGAGTGCGAAGTCTGAAACTCAGATGTCTGTTATTATTTTCTAACTTCAGTTTTTAATGATTTGCCACTAATTTGCTAGAAAACCACAATTTTATGAAAAATGGACCAAAAATATTAAGCAAAAATCTGGACATTCTGCAAAAATCTGTACAGTTGAGAGGTATGTGTGTATGTTTCATAACTATTGAAATGTAATGCTTTATGTATATGTGTGTGTATGTGTGTGTATGTGTGTTTGTGTGTGTGTGTGTGTGTGTGTGTGTGTGTGTTTACTTGAATTGTATTGTTTCTTGTGTTGTGAGTATGTATGTTTAACTGAATTACATTGCTTTTTGTGTGTGCATGAGGGTTTTAATTGCTGAATCAGCTTCACACTTGTTTGCAGGTGGATATTGCTGTGTATTGCAAAGATGATGTCTGAAATGTAGCATAGAGCTGACTTGCAGACTACATCATATGCCATCAAATTGATTGAAAGCTTTCTGACTGTACTTCTCCTCCAAAAAAGATACTGCCTGCTTTTACGTAAGTTAGTTGTTTCCCTGTGCACCCTAAATATTTGCATTAAACCCCATTAAACCCTGTGATATTTAACTCTCCCAAAATATTCAAAGTTATCTAAATCATATATAAACTTGAGTAACATGTGGATGTAATATATTAACTGTCATTCCTCTGTTATTCTTGATGCTGAAGTTTTGTGAGTAAAAGATACTGGATCTAAAACTTTTTAAGGGCTTGCTGCATCTTATGCGCTTACTCTCAATGCACTAAATTCTGTGAATTTCTTTCCTTCACCACACTATGAAAGGTTTGAATGCCAGTTGTAGTATTTCATGGTATCTGCTGTTAATATTAGTTATTGCTGCAGAAAACTCACTGTCCTGGTTAGCTCCAACCCTTGAGCAATTGGAGACCTTGAACCCCAACTCAGCAGGATCATACCACCCAGGTCCATCAAGCAAGAAAAATATATGAGACTTTGCAGACTGAGGGTGATACTGGGCTTTCATCATCCTCCCTTTTGTCTCTGTCTACCATTTGTATGTGTTACCTTCCATTTTCCCTTCCACTGTTGGACCACTACACCGTCGAAGTCTGTCTTGTCTCTGTTTTTTGTTTTGTCTTTAAAAATTCATTAACTCTTCCTAAACCCTGTCTCCTGCACATTCTGCCCTTTTTCCTTCCTCAACTTCCTTTGCTAAAGTCTATGTATTATACAAATTTGATTCGGATTGGTTATTGTATAACTTAACTTCAGGCCAACTGTAAATAATGTATAAAGTTTGGTGTGCCAATTTAACTATAAGTATATACAGCATCACACTGACAATGTTAACTTTATTAAAAATCATTGTTTAGGTAGGAAAGACAGTATAACATGTAAGGAATGACTGCTTGTTTCAAGCTATGCCATTTCCCTGACATCATGTCACTGGAAATACATTTTCCACAGCAGTTATGTGTAACACACATTCTATATCTCAAGCCACGAGCCACTAAATGAAATAGACTCACACGCTGACAGTTGTCCACTTGTCTACTACTTCTTGCCAGCTACAAAAAAAAAAAAAAAAAAAGCTGCCAAACTTTGCAGCATACAGTTTATAATAAATGTGATGGCAGGGAATGCGGTGACAATCCTTAACCCTTTTATTCTTTACTGATACCATGATCAGTGCTGACATGTGAGTACATTCTGATGGCTTATCAGTGCATTACCACTCAAGAAGCGGCGAGCGCAAACAGCATAAGTACGCCAGAAACATGATCTGCACCATTTTACACGATACCCTGCCTAAAACAACATTTCAATGTGCAGGAAAACACACTTATTGACATAACGGCAGCATCAATGTTTACATCTGCGCACAGGGAAGCGAGCGGTATTACCGCGAAAATGTGGTTACAATAATATGTAAGTACCCTTTAATTAAGTTACTTATTATTTTTGGAAGAAAAATCAATAAAAACAATTTGAGTAAAAAAAAAAAAAAAAATATATATATATATATATATATATATATATTTACCATCCTCTCACACCTCCTGTACAACCCTGCTAATATATTCCTTTTGTGTTATTCTTGTCTGCTTGTTCCCCATTTTTCAGCTGTCCTATTTTATCCTTTTCCAGTCTTATAAAATTCACAATAGGGAATCCCTATAAGGTTTAGATACACTGTGTTTCACTGGTTCAGAGCCAAGCTCAGAGCAAGATCTTGTGAAAAGTCCGTACAGATCAATGCTCCCTACCACTTACCAAAAATTGACAGCAGCATTAGAAACTTTACAGACATATGTATTTGTCTGCACATACTTGCAATTGTTTCATGTATGTTTATGACAACTCAGATATATCAAAGTGTACTGGGCAGTCTGTCGCAAAGCTTAGAAGTTCTAAAGTCAACACCACTTGATTGTACTTTGGGGCATGACATATAGATGTATTTGCAGCCTCCCTTTATGCATCTGCAAAGCATGGGACTATAAATTCCACCCTTCAAAATAATTTAGATGCTAACAGGTAGGTTGTTACTGTAACAACATGGTTCCACAGAGCTGCAGACTGGTTTTTATGATCCCTTCTTGAAGTATTTGCTTGTACTACAAATGATGACCTTGTAATTCTAGCTATAATGGAGAACACTGTGCCTTGGATAAATGCAAGTCCAAAATAGTGGTAAATACCCTTGGTAACAGTACAATAAGGTTCACTGCACATATGCTGTTGTAACAGTACTTTAAGGTTCACTGTGTATACCCTCTGGTAATAGTACTACAAGGTTCACTGTGCCTACCCTGTGGTAACAATATTATAAGGTTCACTATGCATAACCTATGGTAATAGTATTATAAGGTTCACTGTGCATACCCCGTGGTAACAGTACTTTAAGGTTCACTGTGCATACTCTGTAGAAACAGTACTATAAGGTTCACTGTGCACACCCTGTTGATATCACTGTTGCTGCACATTAAGTTATGTAGAGGTAGAACCTTTTACTATTCCAGATTGTGGGATTACTATAAGTTTCACTGTGCATACCCTGTGGTAACAGTACTTTGAGGTTCACTATGTATACCAGTACTATAAGGTTCACTGTGCATACCCTGTGATAACAGTATTTTAAGGTTCACTCTGCATACCCTATGATAACAGTACTATAAGATTCACTGTGCATACCCTGCGATAACAGTATTTTAAAGTTCACTCTGCATACCCTATGGTAACAGTACTATAAGGCCCCCTGTAGTAATAGCACTATAAGGCTCACTGCACATACCTTGTTATAACAGTGCTATAAGGTTCA
Organism: Protopterus annectens; assembly: GCF_019279795.1. Taxonomy (NCBI): domain Eukaryota; kingdom Metazoa; phylum Chordata; order Ceratodontiformes; family Protopteridae; genus Protopterus; species Protopterus annectens. The sequence continues at coordinate 1,777,527,780 of NC_056741.1, read as the reverse complement.
CTGTGCATACCCTGTGGTAACAGTACTATGACATTCACTGTGCATACCCTGTGGTAACTATACTCTAAGGTTCACTGCACATACCCTGTGGTAACGATACTTTAAGGTTCACTGCGCATACCCTGTGGTAACAGTACTATGACATTCACTGTGCATACCCTGTGGTAACGATACTCTAAGGTTCACTGCACATACCCTGTGGTAACGATACTTTAAGGTTCACTGTGCATACCCTGTGGTAACAGTACTATGACATTCACTGTGCAAACCCTGTGGTAATGGTACTATGAGGTTCACCATGTATGCCCTGTGGTAACAGTGTTGTAAAGATCACTGTGCATACCTTGTGGTAACAGCACTATAGGGTTCACTGCACATACCCTGTGGTAACAGTGCTATAAGGGTCACTGTGCATACCCTGTAGTAACAGTGCTATAATGTTCACTGTGCATACCTTGTGGTAAAACATTTTGTGCTAATTATTTGGCTGTTACTCCCCCCCTCCCCACACGCATACATTATTTTTGGCTTTGTCCAGAATTCTTGATGAAAGAAGTTGAGAGGTAAAGAGTATTGTTATAATGAACTACAACTGTTATTAAAGCACAGCATGTTGGATATTATTGTTAGTTATTTGTAGTTGTTCTTGACCAAAATGTACTAGTAAAGGAAAGGAAAAGGACATTTACATTACCAGCATTTTTAGAGATGAATGCAAAACTAGTATCTGCAATCTTGACCATAACGTATGTATGGTCCATTGTTCTCCATTATAGCCCTTAGGCTATAGACAGATAAACATTTAAAAACAGCCCATGGTAAAGATGAAATACTGCATAGTAAACCAGTTGAGTAAGTAAATGCATTTGGGAAATTTATTTAGTTTTTTATTGGCATTTGTTTACCGGGATAGCTAAGTGGTCTAAGACGAGCTAATTTTTAGTTGAGACCCGGGGAGAAAAGCTGCACAAAAAAACTTGATTAGAATATAAAAAGCACAAAGGTAAAACTGAATACAAAGTACTACATTTGGAATATATAAAGCACACAGTATAAACTTATTACAAAGTGGTTCAAAAATAATTGATATAGCAGTATGTGCAAGCGTTCTATCAAATTCTTAGCAAGCATATTATAGCAGAGATTGAAGCTTCAAATACATTTAGAGATCACTGGCAACCATGTTAAAGGAGTAATAGAATATAAAAAAGAAAAGCGGGGAAGATATAGGGAGCCTAAGGTGAGGAATTGATAGTAATTGGTGTAAGGGTGATAGGGTGAGAGCAATAAAGAACTAGAAAAGGAAGACAGGAGAGAGAGTTGCTAAATAGTAAAAGGAAAAGAGAGTGTCTAGTGGGTACAATACACAGAAAACACTCAGTATGAAGGAATCATCTGTATATCGCATGATCATCATAATAATCAATAACTAATTCTAAAAAAGGCGTTTAATGACATTATGCTACAAAGGCGTTAATCATATCAATTCTAGGATAATTAATCCCACCAAAAAGAATGCTCCTAGTTTGTTATAGAAATACTGTTAACATAATATCACACGTTTTTTTCTAATTTTCTTCTAATTCATTTTCTTATTTTGACATGGTGTCTAAACTGAATTCATTGGGAAGGAAGTCACATTGAATAATACCAGCAACAGTTCTGGCCAAGTTTATAACTTCACAGGTGAGCCTCTTCTGCCCTAAATTAACTTTTCTGTTGGGCATCCTGATCATATTAAAGCTAAGAGTATTTCCTTGGAGGGAAGGATGCAGGATTTCTGATTAATCTCCAGATACTGTAGTCCCATATAGTAATCCTGAAAACCAAGTAAGTTCAAGCTAACAGCTGCATTGTACCTTACAAACCCAAATTCCATCAACTTCTGATTTAGATGTCTAGATAACAGGAAACTGATGTAGTTTATATGAATCTTAAATTCTTGTGCTTCTCCAGCTAATTGAAAGTGCTAGAAATTGAGTATATCTTCAAGTACAGTATCTTAGGGCTTGGCTTAAAAATTAACTGAGAATTTCTGATAGTCTGGAATGTTACATCACAATGCATTGTTTGAATGATGCAACATAGGTATATATTGTCACAAGTGTCATGTCGTCAAGGGAACTGAGGTGTTTGCTTTTATTCGTTTGCTTATTTCCATATGCATGTATGCATTTCTGTGTGTGTGTGTGTGTGTGTGTCCATATGCATGTATGTATTTCTGTGTGTGTGTGTGTGTGTGTGTGTGTGTGTGTGTGTGTGTGTGTCCATATACATGTATGTATTTGTGTGTGTGTGTGTGTGTGTGTGTGTGTGTGTGTGTGTGTCCATATGCATGTATGTATTTCTGTGTGTGTGTGTGTGTGTGTGTGTGTGTGTGTGTGTGTGTGTGTGTGTGTGTGTGTGTGTGTGTGTGTGCGTGCATGTCTGTGTCTGTGAATGTACTTATTATGTCTACATGCAGCATGTATATGTTCATGCTGATAAGTGACCATTTTCTCACATGGCCAATCTCAGTATTTTTGTACTACATTTACCAGCTGTTGACTGCAACTGAGGGAAGGCTTCACATACTCTCTAAGCTCTGTGGAAATTTGCATTCATGGGGCTTAAGTTATAGTATGTCCAGTTTCACTCCAGTCCCTGCCTTGTGCTGAATGCAACATTGTTGTCTTCTTAGTACTGGCAGCTGAGACCATTCCATTACCTAGTTAAGGCTTGATTACTAACTTTTCCTTTATACTGTTGACAGTGGCTTCATCTTGGAATAACAACAATGCCACCATCTCAAATAATTGCTTGGAGATTTCTCACTGAAGGTATGTTATTTGATAGTGGGGTCATACACAGGATGCAGTGAGATCTTCTTCAGCATCTATCTAGATTATATGATACTATTCCAAGCTTTGTTGTGGATATGCCCTGTCAGTCTCATCACTGCTGTATGTTATCTTGCTTGTGATGGCATTGTCTGCCTGATGGAATTGCTTGACTCTGGTGGACCTTTTATTCTATCTATTACTGAGGGACTGCTGCACTTCAGTCAATTAGTGGGAACTGATTGTGAGACTGAGAAGGTATCAACATCAGTTTAAACTTTCAGTGCCTAAGACTTCTCAGTGCCTGTGGGGGGCAGTGCTTTTGGCTGAGAAGTTCCTTAAAAAGGAAGTTTTTATTTACACAAGGCAGGGTCACTCTTGCTATACAGCTTTTATATGAGCCTTTCTTCTTTTTTTGTAACAATTGTCATCTCGTCGTCACTGGTGTCACATGAATGACATTGCAACCTGTTTGTTTTATGTTGATGCAATACTCCCCTTTTCTGCATAGGCATACTCTTTCTCATAGCTGTAGCAGGCTTAGTATGGCACCCCTCAATGCTAATTTGAAGAAAAAGAAGGATCAAGTCTCCAATCCAGCACTCCTCTCTAGATGGAGAAGCACCAGGCCCCAATGCCTTTTGCTCCCATGTTCCACATAGGTTCATAGGTTCATAGGTGTGTACTAGGCTAATGGCCCTGGAGCCTTTACAAGTCTAGCCCATAGGATTACCCTGGCATCGTGCCACCCGACCTTAGTTCCCAATGCCTCTGTCGAGTAAAGCCATTGGAGTGATCCCTGGGATCCCTGAGAGCAAAAAAAAAGAAAAAAAAACAATCTGGCACTCATTCCTTTTCTGTTAGGTTTTTAATGTCCTCATGCACTACATGAGTAAAAAAAAGTATGTTCTTTGATCTGGCATTCCTTCCCTTCTTAGGAGGAGTACCTCATTATCTGCTCCAGTCCTCATGTTTATTTGAGGAGCGTTAAATTGAAAAAAAATCATGGATCTGCCGATCATGTCCCCTGACACCTTGCACCTAGGGAGGCTGCCCCCTTCATCCCATCCTAAATATGCTTCTGCTCTCTCTATGATTATCTGCAGCATTATATGTGAACATTACTGTGAGATTCTGTGCTGTGGTATAATATGAAAAGCAGCATCTGTTTGGCAAATTAACATGACATACACTAAAATTATTCTGTGGCAGATAAAGATATGTGGGAAAAACTTAACAAAAGATAATACAAAAACTGAGAAGGTGAAAGCTATTTATTAGGGATACAAGCACTGAAAATAGTTCTAGTCCTTTTAGTTTTATATACACAAGTTGGGCATATTGTTATCAGCAAGAGAAGAATTTATGGACCAAAATTAATAAAGAGTTAAAGGAATTTATTTGGGAGGGGACGAGGACAAGAATTAACTGGAATAAGAAGAAGATGGTTAAGGAGTGCCCAATCTGAAGGGTTGCTTTCACTCTGTACATATATATATATATATGTGTGTGTGTGTGTGTGTGTGTGTGTGTGTGTGTGTGTGTGTGTGTGTGTGTGTGTGTGTGTGTGTGTGTGTGTGTGTGTATGTGTGTGTGTGTATAAACCACAAGCAGAAAATGATAAGTCAAAGTGGAAAGGGATGAATGATGAAACATGAAGGGACTTAAAAAAAAAAACAGACTAAGCTTTTGGATGCAGACCCTTAATGAGAATAACAACAACCATACAGAATATTAAAAGCAACAGAAAGTATTTTAAAAATTAAGCCAACAGCACAACAGAGACTGGAGTTATGATGACTGCAAGTAAGGGCATAGAAAATAAGGAAGAGCGGGTTGGAATTTATTGGAGAAAATTAGCAAAAGAGCCAAGGTGGTGAGAGCAAATAGCTATGACAAGTAGAATGGTAATAGAGTGTGATGAGGCCACATGGAAGTCTGAGCTACAGGTTATAGACTGCCTTCCTACCAGGATTAATATCTGAGTCTAGTAAAAGAGAAGGGGAGAGGGAAGTGCTAAGTGAAAGAGGAGCAGTGGCTACATTTTTAGTTGAGATAAGAATAAAAGCTGCTATTATAAAAGGATATCTATAATATACTGCATGATATCTGTAAGAATTGATCAGAAGAGGTTAGGAAAGATTGGGACGAGGGTATGGCAAAGCAGTAAAGGGACAGTGGTAAGACATATGTATGGCATCCAAGTATGCAAGGAAGTCATGAAGATGTAGGATTCTTTTCATGAAAGTGTCTGCATAGGTATTTTATTCCCTAGGCAATCTTCAGAGATTTTTTTAGGAATTGGTGGAGGTTTTATAGGAAAGACAGAAGTTTGGAATATTTTATTAGAGAATGTAATGAGTTGGCTGAGTTTAGATTTCCTACAGAATACTTTGTCAGAAATGGTGCAGAAGCAAGTGATTGTAACCAAGGACATGATCTTTTCAGCTGGGATGCAAAACTGAATTGCCTATACATAGTAAAGTTTTGGTAAGTTAAATGCTGCTGGCTGCTGAAAACAATTACTAGAAAGTGGAAACTAGAATTTACACCAACCATAACTAAATTACTGAACATTCTAAAGGAGATAAAATAATTTTTGGTTGGATCATTAGAAAAGGAAAGGATCTAATTACATAGAAATTAATGGAATTTGTTGGAACAGTACATACATAGGTTCATAGCTTCATAGGTTGGTACTAGGCTATCACCCCTAGGGCCTATACAAGCCTAGCCAAACAATTCCCCAGATATTTCTTCCCACAAAATTTACTTCCCTGGACTGACATGATCCGCGGGGGTGAATTTCTTATCTCCCATCCAATCGTCAAGGTTCCTTTTGAAGAGGGCCAAGGAGGCGCTCTGCTTGACATGTATGGGCAGTCTATTCCATAGTATGGGAAGTCTCTGTGACAGGAACCTATACCTCCAGCATGTTTTGTTCATTGTGATGACAAGGTGTAGATCCCTGGAGTGTGTGACTCTGAGGGACTGAGATTTCTTTAAGTGGAGCATGTTCAACAGCTCAGGGTTTGACATGGTCTTGTATGTTAAGCAGAGATCGTCTCTGAGTAGATGATATGCCAGAGAGTATAGCTGGAGTTTTTTTAGACTGTCAGCATAAGGCATCTGCTTTAGGCCTGTGATTCTTTTAGTGAGGAAATTCTGCGGCCTTTCCAGCTCTTGCAGATGTCTTGTGAGGTACATACCAAATGGGGAATTGTATTCTATAATGGGTCTCATGATGGATGAGTACAGTGGGACTATGACCTCCTTTTTTCTGGATGAAAAGCCCTTAGTGATGAGGTGTGCCACATAGAAGGATTTCCTGACTGTTGTAGCGATGTGGTTATCGAAGGTGAGATCAATGTGCACCTGTGTCCCTAAGTCTCTCATCACACTTTCAGTGTTTAGTGTACTGCCACCTATGTGGTAATTCATGGGTACATGTTTTTTCCCAAAGAGGATAACTATACATTTCTTGGCATTAAGCTTGAGCCCATGGCTCTGGCACCAAGCATCTGTTTCTGTAAGGCCCTTTGTAGAATATCCACATCATTTTGGAATTCAATAATGACTCCCAGTTTGCAGTCATCTGCGAACTTTGTTAGCCAGGGTCCCTTAATGTTGGCTTGTACTTCAGAGAAGTAGATGTCAAACAAGAGCTGTCCCAGGACTAAACCCTGAGGTACTCCACTTGTCACTTGTCCGGAGTTGGATTTGGAGTCGGCTACTTTTACAGTCTGGGTTCTGTCAGTAAGCCAGTTGGCAACCCATTGAGCGACATAGGGATTTATGCCCAGCTTAGTAAGTTTATCTATGATTCCAGAGTGAGGGATGGTGTCGAAGGCCTTGGCAAAGTCCAGATAGGCTGTGTGGACTGCCTTACCCTCGTCCATAGCTTTGGAGACTGATTTGAAGAAGTCAATCAGGTTCGGGAGACAAAATCAGCCCTTCACAAACCCAAACTGGGTGGGGTACAGTGTTTGAAGGTTGCCAATGTCTTTGTTTACAAGTTCCATGATAATGCATTCCATGCCCTTGCAGATCAGACTCTCAGGCTCATCAGACTGATGGGAAGTTAGTTCCTGGGATCCAAGGTGGAACCCCCCCTTGTGGAGTAGGATAACTGGAGCTGTGCGCCACTCAGTGGGCATGAAACCTGAGGTGAGGCTATGATTAATCATGACACTTAGGTGAGGTGCCAGTTCATTTTGTAGTTCATGTAGTACACAGCCTGGAATGTCATCTGGTCCCATGGATGCTGTATTCTTAGCTTAGGAGCGTGCAGTTTCTACCTGTGTGGCCATGATTACCGGAATTTGGCAATCTTTTGGTATTGAGATGGGCACTTTAGGGTGTGTGAGTGGGGTGAAGTTGGCACTAAATCAATCTGCCAGGATATTGGCAATATCCTTGGGATCAGTATATTTAATGCCATTCTGTTGTAGCTCAGAGCAGATCTGAGCATTGCCATTTAGATTCTTGACATAACTATAGAATGCCTTGTGGTTGTCTTTGGAATCTTTGGCAATTTTGTTTTTGTAACTAGCTTTGGAGGATTTTATGAGGGATCTCAGCTTCTTACTGAGGCTGGTAAGGGAGTTTTTTGCATCCTGGGATTTTCCTCTTTTCTGCAACAGTTTGTTCTTTCTGTTGTATAGTTTGTTTATGGCAGGGGACCACCAGATTGGCTTCCATTTTTTGGAGGAGAGTGTCTTGGTTTTATTTGCGATGGCACAATTCATGCACAAGTGGATGTACTCGTACAGTGTCTTAGTGTAGGATTCAGCAGTCAAACTTTCAGCTTCCGTCTGCATGGGTGCCATGAAGTTTGTCACTTCTGACTTAAGTAGCATGATGTTGGCTTTGGAGAAGTTTTTTTACAGAGGCTTCCTTACTGGGGGATGGGGGTGGGATGTGGATGTCAAGGGTGATTTGCTTATGGTCAGACCTGACAAATGAGGGGGTAACCACTGGTATGGAGCATCTATCTCCCATGTTGGTAATGACCAGGTCTAGGATATTAGAGCCCCTGGTGGGACAATGGATTAGTTGATCCAGGGAGTTGGAATTTATGAATTCCAAGAACCGTTGGGAAAAGGTGTTGGTACCCAAGTAGTTTTCCCAGTTAATGGCAGGTAGTTGAAATCACCCAGTATTAGGGTGTTTGGTTGTATCTTAATATTTTCCAGTATGTTGAGAAAGGTGTAGTGAGAATCTTGGGGTATAGTGGGGGATCTGTAGCAAGCTACAGTTTGGATTGCAGTCTTACTTAGTGTTAGTTGCACTTGGAGAATTTCAGATGCATTGTGTTGGGCAACTAGCTTGAAGGTTTGAATATCCTTGGTGAATATGGGCACTCCTCCACCTTTAGTGTTTTGGTCTTGGTTTGGTGGCTGAAAGTGTAGTAAGAGTTGTAGCCTGGTATTGCAGGGGTGCTCTCTGGACTCTTGAACCAGGTCTCAGTTACTGCACAGATATCGATGTTCTCCATTTTAGGAGTGCCTCGAGAGAGACTGCATTTTGAGGTTTAGACTTCTAGCATTGAGTAGCATTACCTTCAGATTTTGCATGCTTGCATCTGTTACGGTGGTGGTTTTGTCCTTTGAACCTTGCCTAAAAAAGGCACTATAGGGGTGGCAAGAGCTTTAGCCAGTAACCTGAATCCCACGGGTGACAGATGCAGACCATCTCTGGCAAACATCGTGGTTTGTCGATCATGTCATCCAAGGCAGACAGATACTGGATCCCCTTTGATTGACACCAGAAGCTTAGCAAATTGTTGAAGTCAATCATTTTGTCCTTATACTGTGGTATCATTCTGAGTGAAGGCAGGATGCTACTCAGGGCTAGGATCATACTTGCCTGGGCCACATGATCCGAGAGCTCTTCCATGTCTCTTTTCATGTAGTCCAGGGAGGTACATCTCAAGTCATTCACTCCAACATGGACAATGACAGAGTCATATTTGTACTTGTTGTGGAGTGACTTGAGTGCATGCATTCTGTGGTGAATCCTGGCACCCGACAAGCAGCTGACTGTAATTTTCTCCTTGCTCAGCCTGGTGAGTGGGACATCAGTGTGCTTGACTATAGAGTCACCTATGACTAAAGTGTTGGGTATGTTGTCTTGCCTTAGGGTCTTTTGTTGGGTGGCACACTGGTGTTGTGAGCTATGTGTCACTTTGGTTGTGAGTGGTGTTTGTTTGCATTTCAACTTTGGAGGTCCTTGTTGTTTGGGCAGGTTAATGTTAAGGGCCTCTGCATATGTGGGTTTAGTGCTGCCATGTGTTGGTGTTGATGGTGTGAATTTTGAAGGGCTATGTGTTGCTTGAGGTGTAGTGCAGGTGTTAACCTTCTCCTCCTGACTGTCTAGCACAACCTTGACTGGAGAGAGCTTTGCTTCCAGTTTGGCTATGTAAGTGCATCTCTCACAGGTTGTAGTGTTGGGTGGTAGGAGGAGAGGGTTGTCTGTGTACATCAGGCATTTGCTGCATTGCCCCAGTATGCCCAGATTCACCAAGTGGACAGGAGAAATCACTGGAAGCTAACCCTGGGACATGCTTGTTTAGGTGCTTTTTTGTAAAGTACAAGAGCTGTTTTCCCTTGCCTTTGCAAGGTACTTTGCAATTATAGGCTGTTTATGCCTACAATTAATTTCTCCTTATTAACAAGGAGAGTTGAGTGCTTGTATCAGTTTAAGGCTTCCTAGTGCTTTTCAGCAGGTTCTAGAGCAAGTGCTAGTCACAGGAGTTCAGATTTTAGTGCTACTAATGAGAAACCAGCTAGTTCTAAGCAAAATTTTGAAGAGCAGACTTTCTGGCACTTGGAATAGTTTAATCGTGGCCCCGCTGTGTTGCACGAAGGGAAAAATGTGCAAAACAAGCATTTCTAGGCCAGAAAGTTGAAAGGGATAGAAATCAGCCCACAATGGCTAATAAAATTACAATTTTAGAGCTGGAAACCACTCCTCTAGTGTTAATTAGGCAGTAAAATGCTCACCACTCCCACTGATAAGCAGTAGGACTTCCCTCTACCACAGCAAGGTCTGGATAGCTCTGAACACAGAAAATAAAGTCCTGAAACCAGCAAAGCCTGGGATCTGGACTATACTAGCTAGGAAAGGTGGGAAATGAGCAAACAAGATAGTATTTTTTTTTTTGTTAAAACAGGCTAAACACTCCAATAATACAGTAAATAAACACAGAAAAGGCTAATGCACTTGAGTGTGTAGCCCTAAGCAGTAAATGCAATTAAAATTCTACAAAATTAACAATTTAAAACGTTTTGAATGAAGCAAGGCAAGTGCACAACTGAAAAATGATTTAAGAGGCAGTAATACAGTAGAATAAGTAGCTAGTCTACATATACAGAAAAGTCTATATACAGAAAAGCAGCTAAAAACACACTAAAACAATTCAGATGCAGTGCAACCTAGAGTACTTGAGTTGTAGCAATATTGAGGCAAATACAGTTTTAATAAATGTACTAAAATATCCTCTATATTTCCAAAATGTTTGAGAAGCACAGTCAGAACACAAGGAGATTCAGGCGACATTTTGTTTTTTGTAAGAAAGGGAGAAAGGAGGAACAGAAGGAAAGAAACTAAGTGGGTTGGCCTTCTCAGATGTTCTCTCTGTATTAGGTAGAATGAACTAATGACACTAGACTGGGAGGAGTGTCCCAGACCAACTTTACAGTAAAGTCGGGCAACTGCAAAGCCACCAAGTATAACACCAACAGGGAGGGAGGGTGCGCACCAACACTACAGCTAGTAGCCTACACTCTTTTAGACAGTAAACACTACAAAAATGTTTATCACAGCAGTGAGCCACAAAATGAATGTTTTGAAACAGATAAAGGAGCAAGGAGACTCTACAGAATGCTATTAACTGCAAACAAATCAGTTATATGATACACTCCTTGGCAGGAAATCAGAACAAACAAATAGGTGCTTAACAAGTACAGAAAGTAGCAATAAAATACAGTAAAAAGTATGCAGCAGGCAGTAAAAGGTGCTATATATAAATTGCTAGAAGCAATAACCAGTATAAATAAGCCAAAAAAACAGGAAGAAGAGGAATAAAATTCAAGGACAGGAAGGGTTTAAGCAATTTATGCAATGCTGGAGTGAGTGATAATTGATAAATAATGAAAAAATATGTCTAATGTGCCAAGTAAAGAAAAATGGTTACAATGGTTTATTCCCCTTTCAATAGCAGTATGTGAACCCATATCATTGTTGAAAATGTGAGAAGTTAATAAAGGAGTTAAAATATGTGACATGTATGCAGTGTTAAATGTTATATATTTTTTACCATTACTGTTGTCTGTTGCATTGTTTGTGATGCAGCATTTTCTCCAGGATCTCTGCTGTAACCCAGTCCTCCACTCTATATATATATATATATATATATATATATATATATATATATATATATATTATATATATATATATATTATATATATATATTTTATATATATATATGGTTCTAGGTCATATGATCGACAGCCACTTTCACCGACAACAGAAACATCGACACCACATTATCGACAAACCATAAATACGACACCTCACATGCCCGACAAACAAGTAACCGACGATCCACAAACACGAAACCCCATACACTGCACACACCACAATAACAACAATCAACTAGCAAAACACATCCCCTTATCCAAAAACCACACACAGAACACAAGCACACCAAAATCCTCACAAACCCACACTAAACCTCACACACGCAACTATGTCCAACCCTAACCCAAACCCTTACCCTAAGGTCCGTCACTATCGCACACTCAGCTAACCCGCGCCCTAACCCTAACTCACTTAACCCACCCCTAACCCAAAAAATACCACTACCGCACACTTACCTAACCCGCGCCCTAACCCTAACTCACTTAACCCACCCCTAACCCAAACAATACCACTACCGCACACTTACCTAACCCACGCCCTAACCCTAACTCACTTAACCCACCCCTATCCCCACAGACTGTCACTATCCACACTTACCTTACTCGCACCCTAACGTCCGTCACCACCGCATACTCACACAGCCTTCTTTCCAACTCACTATCCCTGGCGTCGGCGTTTTCATCCGTAGCGTCGGTCTTCCGAGTGTCAATCATCTGGCGCCCACTAATCCGTTGTCGGTTATATCGGCTGTCGATCTTCTAACCTAGACCCATATAGATATATATATATATATATATATATATATATATATATATATATATATATATATATATATATATATACATATATATATATATATATATATATATATATATATATATATATATATATATATATCTATATATATATATATATTGTTCTCTTCAATACATCTAATTTTCATAACATCGAAACTCAAAACACTGAGACCATAACATCGAAAACCCAAAACACTGAAAACAAACAACATCAAAAACTCAGAACACTGAAACTTTGCATCACAACATCAAAAACTACAAAGCACAAGTAAATAACATCCCCTCCACCTATAACAACACCAAACTAACAAACACACTTTTTACTACATTTCTGCAGGGGGGCAAGCCACCCCCCTGCAGCCCCCATATGGATGATACCACAGCCCACTAAAATTAAATATACCAACTCCGAGATTGCGCTACAATGGAAATAAATTAATTTCTTAACACCACTGTATCACGATCACCACAATCACCATATAGAACATACACATAATGTCTAAATCACTTACCTGTATGGCCTAAAAACACATACAGATTGACAAAATAAACACTATATAAATGGTATAAATTCCTACACTATATATAAAATAACTATATAAATAAAAAATACATCTTATATTGATAACACAAGATTAACAGATTAAACTATAAAATTTACATGTTTGATGATACCTTGATGTTATACATCTTCAGTGTTAAGAAATTCAGTGTTATGAGTTTTCAATGTTTTGGGTTTTTGATGTTATGGTCTCAGTGTTTTGAGTTTCGATGTTTTAAGAATTATATGTTTTGAAGGACAACTATATATATATATATATATATATATATATATATATATATATATATAATATAAAAACGACCACCAACCACAGTGAGCACCAAGGTCCTTCCAAACAAATGTACAACACATACAAAAAACAGCTGATGGACCCAGAAATGACAGCAAGGCTTGTAGATGAACCCGTCTTTAATTCACAAAAAATAAGGACATAAGCGCTTTCGTAGTATCAGTACTTCATCAGATGTAAATCACATTAACAAAACCCCTCCTTAAATACCATTGAAAAAAGTCACATGTATCACATCATTTGTAAATTAAAGAGACAAGCACTATAGGGTGGGAGGGTGGCCTAATGATTAAGGTGTTTGCTTTACAAACACAAGGTGCAAGGTTTGAGTCTCACAAGGGATAATTGGCTAAGCTTAAAATGGCTCACAAGGGCAGTTGGCTTAGTATGAATCTATGAATCTATAAGCAACGACACTTATAAAAACATGAAAAACTGTTAAAAACATTATTTCATACCATAATTAATATATCAATATCTAAATTAATTCATTAAAACAATAACATTCACAGAAGCACACATAAAAACATGTGCAAATAACACTTTAAAGCACTAATACATAACATACTACCTAAAACAATTCATTTCCTCTTAAGGGCTCTAGCCTTGAGTTTAGGTCTCAGTGGAACTCTGTCATTCAGGCCATGCCCAAAATCCCCTCTCATCCTAATTGTCCACGTCGACTCCAACTGCTCTGTTTAATTTCTAATATCTCCCTTTCTATTACTTTCTATAACTTGTCCAATTACTAAAAATTTAAAATAATGTGTTGTATCAGTCTCAGATACATGTTTAGAGAGAGCACTCACTGTATCATTCTTACTTATGTGGTAGTAGTGTTCCCTAATTCTGTCCTTTAATGCTCTATCCATCTTATCAATGTAGCATTTTTTACATGTGATACAGTGTGCCAAATAGACAACATGGGGAGTATTGCATGAGGCTTGAACACTGAACCTATAAATTCTACCCTGATCGGTATGACTAAACACCCCACTACTATCTATATATTTACAAGCTTGGCAATGTCCACACGCTGAGGTACACCCCCCATGTACACTTTGGGGTAACATAACCGTCTCTTAAGAGAACACATATTTTTATAGACAAATGATGGTCTTACATCAACTGTGTCAGTGATATCACTATCTGTAGTCAAAACTCTCCAATGTTTCTCTATAACTTCCTTGTAAAGTCTGACATCTCTGGAGTAGGACAGACAGACTTTCAGTTCACTGTTCCTACCCAATTCTTTTCCAGTTCTCTTCTCATACTTCTCTCCAAAATAAGGCCTGGCTCTAATATCTCTTAACCTAACTACTTGTTCAATGTTTTCATTGATCTCATGATGTCTGTATCCCCTTGATACTAATGCATCCTTCAGTAGCCCAGTCTGTATGTTAAAGTCAGATTCTCTCACACTTAATCTAGAAGCCGTGAAAGTCTGACTCCTGATCACACTTCTGAAGACATGTGGTGGATGCATACTTTCTTTATACAACATATGATTGCAATGGCAAGGCCTCTTATGTAATTCTGTATAAATATGTCCATCAGTATTACAGATTACTCTAACATCTAAAAAAAAAAAAAAAAAAAAAAAAAAAATATATATATATATATATATATCTATATATATATATATATATATATTTATATAAAATGAGACACAACTATAAGGTTTTGCCACTGAAAGCAGTTCGTAAACCAAAAAAGCACAAACAGAAAAAGGAACACGAACTGCTACCAAAGCTGAATGAATCCTGTATTTAAAACCACCTATAATGAATAAGACTTAAAACTTAAAATTCTTCTGTCAAGACCAACTGACTGGTAGGTAGGATAAGCGCTTTCGGTTTCCACCTTTTTCAAATCCTGTTTGTAAGTCAGTGTTAGATTAAATAGTATTTCCTTCCTCTAAGACTCCCGAATGAGCAACCAGTCAGAGTCAACCAAATAGACACACCTTCAGTAAGTCATTCATTCACTTTCTTAGAGCCCGCCTTTTGAGTATGGGCTTAATAGGAACAATTTCATTCAATCCTGGCTCAAGGTTAGATTGTAGGTCCATGATCCACTTACATTCTTCAATTTCCATGCGATTTACAACATCGCCTCCCCTAGGTGTGTCAAAAAGTCTTGCCAACACCATAAATTTTATAGGAATGGTTTGTATTTGTTTTAATATGTCCAAAAAGAGCATTCATCATCACCTTATTATTTATGCTCAGGTTGTATCTTAACACACGTTCCTTGAAAATCCTATTTGTTTTGCCTATGTAGAAGGCTGTACAGCACTTGCATTGTGCAACATGTAT